>NW_010973294.1:3200252-3303931 GCF_000737465.1 Haliaeetus leucocephalus | reverse complement strand
GGGGGGCGGAGGGGGGATAAAGCTACTTTGTTAAAAATGGGAATGCTATGACCAGAAGAGTTAAAATAAGAGGGAAGGAAAAGATCTGTCCTAAAATGAATACGTGGCAGTCTTAGTTTGCCTGAGTCTTTAGCAGAAGATTTCCACTTGTGTTTTCTGCCAAGTAAATTAAATTTATGAAGAAAAGCTAGACTCCAAGTGTTGGACTGTTAGTATCTTTTAACAAGGTTAATGTGGTGAAGCAGAATATTGATTAGCGAGGTGACGTTCAGCAGTGGACCAGCTGAGAGATCTTTGTGTTCCTATGTAATGTGAAGATTGAGTGTCCCGTAAGCTTATTGTTTTGTGTTTTGTACTTACTTTTGCATGCGTGCCAGGACATGCTCCGGGAAGAGGCATAAACTTTTTTCCTTTTTTCTTTCACGAATACATTTATTTCCTGTCTAGAGCTGGAAAAGAGGAGCAACAAGAGGGGTTTTGTTAAATACAGCAAAATCTAATTACAGCTTGATTTAAAGCCACATTTACACAATGGCTGAGGGGTGAGTTCACTTCCACAAAAACAAACTTGTTGGCTTCCTACTGTGCATCGGGGAATGTGAAGATGCATGTCCTGGAGAGCAACTGCCTCCCTCTACTGGCACCAACTTTTCTTACACTGTGCTGCAGCTCTGCTGCATGATATAAAAATATGACTGTATTCCTATGCAAAAGAATACTGATGCATGAATTCATTGGTGTGTACTCATCTTACTGATTGTGCTGCAGGTAACACACACTATGTTATGTGTTACATGTGATAGGCTTGATGTGTGTTTTCTATGAGCTGTAGAAATCTTGTTCCTCGAACTGTTAGTTCCCTCCAACCCGTATTTTGAACAGTTGTGTCCCTGCTGATTCAAAGGAGTAATGTTGGTAAGTAAACTACATTTTCTTGACAATATAGCTTTTACTGAGTGTGCACCTCTGAAACGTACATGCTCTCATCTTGATTGTTTGCTGAAGTATCTCTGCTGAAGGTATTTGAGTAGTTGAAAATGTGGCTTAAAATTTTTGGTGGTTTTCTTTCTTCAACTGGTTTAAATGTCCTGCTGTTCTTTTAGCTCTGTTTCTCAGAGGAAAAGGTTGTACATCTCCAGCTTACTGAAAGTTCATAATATGTTTTTATCTTCCTGCGATAGTCTTTGCCCAAAACCCTCATTGCATATAGCTTCATAACAGCAGTTCATAGTCGAGACTGACATGCACATGGTCTTTATTCTTTTCTTGTTTCCAGCTGATGATTGCCTTTTTTAGCAGAGTTTTTGATTACTGAACTTGCACTTTATGCTGCTACTGTTCCTTCCATTTCTGCTACTCTAATTCATAAGGATTAGAGTAGCAGAGTCTAGAGATTAGATATACGTGCTGCTGTTATCTAGAAAAATCAGTGCTAAGGAAAGGTACTGGACTAGTCTAGCCCAGTACACTTGGCAAACGTATTTTTGATGTGTCCTTCATTATTCTTGTCTTCAAAATTGTTCTAAAATCTTACACCTGAGGTGAGAATAAGGGGCTTACTGTTCCTTAGGCATGCATTAATATACCCAACACAGAATTATCCAACATGCCTATTCAGTGACCCTCAAGCAGGAGCAAAGCAGTTGTGCATGGTGAGGAAGGAGGTGTTGACAGGAGGCCAGCAGAGCAAAGGTGTTGCCCTGGAAGAGGGAAAGTGGTGGTAGAAGGTGGCTGATGGTGAGACTGAAGTTGCTGTGCTGCTCAGCAGCACTGCTGAGCCATGTTTGGAAGCTGCTTAATGAAGGGATTTGAGTTAGTGAGAGGCTGGGGCAAGAGGGTCAGTTGGTGCCTCAGGACACAGGGGAAGTCCTGGGGAAGGAGGAACAGGCATGATGGGGCAGGAGGGGAGGGAGCAGATCCCCATAAGGGTGAGTGGTGTCATGAGAAGGAAGAAGGGACACCAAAGCTTGCTCAGGAGATAGTATTGCAGGCACTGTAGGAGAGGCAAAGCTAGAGAGACAGAGCCAGGCTTGGACAGCACATGGAAGTAAAGCAGTTGAGGGAGATGAGGCTCTCTGAGCTGCATCTCTTCAGTGCGGTTAGTTTTGCAGAAAGGCTGGAAAAGAAGAGGGATACAGGTCTGTGGATGGCTTGGGAGAGAAGTGGTGAGACGACAGAGTTGGGCAGGGCATTTCTGACAGGTAAAGAATGAGCTGAAATTAGCGGCCCTTCCTGACAGTGTGTGTGTGGGGGGGGGGGGGCAGCATGTGAAGAAATGGAAAGTTGCAAAAAACAGAGAGGAGAAGGGACAAGATCTTGTAAGGTGAATCTTTCCCTCACTGCTAGTGTGATCTCCTGTTTTTTGTTTGGTGTCTGCTCATTTAACACTTCTTGGAGGATTTCAGACTCAGCCATATTATTGTGATATTGGTGAACTATATCTAAGGTTGATGATGGGGGAAAAAGAGAACCACAAAGTTTGCTGTGGTACTGAGAGACATCAGTCAATAGTATGAAGACAATCATATCTCTGTGTATAGCTATATACAATTGCACTCCTAAAACTACAAGAAAGTCTCTTTGCCGTGAAGTCATACCCAGGGAACTCTGCTTATCTTAAGGCTCAGACTTTTATTCAGTTTACACAAACTTTTGTAAACATCAATTCACTGTTTCTTGCTTCTTCTCCAGGTATTTCTGGGCTTTAGTTAGGTCCTTGCTGGAGTTCCTGTATTCAGTACTTCATATTTTCTCAGAGAAGTAGTCATGTGAAGGTCATCAACTGTAGAAAGATAAATAAATTGTCTTTTCCAGCACTATTTTGACTGCATCGTATGTGGCCTTCAAACCTTAAGGTGCCCGACACTGCTAGGAGGATCACCTTGTGGTCTTACCCTTTTCCATCATGTGATGTTGAAGTTCTAGCCTAGTAAAAGGAAGGAGATGGACATTCACTGAGATAAAAAAGCAGTCAGGTCTCATCCTTCACTAGTCCTCTCCAAACCGAGGCAGTGAAGAAAATGGTGATGGGAAGGAAAGTCTTTGAGCACGTATGTGAGTGTACAGGGATCAGAGTCAAATGTTTTGTATGGCTGCCAGCTGGAGAAGAGAGCTGCATTCACACTGGAGTACAGTGTCCAGTGAAGTACTCGTCGTGACCCTTGTGGTCCCTGTCTGGAGCCGTCCCTAGTCTCCCAGGTGGCTCTGGGCACTCGCTGCTGGAAGCCAAGCAGAGATGTAAAAGAGTTTTGTGGCTTTTGCGTCATCTCATGTTGACCTGAATTTCTGCAGTCAGTTTCTCTAGAGGAGATGACTCGAGGGGCAGAGTGTGTGGATTGCCTCTACATATTCTCCTGATTGTTTTTTGTAGTTAAACTCTTTAAAAAAAATCAACCAACCAACCAAACCCCCAAAACAAACAAACCAAAACAAGTCCCAGCTACTAGTCAATGTTGATATGCAGAAATGACTCAGGATGAGTTGCAAGCTTTGTTCTTTTGGAAGCTTTTCTTTCAGCCGTGACAATTGTAAAGTTTATTCTCCTAGGAGATGCACAGATCTTCCACTCCCACCCCCTAATAATTACACAAACTAGGTGTTCCTGCTGTTTCTTTAGTGGATACATTTTCAGAGACAATAAAATTTTCAGCTACGTTAATTGCCAGAAGTACACTGTCAAAATACTAGGTATGTGATTTTATTACTTCCCTGAAAGAGCTATAAAACCCACCACCAACCAAATACTGGACTTTGTAAAATTTTTAAAAGGAAGACTAACTTAAATTTATGAAGAAGGATGTTCCAAAAACATGTAATACAGGACAGAGATTGTTTCTTCTGCTCTGATCACATTGAATTCCTATTGTAAAGGAATTTAACTTCTGTGTTGAATCTAATTTTTGTTTAACACAAAGTTTTTTGGGGCCCTGTCCGAGTGGGAAAGTTTACAGAATTAAGGCATTAGGTGGCATAACCCTCCTGTTGCATCTACCGGATACGATTGCATATGGGACTTGACATATGAAATGGGCCAGTAAGTCACATTAATCAATTGACTGCTCCTTTTGAGCATTAAATGCCTACTGTGGATTTTTCACCTAACCCTGGTTAGTGCTGACCAGTAGCAATATGGGGCATTGAGCTGCTCAGAAGGCAGAGACTGCATGTTTTCTGCACTGAAGAGAGCTTTTCATGGAGGGAAACAGCTCTTTTTACGTGCAACGTGGTGAGCCTTAAGTGGACTTCCAGTGGAGGACCTCGCTCCTGAAATTTTACCACTCTGGTTGCCAGTTCTGGGGCTGTCTCCCAGCTTACAAGAAGCTGTATCATTCCACCAAATGTAGTTTTTCAGGGTAGCCCTTATCCTTCCATAAGCATAGCTAATGTCATGGTTGTTATCATGGTAGGTGATCCAGAATTTCCTGTTATGCGATAAAATTAAATGTTTCCACTCGGGCCTGTTTCTTAGAGTGTGTGTTGGATGAAAAGAATCCCTATTTATTTTTTCCCAAGGAACTAGTATTAGGCACTCTGATTTATTGAAGTCTGAAGAGTACAAAGAATGTGCTGGTTTTAGCTGGGATGGAGTTAATTTTCTTCACAGTAGCTAGCGTGGGGCTATGTTTTGGATTTGTGCTGAAAACAATGTTGGTAATTCAGGGATGTTTTCGTTCCTGCTGAGCAGTGCTTACACAGCATCAAGGGCTTTTCTGCTTCTCACCCCACCCCACCAGCGAGGAGGCTGGGGGGGCACAAGGGGTTGGGAGGGGACACAGCTGGGACAGCTGACCCCAGCTGACCCAAGGCATGTTCCAGACCATATGACGTCATGTTCAACATGTTAAGCTGGGGGATGAAGAAGAAGGAAGGGGGGGACATTCGGAGTGATGGTGTTTGTCTTCCCAAGTCAGCGTTAGGCGTGATGGAGCCCTGCGTTCCTGGAGATGGCTGAACACCTGCCTGCCCGTGGGAAGTGGTGAATGAATTCCTTGCTTTGCTTTGTTTGCGTGTGTGGCTTTTGCTTTCCCTATTAAACTGTCTTTATCTCAACCCAAGAGTTTTCTCACTTTTACTCTTCTGATTCTCTCCCTCCATTCCACTGGGGAAGGGAGTGAGCAAGTGGCTGTGTGGGGCTTAGTTGCTGGCTAGGGGTAAACCATGACAGAGTAAAAAATAATTTTTCAGTGAACGCATTCATAGCTGATTTTATTTTTTCACCATTGGCCACGAGTCGTCCTACTATGGCACCATGGCATGAGAAGAGGTTGTTACCCCTAACAATTAACAAGCTTCTTAATAATAAGGTTCTTAATAGACTTAATAAGTATAAATACTTATGCTAGGTAAATGCACGGTCTGGAACCTAAATCAGCCTTCCCTGATTTGTATGTGTCAACATCTTCAAAATAGTTTTCTGATCTATAAAGTATTTTCCAGAAAGAGACATATTTATGCATAGATCTGTTTAGTATAGTTTAAAAAAAAAAAAAAAAGGATTCACTTTGTCTCTTTTATTGCTGCTGCCTGTTGCAGCCACAGTTTGTAATTTATATTAGGTTAGGTGCTGTAAACTTTCAGAGGAGTGAAATATTTTCTCATGTGTCATATAAACAGTATTTGATCAAAAGCACTCTGTGGTGGACTGCTTAAGCAAAGCAAAACTAAGATACATGACCTCAGCCAAAAATTAGTCAGTCATTTCAGTGTGATTTAAGTTATCTCTATCCAGAATTGCTTCACATTAAAATGTAATCATTCCGATATCCAAGCTTGATATATTTGCATCAATTCTAAATCAAGTTTTCTGTTACCTGTGGATTATTCCAGTAGGGTTTTGTCCTCTGTAGAGCTTTCTATTTGTTGCCTGTCTTCTCTTTCTGTGTTCTAATAAGAACAGGTTTAAAGAAATGAATAAACCTATATACACCACGCTTACTTTGTGACTGTTTCAAGTTACATCTTGATAACTTATTTCTACAAGAACATGCTCTTTTGCAATGCTCATTCCCTTGAATTTTCACTGTGATAGGCAGCCTGTAATGAAAATGTTGACTCACTTGAATGATATCTTTGTTTTCTTTACTTTGTAAGGCAGATTGCAAGATAATTTTAAATTACAAGTATTAGATCACATTTTCTTGAACATTTGCTTATGATTATGCCAAGCTACTGCACTCACCTATTTTGGTCACAGTCAACGTTTTAAATTTCAGTGTTAAGGGAAGCAGAAGGTGTTTACGTAGAAGAGTACTGAATGATGATAGCTTCGTATCTTGTTAGCTTAATATTTTGAGTCTCTTCAAATGAATGGTACTCCTTGTGTTAAAGAACTTTGTATAAAGAACAAAATGGATTCATCTTATAACATAACATACAGGTAATCTTGGGGAGGAGGGGGGAAAAAAGGATCTGGGAGATGTAACCTGGATATGCAGGTAATGTAGTCTTCCATTCTTTTATAGACTGAGCACCAGCAGCCTTTAATTTTCGAACGCTTTAATTCTAGTGCAAGTACTCAAATGACTCACCAGTTATCTAAAGCATCAGGTAACTATACCTATATTTAGCTTTGTTCTATCTTCTTATCCTTGTTTCTATCTTCATTTTCTCAGTTGTAAGCTACAGCGAGTTTCATTAATGTTTAGCAAAACAAAAACCCAAAACAACGTGGGAAGTGTTCCCAAGTGTTCTCATGAGTACAGCCTCTGCAGGTTCTTCACAGGTTCTTTCTTCTGATGGTCAGGGCATGTGGAGGATAAGTCCTCTGTCTTCTTTCACAGTACCTTTAAACACAAAATACTTAACCCCACCTGCCAAGAGGTTACACTTTTCAGTTGGGGGTGATACCATTTTTAAGAAGAGGTGCCTTCTCTCTGCTTCTTGCTGTGAGGTCTGCTCTGGTGGCAGTGTCCCATACAGCGACCACCTCCAGTGGTGCCTGCATTTTGGTGGTTGGTCTTTGCCAAGGCATGACCCTGGTCGGCCGTAACTGCTTTCCTCCTCCATTGAGGAAATGCTGTGTGCTGCAGACTACAGTATTTAACCACGGGTTGGGGCGTCTGCCTTTTTAGCTCACTATATCGAAGTGCTGAATTGCAGGAGGTCAGACAAGAAATCAATACTGTTTTTCTATCTGGCTGCCTTGAAGACTATGTAAATTAAATCTATTTATCTGTAAAAAAAGTTATGTCCACACTGCAAGAAATACAGTTGGCAAGTATGAACTGCTGCTTGTGTTGCTGCTGGGAAGGATCTTGCCTGGATAATTTTGTTTTTAGAGTAGTTACAAGTAAGTTCCCCTGATATTTGTAGTAGTGAGATGCAAATAATGTATACAACAATGACAGCTTTACTTTTTTTCTCACAAGTTTTGTAGATCTGTCTCCGGCAGGCTTTGAAAGCTGATGAGGTGAGCGAAGATGTACTGCCACCTGGAATGCATCCTTTGTTTTCTGGAGTTCTCTGCCTAGTAATACCTGTTAGGTGTAGATTTTGTTGCCCCTTTCTTTTGGACACATGCTTTTTTCATTTCCTTTTGGTTTTGTTCTTTTGGGGCTTTTTTTGACATAGTGAACTTCTCAAGTGCAGGCATGCGTCTTTTTCACTGCCAGCAGCTTCTACAGATTTTAGGCTTTATTTTTTTAATCTCCAGACCATCTCACATATCATATCCCCAGTGAGTTTGGCTTGGTACTTTTTCCTCTTGTATTTTTATTTACTTGAGGAAGTTACCTGGAAGTTCTGCCAAACATTAACTCAGACTTCAGCTGCAGGAAGGCTGGAGGGATGTCATGGGTTGGGAGGTATGATATATTCCAATATATGATGTCATTGGGAAGACTTTAAGGAGTCTCTGGTTTTACTCCAACTCCCTTTCACTAGTTTTGGGAGTTGAAAAAACAAGTATACAGAGACCTAAAAAAATTTTGTGACTACTGCAAAATGTGAAAGATAATTTTCAGACTTTTCCTTTATGCACTCTCAGATCTGTAAAAGTCAATTTAAATCCCAAATTCTGAATGAGTACAGACTTCTGAACATAGTTAATTCTTTACCCTAACTTATAAAGTAGAATTTGAAAAAAGAAATCAGTCATCTAATTTGGCTGGGTTTTGGTCTCACTTTATTGATGATGTGCAAAACAATAGTAGAAGCTACTGTTTCCTGATGTAGTGTACTAGTTTACCACAAGAGATGATGATATTCTAAGTACCCAAAGAGAAAATGAGCCTTCAAAATTCTTCTCAACATCAGTATTTCAAAGCTATTTCAATTTGTTTTTAATGAAACAGATACAGAATTATATAAATGGGGCAGCTGTAAGTACTCAGAATAGCTCGACTACTTTAAAAGAGATAAATGGTTAGAATTTGCAGGTTAGCCATGCACACGCTGTAGCCTATGTGCTGAACTGATCAGTGTGAAAACTCAGTACTATGCATAGGGGTATTTATGTTGCTTCCCCTCAGTCCTTCCAAATATGAATAATTATGGTAGTGGGTGGGATATGGTGGGATTGCATGCAGCAGTCCAACTGTGTATGGAAATTATGATGATTTGTAAGTTATGCAGTGTTTTTCATAGTTACGTGGTTTCTGTTATAAAATACGAATAATATGTACAGTGTTAAACATGCAACTTTGAAACTTGCTCATGTTTCCCTTCTCTAGCAGCCCTTTTACTGTGGTTATGCTGCTTATGTTTTGACTACAGACTGCTGGAATTTGCTTTGAAAATATCAATGTGTGTGTGTTTTATTTGCTGATTAGCTTTGGAGCAGCAGCTTCTTTAGATCCTGATTAAGGCAGAAGTTTGGGGAGCAAGGATAAGGCTTTCTTGTTCAGATCGCTAAAGACTACATTATTGCAGAGCATGCAGGAGATACATGTTTGAGACAGACCGAAAGCTCCAGTTCTGGCATCACTTAATTTTGAGTGCTCACCTTTTGACCTTATTTTCCCATGTATGCACCCAATTTCTATAGGGACAAAAAAGGATTATTGTTATGCTATTAAGGTTATATTGTTATGGGATTACTGATTTCCCTTTCTACCTCTGACATGTTTGGGACTTTTAAGACTCACCACTGAGACATCACCCGCTTGACGTATTGGAAAACCAATGATCTCAAAATATGCTGTCCTTCAAAGAGTACATTATTAGAAAAGATGAGGCATACTTGCTGCATATTTGTGCTCACAAAATGTATTTGAGTTTGCAGTGAAGACTAGGTTCAGACCTGTAAGCATTAGCCTGCTTTATTCCTAATCTTATGTTGATACGAATTCTTGCCAAAGTAATAAATGCCCACTACAATGATGTGTGTCAGCAGCATTAAATTACAGTGCCAGTGAGACAGAAGTTGTTACATACTTGCATTTTGTTAATGTAAAACTGATGATCCTGATGCCTGTGCTTTTACCAAACTGTTCTGGAAGTGCTGGGGATTTGCAGCTGGGACAAAGGCATAAAAGGCTCTATCTGATTTGGGATTGATCCTCTGAGCGGTCAGCACTTCATGAGGACGGCCACCTGAAGAAATTCTGGTTATCGACAGCAGTAGTATTACAAGTGGTGACTTGTGCGAGGCTACTATGCCATGCAGACATGTGGTGCGGAGAAATTGGGCAACATTTTTTGCCCCCAGGCCTAGGAAAGAAAATGCGATGAAAATGCCTGCTGTTTTGCCCAAGAAAGGTTTGAGAAGGCAGACCAGTGAGTAATTTGTCCCCAGGATGTGACAGAGTTCCCCTGGTGCATGTTTCCTATCTTCTTCAGAGCACTTGTAGCTCCCGTGCTAGTTTTGGTAGGATCATCACTCTCCCCCTCACCTTAGTTGAAGCACTATGCAGGGAGGGGAGTGTCTGCTCAAATGGTCAGAAGAGGGTGGAAAATAAGAAGTGAGAGCTTCTAGGTAGGCTTCAGGGGTGGGCACTTGTCTGTCCCCATTTATACTAATTTTTCATAGCCCTAGTTACACGACTGGTGTGCTCATTTTGCATTAGAGGATTGGATAAAAGCCACAAGCAGTTCTGGAGGAAGGGTTTGGGACCTTATCAGCCCCATGAACTTTAACTGCTAGGTGTACAAGCGGCCCAAGATGCAAGTATGCTCTTTTTCAGGAACATTATATGGAGTGAGAGTCCTGAAGACTCTCATAAAAGGGCTTTCGGCTTGCTCTGTTAAATAATTAAGTCTCTCTTCCTGGAGAGGCTTTTCATCTATGCCAGCAAAATGCTTCTGGTTTCCTGTAAGAAAGCCATGAGACTGGGCTCTGGTATGGCAAGTCACAGTTGCTGGTTTTATATGGACACAATTTCTAGTCATTAAATTAACAATCTTTCTATGATTAAAATCTAAATTTGTTTTACATTTAGCTAAAAAGGCTTGAAGTTTAGTAAGCTGTCTTCGAACTTGTTAGCCTTGAAGTGACAACCAAAGCCATTGCATTCAAAGCTAGTTTTCTTCTCGGGTTCATTGTGCTCAATATCTTCAACTCTTGTGTAAAGTAATAAGATCTGAGAGCTGCTCTGAAACTCTGAATTATGGGTGTGGACTGGAGACTTGAAGTCTCGAAGGTTTGCAGTCTCTGAGCTCCCAGCGAGCTGGCTGGCAGTGGGGCGGGTTTTGAGTGAGTGCCTGTACGCATTAGCATCTGCGAGGAACCACTTCATGTTCCAACAATCACACCTTGACTTTCTTTCTAGTTGCATCTTGCAGCTCAACATAAACACCTTCTCACATAGAGAGATGTAAGGGAGCGGAAAACATTCTTTGAAGAATAAAAAAACAATGGGCTTTAGAGAGCTTGATGGGTCTTCATTGTCATCACACAAGATCAAAGAAAGCCTCAGAGCTGCACATTCTACTCAGAATTGGAAATAACGTTCTTAATTACAGAAGTGAGCAAGTCTGACGGAGTTTTTCCTTCAAAGGGAGGAATGCTACACTAAATCCTTCAGCTTTTGCACTCTTTGCAGCATAGCATTTTTGAAAAATTACATCTGTCTTCTAATGGAAGACTTGCATTTAAAGTTTCCCTGGGCCAATCTGTAGATCTCTTGGTTAGGTATACTCGGCATCAGATGTGTCACCCATTGCAGTACGGTGGTCATAGTGAAAATGATACTAAATAGAGAAGGAGAAGAAAGTGCCAGCAGTGGTGATGAGGATTAATAATGTGGAGGTACTGGAAGTATACTTATTATATTGCAAGCTCTTTTTTCTGCTCTTCCACTGAGGAAAATCTGTACTTGTCTGTCAGCTTTCTAGCTTAAGTGATGCTCTCAGGATCCCTGTTTTCCACCACACCAAGTAAAAAAAAATGTATCTCTGCTTTCGAAGCCCTTTTGTGGCTTGTTCCAATGTAGTTTGAACCTCTTGTGTCCTTGTGAGCAGTTGACTTTTGCTACCATTACACCTTGTGTTAGGACTTCAGCATCTTAAATCAGTCATGTTTCATTTTTTTTGTTGCTCTTTCTTTTTAAACCTGTTTGTTACGGTCTGCTAATGTGTCTTTCTCAGTTGGCTGTTTGGAAGCAGAGGCTGCTTTTTCTATAATATATTTTACAATCTTTGGCTCACTAGGGTCATGATCATTGATCATGCGAGTCAGGCATGCACTATATGGTGTCTATGGCCTGGATGCGCTATATAAGGCTATTTCTTCTGCTTACTGTGTTACTGATAAGCAATGTGGTCCCTTTCTGTGGTTCACCAACTTCATGGCCATCTAGCTGGTCAGCTAGAGGTCATGAAGTGGTGGCTAGGAGGCACATATGTTTTGGTCTTGCTAAGGTCTCAGCTGTGCTGACAGGTATGTTGCCTTCTGAAATGGACAGTTCAAACTACATCTCTGCTGCTGGCTGTGAAGAAAGGTAGTGGAGGGAAAAATAAGTAGGGTGGAAACACAAGAGGGCACAAAGAATATTTGTATAGTTTGAGGTGATTGCTGAAATACAGTATAGAGGTGGACGAAAACTTGCACTGAAGGAAAAATGGAGGGAACTTGAGGAGAAATGGAAGGTCGACATTGAGATGGAGATGTGTTGGAGTGGTATGTGACAGGAAGCATGTTTCAGGGTGATATGAAGTCTTTAAAATGACCTATCCTTTGAATCTCTGTGTTCTTAAGGATACCAGCAGAATACTGCTGTGTTCTTCCACGTCTGATTGTGTGGCCAAAGTGCAAGTGCTCAGTGTAGTAAACCTCCTGCAGACTTCACTTCAGATCCTTCTTTACTGCATCCATCAGTGGTAGAATGAAACACACCACACTGACAGCTTAACTGCTCCTCCCCTGGTTCTCCAACGTGGCAGTGATGGACCGGTGTCTTCATTTCAGTGAGTTAGGTCTTCAATGAAGATACTGCCAACACGTAGGTCTGTGGAGGCGAGGGATGGTAATGTCCTTTGGAATGTGGGTGTGTGGGATTTTTTGTTTGTTTTTTATGATTCTGAGAAAAAAGTGAATATGAATGCTATAAAAAATACTCTGTAGTAATCAATCTTAGTGCCATCCTGCAGAGAATCTCTGGCTTTAATAGTGAGACACCTCTGCCTGTTACTAAGCTTCCAGAGGAGTGCTGTCTATGGCATTAAGGGATATAATTAGCATATTTGAAAAGAAAGCCCTGAAGTTGCAGGTTGGCTGACCAACTTCAAAACATGATCGATAACATTGACATGTACACACACGTATATGCATAGGTAACTGCTGTCTTACCAATTGAAATCAGGATCAATCCAAGAAATATCTGTGTGCTCCATAAAATGAACATAGTTTTTTCCACACTGAGTACTGACCTTGAAGCCTGGCATTTGTGACTTCCTGGGAAAAGTTTATATGGCAAACACTAGGCCTGTGTTTTGTTTTCCTCCATGAATGATGTTGGGTCTTGTGATGAGTTTGCCACCAATTTGCAGACTTCCCAAAGTCCACCAAGTACTTGCTAGGAAAGAAAAGAGCCCAACAAATAACTATTATGAAGTCAAAAGTAGTTTTCAAAAGAAAGAGGAAAATAATGCTAGATAAATTTCTTTGGGAAGGAAAGTTGAAATGTAGAAAAACTTGTGGAACAGAAAATTGTCCCCTCATCTTTTAATCTGTGTAAAGATAAAAAGTACCATACAAAAGTCTTTAAGCTTGTTATGTGTACATAACCATGGGATGGTTTAGCTTACGTCTAAAAGTCTAATGAATGCATCAAACCAAGTGAAATATTCATTAGAGTAATTGATTCAGTTCAACCTCTCAAGGCTACAGCTTGGAAATATACACACTATTGCCTTTAAACATGCAGTATGTTGATTCACCAACCTTTTTGCTCAACTCATTTTCATTCCATATGTTTGTTATACTGTGCAAAATCTAATTGAGTAACTGAGGTAGCAGCTCCCAAGCAATATTTGGTATATTTTGTAGTCAAAGGTTAAGCGGTATCCAGAGTGAAACCCGTTTAGTTGCAAGACACATCAGAAATTTTTTATTTTATATATTTTTGTATTGAAATCATGTGATGTATAAGTACTTATACAAGTGATCACAACATAGTAAAAAGTTATTTGTTCCCAAAATAGTCATCCGTCTGTTAATTCACTTAGATATGCCTAAATGAAGTGTAAAATTCATTAATGTGCTAGCTAGGCAATTTTCACTGTAAGATGCTGGTTTCAGTGTCTCATGATGAATTCATCATACCCCCATAGCTTTTCTTTCTCCTCCCCTCTGTGATGGACATCTGTCTCACACCATATGGTTTTGGAAAATTTTGCTAGAAACTGGTCTGTCAAGGAACGGGGCTAGAGAAAACCAAACTTGCTTTTAATTTCTAAAAACATTGTAGCAGACCTTCTGTTTCCACGCGGAGGAGCAGGAACTTGAAGCTCAGCACAGGTGGGTAACTTGTGCCAGGGACAGGCTTTTGCTTTCGATGAAAGTCTGCCAAATATTGGCCAACTCGCCTACCTTTCACAATTTGTTCACTTCCAACAGAGACTTGCTGGAGCTGAGGAGTCTCTTGTGACTGTGTCCTCATGAAACCTCTCTTGGCCTCTCTTGCTGGCATGCCTATACGTGGCCGTATCCTGTCACAGGACCGGTGCAAGGTCCAGGCACTTGTGTGCGGTCACCACGGGCGGCAGGGCAGGCTGGTGGAGCTCTGCGTTGCTCTCAGTTGGAGTTTTAGCCACCTGCCTCTGCTGAACGTGGGCTCTCGTAAACCACCACTGGCTCCAAACATCAGACCTGCAGTGCTGTTCCCCATGCCTTCCTTGCCCAGCCCATAGTCGTGATGATTAGAAGTGACTGTTAAAATCGAGACAGATATTGGGACTCTTCTGACTGGTCTGCTAAGGTAAGCACAGAGGTTTAGTGAACGTTGATTGTGTTGCAGAGACAAGTGGGTGTCTCTTGAAATTCAACTTCACAGCTGTCAGTGGGTCCCCCGACTGCAGCTGTCACCATGACGTTTTAAAAAAGAAAGCAACTCCTAGAATAAACGCTCTGCTGCAGTGGTATGTTGCGAGCACGCTGCTGGCGTAGCCCTTGCTGGTGACATGGGCTGTGCTTGCCCTTGGAGCCAGCAGCTCTGCGGGGAGGAGGCAGGAGGCTGCCCGCTGGGGAGCGGTGCTGGACCCGCACAGGAGGGAGCGGCGAGGGCTTGGGGAGCTTCTGGGCAGAGATGGCGGATGCGTAGGCTTAGCAGCTTGCGTGGGAGGGAGCCAAAACTGCGAGTCCTGGGGGCAGCTGAAGCCTGTTTAGTTCTTCTTTAAGGATTCTTGGTCATCTTGTCAGTGGTCATAGGTGCCTTGGTGGTCTGTGAATGTGGATTAGATTACAAAATGATTTAAGTCTCTCTGATTTTCTTTATATTGTGTGTGTGTGTGTGTCTTTTCCTTTGCTTAGCAAATATAAGCATTCCCAATAGCTGGATCAGAGGACTACGGTCGAGGCTATTGGTCTCGTTCCCCTGTTCCTACCTTTGGCAAAATGCTGTTAGAAAAATCATTGTGGATCTGATCATGAAATAATTGCGCACCTCTTCTTCACATGTCTCTTGAACTCTTCTTAAATTAAGTTTTTAAGCATTGTATAACTGCTCCTCCTGCCTTTATTCATGAAATAGCTAGTTTTCTGGCTTCAAGGAGTACTACTGAGAAACTTGGAATATTCTACAGTACTTTAAAGAAACACAGTTTATAAAAATTGATGAGCTCTTTAGGTGATGTAATCTGCAAAAGAAGACTTAATAAAACAGCCTCCTTCGTTTATTGCAACACAAAACTTAATGTTGACTGAACATTGAATCAAGAAGCAACATGTCACTATTCCTGCCTTTCATTTTTATTTCTAGATGTATATAGCTTTGAGAATATTTTTCTTACAGAGATGAAGTCTGCTTCTAGCGCAGAGCGACTCTTTATGAGCAATTTTCACTGGCAGATTAAGCAAGCTGTGACACAGCTATTTACATACTGTCAATAAATATGGTCTTGCACTGTTACCACATGGAAGTCTTGTTCCGTTAGGAACATTTTACGTAGTAGCAAATACAATTTTGGTACTGAAGTAAGTATGATAGATGAAAATGTTTATAAACAACCTTTAATATCATGCACTTGGACCATGCCTGATACTGTACGGTGCTGGTGATAAGAGTAAATAATTAGGAAAAATGCTCACATGGCCACATAGGAACTCATTGTTGCAGTGGGGCTCAGGGTCTTGCAAGTGTAATGTTTATGCATGTGTTTTATGTGTAGCTTAGTGGAACATCTTAAAAATGTGTTGTGAAGTTTGTATATGCATAATGCTGTAGCATTATGATATTTCGGCAGTATCAATCATGAAAAATGTACTGTATCTCATGAGAGAGACAGCTGGCACTGGCACTTCTGAGAAACAGGCTGTGTACTTCCATCTTGCCACTGACGTCTGAAAACCTTTTGGTCAGTGTAGAGCTTAGGTGATTATATGAACCATGTGGGAACAGGAAACTTCAGAAGATTGTTTCCCAATTTGTGCTAATCAGAGTGAAGATTAATTGAAATGTACTATCAAGGAAGACTAAACTACAGGTGCCCGTATCTTTTTTTCATGAATAATTACCTGATCTTGTTGAAGCTTGCAGCATCTTTCAAATACACAATGGGCTCTTAGATCATAACATTCCTTAGTTTTGTGCACTTACACATTTGTAAGATGCTTTTTAAGGCTTACTTTAGTTAGTTCCCCATGCTTCTGAGGAGTATTTGCTCACACTTAAGTACTTTCCAAATGAATTCAGTTGTTTTGCATAATGGCAAAAATTTCCTTGGCATTTCCACCATAGCCTCGTGAAAGTTTAGTTAGGACTTGATGCACACAGAAGCCCTTGGGTCATCTGAGTATCTGCCCACGTGTAAACGTAAAGGACAGAGTGGGTCCTGTTGACTTCTGTAGGGCTACTGTGCACTGAAAGCATGCGTGTGGCGCCTCGCTGATCCGAGGTCTACGTTGTAGGTGGTGAAGTACTGTACATAAACTGATCTGCGATCTGCTGTGTTTGTGATGCTGGTACTGTGTACATTCAAAACAAGAATTCCTACTGGTGGAATAAACTGCTGCGTTTTATTGTCTCCTTCTAATAGATCTAGCAAACTACAAGCGGTCAGCTTCTGAAAGAGCACTCCTAAATATATCCTTTTTTTCAGAGATGGAGACGAACGCCCTCATAGGCAAATCATTTGAAAAAACAGCAACAACAAAACCCAAACAGGAATTTTGTCTTTATGTACCGAGACAAATAACAATCCCAAACGTCGATGCTTTCGGCTGAAAGGTGTAATCTGTTCAGCTCTCATTTCCTCGTGCGCGGTGCCTCAGCAGCCCTGTGCGATGGCAAACGGCTATAATTAGATTAGCAGCCTGCTAAGCAGCGGTGACAGTCTGCGAGCCTCAGCGAGCATGTGCTGGATTCTGCATGTGCCTCGCGCTTATTGGCGGGCGAGGTTGCTGCCTGCCGGTTTGATAGGTTTCCCCAGTAATCTTTATGCTGCATTACAGACATAGATACAGAGGTACTGTGTGCATGCAACGGGAGAGGTGCTCAGCTTGTAGCGTAAAAGAAAGCCCACAGATGAAAGGCACTGGTCTTTGTTGAAAAACATCAGTACTTAAGGACTGCTAGCTGGAAACGGAGAGGTCAGTGAAGGAGTTTTACTTGGTGGTAATTACTTTCAGGTCTTTATCTCTCCGGTAAAACAGCCATGCATGAAATGAATACTGTTAATCATGTCATCTGTTTAATTCGATCTTGCTTTCATTAATATCATGTGTAGTCCGGTGGGAGAGCCATCAGATTACAAAACATATTATTAGAGTGGATTTAGTTCAAAAATAGAGTGTATTTATACGGGAATATTGCTTTCATTTGAAATTTTGAGCCTGTGCATGTGAGTGATTTTACTGGTTGCCTTTTGTTATGCTAATGGAAATATTTTTTATTGGGATATTTTCTGCAAAGCAATTGAATTAGAGCATTTACAACTATTGGCATATGAAAATAAATCTCTATAAATACTGATTAAAGAATAATTTTGTGAAGTGTTCTTTAATTTGATCACAGCAATAACTATTTTGATGGTTCTTCTGCAACAAGATAGAGGGATGAGGAGGAATATGCTATTGTTCTTTCAACAAAGATGCTGGAGCCTTCATGTTTGGGTGGATTCTTTGTTTCATCCACTGGGTTTTATTTTAAGTGGCTTTCAAAATGAAACTAAAGCCACCCTGCCTGGTAGATTGCAGTATATCCTTTGCTTGCACAGACGTGTATTTTTTATTTATCTATCTATATATATATCTGTCTGTATTGTTCTCAAAGGCTGAATTTTGGCCCAAAGCCTTGTTTATTGTCAGAACTGCCTTCAGCAGTAGAATGAAATAAGATATATCTGCCAATCTTTTCATCTGTGATTCTGAGGCTATTACAGTATTTATCATAGCATCATACTCATTTAAGTTCTTTTCATACTTGACCTACGCATCAATTGATGACAACTTTTCCTATAAAAAGCATGCATATTTTATGAACACATTTTACAGTGAAAGCTGTTCAGAACAGAAGGAAGCAAGCATGAAGTATTAAAAAAAAAAAGTCTCTTAATATAGTCATGCCTCATTTGATGACTTTTGAATATTGAGGCTGACTGTTGAGACTTCAAAGTTAATGCCCTTGTCTCCGTCAGACTCCAGAGCTCACATGAACTTGTATATTAAGTCACCAGTCATCTGGCTGGCTGGCTGCCACCATGCGTCTGAGGTACGAGTAGATTGTCTCGGCCAGGATCAGAAAGGTGTTAGGAACAAGAGCTATTTTCGTGTTAGTCTTCACTCTTCCCTCTGCACCTATCCATGGAAATGTTTTTCCTGTTGTATAAACCAAAGCAAAATTTAAGTTGTTCACTTTTAAACTATATGGTATGAAACTGTGTTACCTCCAGAGTAGATACCCTTAAAAGTGGGCATTTATTAAGTTGCTTACTTTAGATGGCTGTGGGGACAGCAGATACGCATGCTTCATTATTTGTGATAGTGTATTCAAAAGGAAAAGTATTTGGGAGGTTTAATCACAGCTGGTACCAGTTTCTTTGAATTTTTTCTGTTGACTGAAGTAGTTACCTTGGTGTCTACATTCACCTGGGTTTTATTTGCAAAGTTGTTTTCTTCCCTGCAGACCTGGAAAATGGCATTTTTGCATAGCAACAGTTATGCCTGGACAGGGAGGACTAAGGATGTGAAGACGTGTTGTTTTCAGTCTGTTTCGTGTTCTCTCATTGCTCCAAATTAAAGAGGTTTTAAGTTCATCTACATCTTTTGCCTTTTTTAACAGAGGCTTACCTGAAGTAATTTATCTACATCTTTATGACCTTTACAACAGCATCCCACGAAGGAGTAAATAACGGTGATGTTAGTAACAAAGAAATGTAGAAAGTAATATCCCCAGCTGAATTATATATTTACCATATCCAGACAGTTTATTTTCAAGAGATGAGAGGCTGGTATTTTCTGTTTCATGTATTGAGCTATTGTTATTTGTAAGTAACATAAAGCACAGCTGGAAAAAAATGCGGTAAAAGTTAGCATATTTTTACTGGTGGATACAGGTGATACCACCACCCACTGGAACTGAAATGCTGCACCAGCAGCTATTTAGGCGTGGACATCTCTACCTCCAAAAAGAGCTGTGGTGATCTATGTGAGTATCACCAGAAAAAATGACAGTTGTGAAACTAAAACTGGTGCCAGTGTAATTTAAACTTGCAATGCCTTAACAGCAAAGAATAAGCTACTTTGTTATTGCTTATCTTTGTTACAACCTCATTTTTCTTCTGGGCAAACAAAGAAAACAAATTGAAGCAACAGTTCATGTGGATTACTCTCTAAAAAAGTTGTCATCTTTGTTGCTATAAACATACTTTAACTATAACCAGCGTATTACTACAGGAAATGTAGCATGCTTCAGATTATTCTAGAGCTTTTGTATTCAAGTTTTGACAGTGAGTTTTTTCATGTAGAAGTTTTTAATTACTCTCTGTTAGGAGATGCATGCATAGCATGTTTGTTGTGTGCCTCTGTGAACTGTTCTTATTTCTGATATGATGCCCTGTAGATAAATTTCCAAGTTCTTTGCTATGTGAAAGGGAAACTTCTCTTTCCAATCAGGAATGCAGTGTGTGTGTGTGTGTATGTATATATGGTAAGGGCACAAAAGTATTTTACAAAAATCAAGGTCTCAAGTGTTTCATATATATCTCTCTCTATATATATCTATAGCTGGGGAAGAATCACTTATACCATCTAACACTAATATATGTTTGTGTAGAAATTAATATGTTGTTAACATTTTCAATGTCATACCAGTACTCTCATTATAATCCCATAGAAATATAAATGCTCCTTGAAGACTTGTGTTTTCAGAAACACTGGCTTTGGCTGCTAGCTGGAGACAGATATATGCAGTAAGCTGAGTGCCTATAATAAGCAGTGCTACGCTAGCTCTGGTTTATTGAGATGTTATGTCTTTTTTACTGCTACGTGTACAAGTGAATTTTGCATTACTTAAAACCATGCTAAGTCTGAAGGGGAAAGACGATACTTAAGGTTAATGCATTTTATTTTTTTTGTAGTCTGTTAGCAATGAAAGAGATACTCCTGAAAAACAGTCATAGGGCTTTAAAGTATTTACCACAGTGTTTATTTTGCAGGATTTATACTTACATGCCTTACAGTTTTTAAGTCGAGTAGCAGTAAGTGATATATGTGTAAAGGTTTACATTACAATGAGAAAAGTGACATTGTGCCCTAAAGCTCCTTTTTCCTTTTCTTCTGTTTTTGGAACCAACTCCAGTTATTACTTTGCTGATGAAATGTCTGTCTGTTTAAATAGTCGAGACATTCAATAGCCCATCTATAAATGCTTATTATAACACTTTGAGAGTTCATGGGAAATCAATAGCCTGTTTTCTGTATTTTGCTGGGTGAAGGTCCTTTTACTCTTTTTAAATCTGAAAACTTTGGGGCTGGGTGGTGGGGAGGTGTAGGCTGAGCCTTCTCGGTGGACATTCCCTCTGCAGGCTCAGCAAGGCGTACGTTAAGCTGGGAAGGCCTTATTGCCATGATGCTCTTCCCGCACTGATGCAGCTGCACTAATTAACGGGGTCGGAAATGTGACCACGTTCTCTGTATGCAGAGGGCTGCTGCAGCCCCAGTTCGGAGGCACAGGTGCTCCCATGCCCGGGGACTGGGCCCAGGCAAGGGCCTGTGGTGGGGAAGGTCTGCCCCGCCCTGCCCTGCCCCGCCCTGCCCTGCCCCACCCTGCCCCGCCCCTCCTGCAGGGCTCTCGCTCTCCTGGCACAAGTTATTCTGGGGACTAACTATGTGGAGTCAGAAACTTAAACAGGGGGTGAAATACGCCTAGCTGTAGGCATCTGCGTGTCAAATGTTTGCGATGTTTAGAGGAAGGTTGTGTTTTATAGAGCCGGGAATGGAAGCAGCAATGTCTTTTTCTTGCAGTTCTCACAGCTGCAGTGGTATGGTGAATTGAAAACAAAATGGGTATTATTAATTTTTTTTTTTTTACACTTAATCTCCTGTTATGATTAATTTTAATTGTTCTTAAATGTATTACCTGCGGTATTAAGTGTGGCTTGATAGATTTAATGTAGAATACAACCGGCAAATAGTAATCCTGGATGCTATTGTCTGCGTAATCCTGGTAACAAGATTCCTGTCTCAGTTTCATGTTGTCTTTCGTGGATGTGCTTCAGCCACCTGTAGGCACAACTACTTGCTACAGCCTTTCCACGAAGCACCTGAAGCTTCCAACCCAGATCCTCACTTTGTAAATACGTAGTTTTTAAACATTAATTGTCCATTCCATAACAGACATTATTTGGTTTTATGCCCTGTCATGCAGTTGTCTCATACTTCCGTGGTATATTGGTTTATTAATTGTATTTATACTGCTGATTATATGGCCATCTATTTTTTTGGCTGTGTATCTGTTGGGTCCTGTAGAATGATTTTACTGTATCCATTCATACCTTCCTAATATGAATGCAAGTACTACAAAATCCCAATTAATGGCAAAGGAGGATATTAAATTCTTGCCTCTCTTTAAAGAGAGCTTAGCATTTTGGAAGTTGGTAGACTAGCTCAAAGATTAGGCTGTTCTGCTCCCTGATGAGGCAGTCTGTAGAAACACATTCTGTAGCAAAGTTATGCAATGCAGAATACAACTTGTATAGGTTATTAGTGCCATTTAACTGGAGAGAAATAAGAATATCCAGGTTTGCAGTGATATGCACATTTTCACAAGTTTGTGAATATTTGACTCTTGCATCTGTTTAGGGTCCATGGTTATAATTGGTTCTTTTCAGGTCTGGATACTGTTTTTTGTAGGTAATGATACTGAAGGAGAGATATTAATAGGATGTGGTGTGTTGGCCTACAATGCAAATGCATAATATGATACGGTCCCTGTTCCAAAGTGTTTCCTGCCTGTATAATCTAGGCAGAAAAAGGCTGGAGAGGAAGGGAAAAACAGGGACAATAAAGATGAAGCATCTTTTATGTGACCACAAACTGTGGGCTTGCAAGGTAGGCTGAACAGTCTGTGCTTTAGGATTATAAACCATCACTGCAAATGTCTTTTTTAAAAGAGTAAAAAATATCATAAGATCAGTATAACTATTCCTGTCTACATAAGCACTTACAGTACAAACTTCCCAGGGTAGGATGATTTCCTTCTGTCTCGGTGTCATAATTGGCATTGGGTATTTTGGGCATTGCAGTCATCTGGAAATGAGTGTGCAGCTTTGTATTTCTACTGTGACATTACAACGGCAGTCTAGTCAGAAAATGTATGAGGGACTTGATAAATTACATCCCTTCCTCTTCCATTACTGTTACATCAACCCTACTGCAATCCATGGTCCTGCCCCATTTTCCTTCAGCGTATTGTGGAGTGCAGAGACCGCTGTTTTGGCCACTACCTCCCCAGGGACTGGGCGAAGCCCGGCAGAGGCAGTACAGTTGCTGTTAGTTTTGTGTGGAAGGCAGGTACCATGGTGGGTACAACAGAACAGGACCTCAAAATAGACGGTGTCATTGTCCTCCAGTGTTTTGGTGCCTCTTGTTTCTGTTCCCCACAGTTCTCCTCTTCTTGCCTTGCTGCCACCTCCTTTCTAAATTTTGTCTGCTCTGTTTTCCCATTCAAATCTACTCTTTTTGTTGTCACTTCCTCCTGTCTGTCTCTGCCCTTCAGCTTCTATCTGCCATTCAACTATGTGCTCTTTGACATCTTTGCAGCCACTGCTCCCTTTTGGGGGGTGGATATCCAAAAATACCTTGTAGGCAGAGGTGCCCAAGGATGGCACGCGGGTGAAGAATTTAAATTCTCTTACCAAAGGTGCTTGATATTTGTTTGGTTATTATTTATTTATTTGTTGGAGCAAGATGTCCTTGGCTCCTGCTCGGAAAGCTTATTCTGACAAACACAAATCTTATCCTTGACCTTTCCAAGTCTGATGTATCTGCTTTTTTTCTCTCGGCCTGTTACCTCTCTACTGAAAGCAAGCATCTCTGTTCATCTTCCTGTCATCTCTAGATGGGGCCTTTCCGAAGTGATTAATGAGCTTTGCTGACCACTTTCTGCAAACAGGGCTCCTTTCCATCATGCCTCCATGCAAGGTACCCCACACCAGCCATGCTGCTGTAAGAGCTTGACCCAAGGAGCTGCTTCTGCTCCTCCTGCTCTTCGTAGGTGTCTCAGGCAGTGGTGGCACGTTACTGACCTGAATCTTGACAGCTTCACTGCTGCCTGCAGGGCTCCGAGCTGCATGGGTACTTACTGCTTTAAAGTCACATTTATTTTGCTCTTTTTTTTGCCAGCTACTTGGCACATTTGCTGCACTGGGTGCCTAAAGGATCCTGCTATGGGCTCTCTACTGGAAGGAGGTTTTGCAGACTGCCATCATTAAATCCTCACAGAGCAATAGCCAAGCAGATCGTGCCTCCATCCCATGCTAAAGTATACAGGGACTGGGTTCTTCATTTGTAATGTGGCTTGATGAGGAGTCTTTCCTATGGTGCGTGTAGAAAAATTGGGATGCTTCTTTACTATCAACTGTGATTTTTAGCTGTCTAAAGAGCCAGAGTTTTTGCAAGTATTTTCTCTTTCCTTATGCTACAAAGCAACTTATACTTTCTTATTTTACTTCAGTATGACTCTGAAGCTCAAATTTGCATCAAAACCATGTCTGCAACTAACTCTTAAAACACATCCATTCTTAGAAGTCATCTACAAATATTAAATCCATCTGGTGTTGAATTACCATTGATTTTTTTGCAAGCTTGCTGAAACTGGATTGATGCTTCCCACCTCTCCAAGAAATATGTACATCTGCCATTTATAGAGACTCTTACTTCTGGATTTTGCAGAACATAGTACTGGAAGCATTAGGATCCTACGCAGAGCTTTTTTTTTTTTCTGCTTCTCACTAAAATTAAGTATGGAATTAACAGTATATATAAATACATGACAGGGGGGAGTAAAGAAGATGGAGCCAGGCTCTTCTCAGTGGTATCCCATGACAGGACAAGAGGCAACAGGCACAAACTGAAATATAGAAAATTCTATTTAAACATAAGAAAATTTTTTTACTCTGAGGATGGCCAAACACTGACACAGGTTGCCCAGAGAGGTTGTGGAATCTTTCTCCTTGGAGATATTCAAAACCAAACTGGGACATGGTCCTGGGCAACCTGCTCTATATGGCCCTGCTTTCAGCGAGGGGTTGGACTAGACAATCTCCAGAGGTGCCTTCCAGCCTCAGCTGTTCTGTGATTCTGTAACTAGAAGTCTCCAAACAGCAGACCAAGCAGGCCTTGCAACTCTAGGCAAGTTATTTTTTCTGTATTAGTTCTGCTATCCAAAATTACTTCACGTTTTAGACCTGTTCTTAGGTATGAACGTGCACATGTATAGATATGTATACACCTACCTATTTCTGGCTGCTGTGTAAACATACCTGGAGGCTAGGACAAACTGGAGAATATCAGAGATGGAAAATGGAGGAGGAGAATGTTTTTATATTTTTCTTAAATATACAAATTCCATTTCAGACAGCCCACACTGGTTTTCTATGCTTTAAGCAGCCACTGAGATATTTTTTCCTTCCAAAATAATATGCTACGTCTGTATAGTAAAAAATGCTAGATAAAATTGCTTTAAAGAAAGTTTTTTATTTTTCTTAGATTATTTCTGTTGGGCACTACTTATGCATAATTACATCTTTGTTGTGGTCCACATTATGTTTAAGTGGGCACAAATTGCCCAGAAGGAGATCTGCATGAGAGAAAGAGGAGATCAAAAGGCTCTGGGTCAGAAGAGGGAGGTACACCCTTAGCTAGACTCCCCTTTCTCAAAAACATAGCACCAAATTAAGTAGTAAACATGGAAAAATTGGCCTGAGAACTCTCTACAGGCACTTTGTATTTATGCAAATACTTTTTGGAGTCCTGCATACGCGTAATTACTGCTCTGCTGGTGTTCAGCCCTGTTTCTGCAGCCCACAGTAGCTGTGTAGATCTGACAGCATTGCTGGAAACTAGGAAGCTGGACAAAGCTGACTACTAAAATTACATGTAGTCTCTTGGTGTATACAAATGAAGCACCAGGTGACCCTCAGAGGCAGGGTTGGAGGAAGCTGTCTGTGAGCATCCTTTGTACATGAATTGGATAACTCTGTGGGGAAAAAGGGACACTTGCACAGCTCTTCATGTCCCTTCAAAGCTATGAATCTTGCCTTATAGCATTAACACTCTTTCTCCTTTTCAGCCCCCATTAAAGTCAATTTTTCCCTTGTTTAAATGATCACCATCATTAGTATTATATTATTCGGGGTTGAAGAGGTTGTCTTTGTTTACATCTCGGCCAAGATAAGTGACAGAGCATGCAGACCTGGGGTTTTATATTTGAAGTTGCAGAAACCATTATCTTTGTTCCCACAAGCATTTGGATTTTCACTATTTAAATACATGGTAATGCCATGTTTTCTCTTCCGATGCTCTGTGTTCAGATTATTGTGGGATTTACTTTTTCCTGCTTGTTCACAGGTCTTGACGTAACATCTTGGAAATGCTGCTTAGACATTTCTAAGACAGTGAAGCACTTGCAATAATAATAATAATAATAATAAATAATCTGTTTTGAAGATGAAACCAATCTCTATTTATGAGAGCTTGCTTAGTTCCATGCTTAACACATCCGCTTCAATCACAGCCGCTAGGAAGTTTTGAACCTTTTTGTTGTTGTTGAATTTTCAAAAATTAATCAGATAAATCTTCTAATCCTTTTGAACTGTGCCTTTTTTTTTTTCCTCTGTTTCATTTTAGTTTAGCAGTTAGGCCTTTTACACTCGAATAGATTACTTTCTTTGGTCCATGCAATTGTCTTTTGACAATCCTTTAGAGGTAGCCTGTAGTAGTGGAGAAGTTTTCTTGTCAGGTATCACAGACGTGCATGAGAAAAGAATGGGTTCGTACTGACAGCTTGCGTCTCCCTTCCCTGCTCTTCTTTCCCTTCCTGCATGTATGTTTTTAAACTGTCCCTTCCTCTGTCTGTCCTCCAGCCCCTTTTCTTCCCAAGTTTATAATGCTCACATGTGCTGTGAATTTCAATTTCAAGGACTGTTTGGCCATCTGAAGCAGGAAGAAAATGTCCTGTTCCATATTTTAAAGTGTAAAACTTGCTTTTCATTTCCTTTTCATGATATATCTGGAAACATCACAAACGTTTGATGTGAAATTCTTCAGTAAAAGTGGGACCTGCCTGTAAATCGAGCTGCCCCGCAAGTCGGAGACGGGCTCAGCGCTGCCAGCGGTGAGCGAGCGGTAGGCTGTCACTGGTGTGACTGTTGCTTTCTTGCATGGTTCTGCCCTTCCAAACTCACGGGGAAGAGGTGATGGAATTGGCAGAAGGACTTCCTGTTCAGCTACTTGCTGTATTTACATGGCATTCCCCAAGGAAGAGTTTACTAGTTTTAGGGACTTGATGTCAGATCTTCAAAATGGTTTTAGCAATATGCAGCTTCTGGAAGCAATGTGTACTGGGGTGCAAGTTTACTGCTTTTCCTCGCAGCTGGAAAGGAGTTCTTGTTAAGTGTGAAGGTGTTGGATGAGCTCCTTTTGTGGGATGCTTTCCTGAAACCTGCCGGTTGGAGGATCCCGTAACACCAAGCCCAGTGGTGTTGGAAAAACAATTACAAGTTGCACAAAGGCAGATCTGCACCAGCCGCTTTGGTGCAGGACACTGGGACAGAGGTGTGACGACTTGAGATCGTTACAATAGCTTGAGATCATTACAACACTTGGTTTCTTTCAGCCAGAAGTACCAACCAAAGCATGACCCTGTACCTTGTGCCACTGCATCAGCGCTCTTGCTCTGCTATGGAAAAATTTGGAAGCTCTGGGTATTTTTATAAAGAGGACAGAAACCCAGCTACAGTGATGCTTAAGGGGACTCCGTTTGTGTTTTGTCTTCAAAATGGAGTTGTTTGTCGCATTTAGAAAATCAGTTGCTAATACTGAGAAACAGGCTGATGAGGTTAATTTTTACTGCTAGTTCATTTCAATTTTTTGCACTTGTGGGAGAAGTCAGATGGCCCAGATACGAATGCAGAACTGATACAGGCTCAAAAAAATAATTGCATTTTTTCCTTCTCAAAGAGCAAAACCATACTAGGTGTAATTCTGTTTCAGTCCCCGTTGTATCTAGCATGATTTTAGCATAGTTTTGGAGTCCAGAGGGATTTACTTAACATCCCTATTTCACATGAGCTGTCACCTGAGGTGATTTGTACTTCTTTAAATGTACTCTCCCTTGAAACTAAGTCCTTAAGTAGTCTGCATAAGTTTTGAATGCTTGTGTTCCCTCTGATACGGTTAGATTACAGCCTTTATTTCTGTATAGATGTGATTTTTGTCTGTGTAATTTTTAAGTAAATAAAAACAGGGTTAACATTAGTCCCTCTTCTAGGTTGTCCTCTGCTCAGTTGGAATCTTGGTATTTGCTTTCAGGGTCTTTTAAACCCCTGAAGTGTCCTAATACTTCTTATCAATAAAGGTCACTTTCTTGTGTAGCTAGTGCAATTGCTATTAAGTTAGCCTACTGAGAGCCCTATGTCTTAAGGAGCCTTTATGATGATCTTTCCAGACAAAGTAGCACTTATACCAGTTTCATAATTTCTCCCTCAGGTAAAAATTCTGCAGTCCACTTGAATCAGAAAATATCTTTCTCTCCCTGCCTTAAACCTGTTAATCTTTTACAGTAATAATGAAAAATGGACGCATAAAAAAAGCAGTCATCAAATACAGTATCAGTGGAATAAAAACTGACCAGTCCTTCCTATCTCTGCTTTATTTCTCCCAAGGTCCTCGCAAGCAGGGGAAGCCCATATCTTGAAGATTTTTCCTGGTGTAGCGTGTCTAAGATGTAGTCTTCCCTATCCGCCTGTGCTGTGAAATCTTCCATCCGTGTCTCTCATCCTACTACTGAAGTACTGCGCCATCACTTTTCTAGCCTGGATGAAAGCATCCTTGTCCCACTTATATCGGTTCTGAATATTGCTTGAAAGAGCATTTCCCAAGCCTGTGGCTTTGATCATATCATCTCTCTTTACATCTTTTTGTTGGTTCCTTCTTCTCTGTTGTACCCAGTACTGAAACTCTTGGTAAGATATCCTAGCATTATCTATCATCTCTCATTTATTATCAAAATGTTGGTTTCCTGTCTCCATAATGCCATCCTAAGTTACCTTGTCATTACACTTTCAAACAGTTGTCGTCTTGCTTTGTTTTACATCCTTTCCACCTGGGAAGAGCTAATACTGTTAAATCAATTCAGTGTATTCCATTGTGTTATGGTCTTCTTTTAATTTACCTTGTATCACCAGGCAATCTTGCAAAATGAATAGTAGTAACTTTTCAATTAAGACCTAGAAAAAGGTCTTTTCAGAAGGACCTGCATTTGTACATGTAACACTGCATCTGAAGAATCGTATCTGCTGGGAAGACTTTCCTGTGCAAATGGTAGGCAAAAGCTTGTAACGCAACAGAAACTTGCTGAAGTGTCTTCACTGATTACAGAGAACAAGTCTAGTCCAGTGGCATTTCTAGATGAGTGGAGATGTATGCAATGAGAATTATCATCAGTTAGGAAAGCAAATTGACCTGGGAAGGAAGATAAAGAATAATGTTAATAGAAGATAAAGGACAGCTTAAAGAATAATGAAATGGAGTACAACTTGTTATGGTGCTGTTTGGTATTGAAGGTCCTAAACAAACTCTGTATGTATTTCATAGAGCTTCACAAAATAATTTGTGCAGGTGTGGTGGCTGTGGAAGCAAAGCTAGCCATGTCATTTTGGAAGACTCAAAAGCATTGAGTTGTGGCCTTGCAGAGGGGATGTGGCCTTCCTTCAGGAGCCAGGAGTTGCAATAATTATTGCACTTCTCTTCCACCAACCAAGAGCTTTTCTTCATGTACAAAACAGGAGTGACATGGGTCCAATCTGCATTGTGGTTCCACACATTAATTAACTAACTCTGTTTAATACCATTCTGGAAAGCCAGGAGGGGTTTGTTGTTGTCCTTTCAGGTTTTGTGGTGGGATTTTTTAACAGGTGCCTGAAAGTCTTAAGGCCAGTTGTGTTTGTCAGACTATCAAAACTGTGCTACATTTACTATCTCCCAGTGAAGGCAATTGGCAATGCTACTGTGTGGTCACTTCATTAAAAAAAAAAAAACAAACAAAAAAAACCCCCACAAAACCTCCAACCACCACCAAACCTATTTATTGAGACCTTTACCTGTATTTCCAGTGTTCACATAAAAACACTTGGGAGTGCATGACTATTAAAATCACTGGGACAGTGTTAAATGAAATCAGAAAACTTCTGAACATTAACTGCTACTAGATATTTAGAAGAGATCTGCAAACAGTAGCTTTCTTAAGAATTTGTGTTATTTCTTTTCGGTATACTAAGAATTACGAGGATAAAGAACATAATGGGTCCCTTGGAGGTGCCAAGTGAGATGTTTGTGAAACACCGTCACAGAGGTCTACTTTGTACCACAGCACTGTCATAAATAAAACTCACTGGTGATAACTTTGAGCAGATAAGTTTTGAAAAAGTACTGGGTACTAGTTTAAAGGAGGGTGGGAAAAGACTAAAATTAAGGAATTTCTTGTTTCAAGGGTTGAAATAAGCACAGGAAACAAGATGCACCTTGAAATTCAAATGCAGCTCTCATAAGCATTTCTGTTTCTTAGAAATATGGTGGTATATTTCTTCTGGGCTTACAGTGGGGACAGCATTTTTTTTTTAAAGTTATTTTATTGTAAAGGTCACGCATGGGAGAAGTACCTGAGTACCGTTAAGGCTCACAGAAAACGCACAAAACCGCTGGGGTGTCAGTGCAGGTGGGAAGCCGGGACAGGGAAGGGTCTCGCAACTGCGCCTGCAGCCCCCTGTGCCTGGGCAGCTCACCCCCAGGGCGGGATCCTCTGGGCTGGGCAAAGCCGATCCTGTTGCCCCAGTGCCCTTTGCCGTCAGTGGAGAGAAATGGGCAGGTGTGGGTATGGCTTCTCTGACCGGCTCGGGTGGTGGAGGTGGTCCTCCTCCTCTGCCCGCTGCGGAAGGGACGGGATGGATGGCTCAGATATGGCTGCAGTTTCTTGGCCATGTTGCTGCTCTTGGAAAGCTGTTTCTGAACCTAACTACTGCAGTGGTTAGAAACGGTTTAATTTCCAATGTAAATTTTTACTTTTCCTTAGCATAATATTCTATGACGATAACTTAAAACTTGTTGCACTGCAGTGTGGTGTGGTGTTTGGGTTTTTTTCCCCTCCATATGCACCTTCTGTAAAGTGAAGCATCTGTAAAACAGAAAAGATTTTTTTCAAGCATAGCTTCCTTGTATCATCTCTTCAAGTTTATGTAAATTACATGGATGCTAGTGGCAGTTTACAGGAAGAGCAGTGGAAGAACTTCATTCCCTGTAAAAATCTGTGCATACGCATATATAGCAGGTTTGAAGATCTGAAAACACCAGGTGTGACAATGGTGTGTGATCACAGAGGCCAAAAGGTTTGTGCAATTTGGCCATCGCTTCCCACTGAAACTGATAACAGGCATGGGAATTGCCGGTAATGGTCACTGCCTATACATTGCATGGCTTGGGAAGAAATCTGGTCTCTGCCACAGGAAGGCAGGTTCGGGGGCAGCTTTACAATCTCATTTGCTTTTTAAATTAGTCGTGGTTTGTAGATGGGTGGTAACCGATGGAAGGGTGTAGCCGGCCTCTTCCCTCTTAAAAATAATCTCATTACCAGCACACGGGCGCTTTGCTGTGCCTGTGTGTGGTTCTGGGAGTTTTGGGATCGATGAGTAAGCAGAGGCTGGAAGCAGGTTTGAAAAGGTGAGGAGGGACATGCTGGTGTTGGGGCTGGGGGCATCCCGAGGCCAAGATATGTCTAACAGCGTGGTGGCTCTCCTCATGTCACCGTCGACATGTTTAGAGGTGTACGTGCCAATTCATTGACTGAAGTCTCTTGGGTTTTTGTAGCAGTTGCTTAGCAACTGCAAAACACTTCAAAATGGTGTTTTTCTTCCTTACCCTGGGACTGTCCTTGCAGCAGGGAGAGGAGGGGGGGAGTGAGGATTGTGGCGGGGTGGCTGCCCAGCAGCCGCTCTCCTTCCTTCCACGTGTCACTGCCAAGGTGATGGAGAAGTGCCCGGGCTTGTACTGCGCGCTCCCCTTGCAAATTCACAACTCTTTTACACCGTCGCAGCAACTTCATTCTTTTCACGTGCATAAAAATTACCCTCAAAAAGAGACAATGCTGTATTTTAAATGTTCCCCCGACAAGGAGTGAAATTCTCCAGTAAAACTTTGGTATTTTAAGGCAGGCAATCAGGCTGCATGCAAAGGGATATAAAACGAGAGCTCTGCTGCCACTGAGCCAGCAATGCCCTTCGCCCTCGGAGGATGGGTGTGCTCTCAGCGTGGGCATCAATGAAAATAACTTTAATTTTTGCACCACCCCAGCAGTTCACGTGGTATAAAAACAGCCAGGTGTGTGAACCATTTTAGCTGGCATGCCAAGTTATAAATTCTACAGTTGGTATTTCAAATTATTATTTCCCATAAATTATGACTTACATGTAAGGATTATGTTCAAATTAGTGCAGCTTGAAATTGGCTGGTGCTTCATGTGTTTTTATCATTAAAATATGATGTCCTCGTTGGCAGTAATTTAGTTTTGGGGTTTGATTTATTTTCAAGCACCTTAGTTTTAGAACTCGTGTATTGTTTGGCAGAAAGGCAGCTGTTTGGGATCTAGAGCCACTAGTTTGTAGTAACAACTGTTGGTTTTCATCTTTATCAGTTTTTCTTTCCAATTAAGATGCAGCTGTTAGGACTTTTGGAACGGGGGGGGATCTTTTTTGCCTAATGATGTAAATGGGATAATCCTAAAGTAAGGATCTGTCCTTCAAAACAGCTGGGAAAAGACCAGGTTGTGAGACTTCAAAGTTTAGTCGGAAGTACCCTGGGCTGTGATTTTTGTGACAATCTACATAAAAAGATTTGGTGGGGTTTTTTTCTCATGTAAATGGAAGAGAATTAATGATTCAGAGGAGATTATCCTAAAGGATTTTTCACACTGCATCTTTTATAACATAATAGGGGAATGTACATTTGCTCATGCCTTTGAACTTACAGTTTTCTTGTGACATCTGGAGCACTCACAGATACAGGGGGTTTTTTTACTTTTTACTGAACACATAAATTTGTGGGGGTTTTAGCTTTTTTTGCTCAGGTACATGTTCAATGCTGTATGTGAAAAATCCCTGAGCCACCTTTTTTTTTAGTTACAGCCTATAAATGGTAATCAGCAGGAGAGAAAGCTACACAGACATATCATTGCAGCATATTGCAGACTGGACAAGTATGCTAGACCAACCATGTAAAGTCAGGAAGTCAAGCAGGCTGAAGATGTGCAGTGCTAGATTGGAGCTTTATGTGTAATTTCACTTTGGTGGCCTGTCCATGCATATGTGTTTCTTGAAAAGAATGTCATGTACTCTTCCCCCAAACTCCACTCATACAGCAGAAAGTCACTTATACCTAAATAAGTGCATCCACATTAGAAATCACAAGTTAAACTGTATGTTTGTATACATACAGACAGAGAGAGAGGGTATACACATATATATGCCACTGCACATATATATATATAAAAAATATATTTTGACTGATATATTTTCCCAGGTGGAAGATCCTTTGAACAGGAGAGCAGCTGCTTCTGTATATCTTCTGGATGTGATTTCTGGAAAGCTCGGGGTTAAGGGGGACAGGGATCCCAGGTTCCTGGCTCACTTACTGCTGCTTTGTGTGGCAAAGGAAGGCAAGGAGCAATCCTGTGCTTGTATAAGTCTCTTTGGAGGGATTTGCATAGTGTATTTAGATGCTGTTTCTTCCTTTCCCTCCAGCTTTCTGAAAGGAACATAAATTATAGCCAGTTGTTTCAGCAAATTAATCAAAAATGCTTTGGCATTACCTCTTAACTATAGATGATAGCATCATCTAAAAGAATAAAAACTAGTCAGCCAGGTCAAAAATAGAGAAGCTGAATACTTGACACATTCTCCCGCTAATAAAAGCAAGTAAAAATTCCTATTAATTTTCATAATAAAAACCCTCTAGTTTCACAAATCATTGAACTCAGTGATCAACTTAGAATGTTAGTGCTATTGGCAAGCGATATTATAAACCAATATATTTAGCTCTTATTGACACAACCATAAGCCAATGACTTTTCTCTTTTATTTTAACACAGCAAGAGTCAGAAAAAGTTCTTATAATCTCAGTATTTTTCCAAACATTTTTATGAACGGTAACACCACAGGAATACCCCAAGGAGGTTGTTATAGCAGGCTTATGACAAAAACTATTTATATACAATGAGATGCTATCTTTTAATAGAAAATATCCAAATACAAGTCTTCAAGGTTTTAATTCAAATACTTGATGCCATTTCAGTAAAGACCAATGTATGAGAGCTTGCTGGGATGGATAGAGCTCCTTGTCCCCATGGGATCCTGTGGTAGCCCTTGTATGAAGGCCCTGCATGGTGTGGTTGGGTGGTGAGGGTTGGCTGTGCTGAGAGCATATATTCTCAGTGTGATGATTTTTTTTTTTTTTGAAAAGATGCAAAGAAACTCATTTTTTTTTATCAAGTTTGTGGGAATGTAGGACAGATACTCTGGTCTGTGTGGGTGTGATGACCATGAAGATGATGTCTTTTGAACATTGAACTTTATATGAGAATGTTCTTAACTTGAATATTCTCTGTTTGAAGACTGTCTGATCAAGGATGGCAGGTTGACTTTTAGGGCATCTAGTGCCATTTAACGTGCCCCAGGATATCTGAGACAGCATGATGGGCAGCATCCTGGTGTGTAAGAAGCTCTGAGAGTGAGGTGTCACTGTGTTTTAAATAGTATTGTGACAAGGAAAGAGTGTCTTCTGCTTGCAAGCAGTCTGCAAAAGTAAAACCAGAGATGGGATGTTAAAACCTTGTGTGCCTGGGAACTGATGCTACAGAGACCCTTAGCAAGTCCTAAGAACTGCATTTTTGTTCCTGGTGGTGGTGATTCTTTTTCTGCTTACACAGGATCTATTCCTGCATGATAAACAAAACAAATTCTGTGTGTATCGTAATAATAATTTAAAAAAAAAGCTGTGGGAATGGTTAAAAAAAAAAACCACAAACAAAAAAACCCAGCAAAAACCCAAACCCCCAAAACTGAAAAAACAAGAATTTTTATAACTTGCTTGGTCACTAACTTGATTATAGTGGATGTATAAAAAGTGGTCCATTTTGGTAGTACATTATGTTACCATGGTAACATTGACTTACTAATTTAGAAACCCTTCAGGCTAGTTTTGAGAACACTAACATTGCACTAGTATACCAAAACATGAAAAGACTTACTGTCAAAGTAACTGCTAAATGTTTAGGATGAGCCCTGTAGATACATGTGGACTTCCCCCCCCAGCTTCTGTTAGGATTCACATTGGTTCTATTATAAAAAAGATCTGTGACCAGAAACAAATTAATATTCATATATCTTAATGGTTGTACTGTTTTCCTTATTAATTTATTTCCTTCTTGGAATTGGACCTTTGGGGTCCCGTTGTGAAAGCCATGGTAGGTGCAACTGCTTAGCCCCCCAGCTACAGGGGGCTGTTATTAGCATGCTTCCTGCTTCTGATATGTGGACTGTATATCACACTCAGAATCCAGGATATTAACAGGTTCTGCATCATCTTATTTGCATGTGATCACAGATTTTTTTCTAATGCTATTGATTTATATCAGCTGCACTTATATTGGGGAGTTTTACTACCATTTTTTTCCCTGCATATTTGGGGAGGAAAAAAAAAAGCTAGTGATTCAAATGCCCTATCAAAATACTACGTAACTAGTATTATGCTTACTCTCAATTAATAAACAAAAAAAATCAAAATTACTAGCAATGGCAGGATGAAATATTCACTGGGGATGCAAATGCCTCTTTCTGTGAGATGTGTCAATGTCACTGTTTCTTACTGCATCTATCATTTCCATTATCTTACTATAAAAAAAACCCCGCAAACAAAATCAGCAGTTATACTCCCTGTCGTGGGTATCTTCCTATACAGTGGAGTAAATTGTAGGCTCAACTCCTTGAACCTGTTCTCGTAACACCCTCTAAGGCTGCTGTGAGCCCTTATTCCTGCTGAGGTTGGCAAGAACTGTGGTTGTGCGGGACTAGCAAGGCATGTGCATGCCTCGGGTGCTGGTAAGTTATGGCCTTTTCACCAGATCTCATCATGGGGGATTTTGGGCTTGCAGTATGATTTTCTTCACTCGCAGTAGAAAATACCACATGCTTTTCTATTGCATATCAATATATGTACACACAACTGCATTTGTCACTTCCTTACTCAACTCAGTTATGTTAAGCAAAGCCAATCTTAGCATGGGAAATAAGCAGTATTTATTAGATCTCAGTTGAATTGATTCTGCAGTCTAACTAAAGAAGACTTTTGCCAGAAAAGAAGTGACAAAAAAATTGGAATATCAAGAAATATAGTTAAAACAGAGTTGACTGAACAGTAACGTGCTTTGCAGAAGTATATTTAACCAAATCTGCATTGAAGTGACTTGGTATGCTTCTTGTTTCATGATAATTTCTTAAATCCTTTCTTGGGGGCAGAGGTAGATTTTAATCTTATTTTTTAAGTGGTACTAAATTGACAGATCTGGAAATCAATAGCTAGGATTAGATCATGACACCAGCTTGGCCAAAATCTAGGCTGTTCTAGATTCTAAGCTTTTATTTAAAAAAGAAAAAAGGTATTTCCAGCTCTTCTGGGCGTGAGGATTACTGTTAAACCTGCAAGCAGAATGCAGCTGAAACAATCATATTCTCATGTGTCTCTGTACTACTACCCAGAGCTCGGAGATGTTTTGTGTACCATACCAGCCTTAGATAGTGTTGACTCTGAAGCAGAACAACTGCAGCCCCTGTCTGAAGGCTGCTGTATCTTCTCATCTGAACATGCAGCGAGTGTGCCTGTGTGCAGTGCTCCTCTGCAGGTTGAGGGGGAAAAAGCCCAAACCAAAACAACGCAATGCTGTGTTCGTGCCAGGATTTCAAACTTTCCTATAACCGTTACTGCTGTGCAGGTATGAATTTATAAGGAGTAGCCAGCACTGTGAGCAGGGCATGTCAGATGCAGATACTTGCATTAAATAAAATAGTTAACATTAAGATTTTTAAAGAAAAACTGAACAAACCTACAGGAAAGCATCCACGTTTCTCACAATTCAATGCACCCAGAATTGAACCAGGCTATAAATGGTGCTTCTCTTCCTTGTCCTCCGCCCATCCGTTTGGGGGGAGGACATTATTTTTATCCTGGATCAATTATCTGTCATGATTTTGCTGCACCCCTACAAGCAGTTGCACCAGTGTAACCCGAGAGATGTTTTGGAGGAGAGAGAAAGGTCTTGCTGCCATGTGAGAGGCGGGCAAAGCCCCGTTCCTGCTGGAGTACGGCTCCCTGCAGCCCTATTCAAGTGCAGAGGGTGCCTGCAGCGACCCGTCCTCGTCACTGTGCCTCTTCTCTCAGCAGCCTGACCCTGCCCAGCCACTCGATCTACAGCATCATGGTGATGTGCTGCTGGGCCAAAATGGCCTCATTTTAGGTCAGAGAGGTAATGGATCAGTGCTGGAACAGTACCTAAGGAAGCTGGTCTCAGACTGGGATGGGCTCCAGACCAGATGTTGGGGTGAGGTTGGGGTGCACACCCATGGGCCCCTTCCAGGGGCACTTTGATGCTGGAGGTAGCACAGAGGGGAGCACTGGTGGGGACAGGGAGGGAGCCTCATCGGTATGGGTGAAACGCGGACCATGTTGTAATGGCCAAGTTTCCATGCAAGAGCGAGCCTCAGCCGCTGAGACCGCAGCTGTGGAGTTTTCCAGCTTGGCTGTGCTCTCCCTTCCCCTGCAGCATGCCATCCCAGCCGGACGCCGTGGCGCGGAGGAGCGCACAGTGGTATGTGCTGCTGAGCCATCCCAGCTGTGTTTCAGCTGCCCACTGCTCCCTTCTTCCTGCAAAACTAAATAAATATTTACAGTTTGAATTACATTACCTAGCAAGGACAATTTCATATTCCCACATGCTTCGATCCTTATAACTCGGTAACAGCATCAATGGCATTGGGAATTATCTAGAGATAAAAAAAAATTGTAAGTCTATCTGGATTTACCTACCTAGAATGTATTCTGACAACAGTGATTTAGTTGAAGAACTTGTGTCCTGCCTGAGCACCCTGTTTACTTTCCCCAGTTCCACCTCCCTTTGCTACTAAATGTATTTTTTTGGATGTCTGAGAGAATTTTCTCGTCTGTGGTTGCTAGAGGATGGGTATCCCAAGGTTTTCCAAGCTTGAAATAGCATTAGGGTGATTCTGGGAGCAGGTACCCATCATCTAATTGATTTTAGGGCTGGGGGGGGGGGGGGGGTCCTTTTTTCTTTTGTTTTTCTGTTGTGGGTTTGGTTGGGTTTTTTTTCCCCTCTGTAAGTATAGCTTTTGCCTGCTCGCCAGCTGAGGAGACTAATGCATAAAGACAAAGCTGAGGTCTGCCTCCAACAGAAGCAACCACCCGCTGCCATGCTGCGGTGCAGAATGTGGATGCAGAGGCTGGTTTGTTTCTTTCCACACGCCAAATCCAAATGCCTGCTCACAGCTTCCTGACACAGGCTGTTTGTGAACAGCCAGTACAGGTAACTCGGCCCTGTCCTCTCCCCATCCCTTCACCTGGAAGGAAGATTTGGGTACATCACCACTGGGGTTTTGGGGCTGTCCCTTCCCACAGAGGTGGGGTGCCGTTACCCACAGCCCCTGTGCCAGCATCCTCTTTGGCACTTAAGGTTTGGTTTTATGTGCTAGTGCAGTACAGAGGTTGGATTTATAGAAGAATGACCCAGGCTCCTTTTCCAAGCAGATTATTTGGATAATTTTTTTGTTGTATGTTTTTCTGCAAAGGCAGCTTGCATCCTTCTTGCTCCAGTGTGTATTTGTGTCTGGTTTATCCGAGCTGCCCTGAACACCTAAGTTACTGTGATACTTTATCTACCCAGTGATGCTCCTTGTTGGGAGAGAGATGGCTTGCAGGGCTGCTAATTCACAATTTTTGTTCCCAGTGTCCCAAGCTTTTATTTACCTACACATTAATATTTGCCATGCCTGATTAGGCTGCGTTTTGTCTTTGGTGTCAGTGACACAAGTTCCATGTTTTCTCACAGTCTAGCAGAGGAATAGATGGAGAACAGAGCTGTTGTCATGACTGGGATTAACATACCATATGGTGCATACGTCACCTTTGTCTTGTATCATTGTCTACTGCAGAAAAATTATTGGAAACCGTCTTTTATTTCCAAACTCAAGTTTTCAGTGCAAATTGTTTCTTTTTCTTCCCCAGGTTCCTGCATATTGCGTGCAGAGGCACTGTTGTTCTTAGACTAGCAAATAAAAAAAGAAAAACCTCCTCAGGTGCTAAAGATAACCTACCCGTAACTCTATAAAGAATTATTTTCTGCTACTTCTTACTTTTTAAGCAGCAATGTTGTTTAGCTTTCCCAGTAGGTTAGCATCTCCTGTAGTGTCTATTTGTCTCCAATATGGCAATATAATCTCTGATCCATGGGTCTGTTACTGATATATTCTCCTCAGTTTGCTGCTTCCCATTGCTTTATTAAAGAAGTCAGTCTAAGCTTATATAACTTTAATCCTAGGTTGTTGGTATTTTTTTTCTTCAGAATAGGTTATATTTCATTTGTGCCAGTAACTTAGGACTTTGTCAAAATTGCTTCAGCAAAAGTAATCTAATGGGTAGTATGATAAAACAGGATTTAACTGTTGCATCTTTTTTTAAAAGCTGTATCCTGCTTCGTCTCTCCAAAAGACTTTAGTTTTGTCCTTTCTAAACTATACTGATTGTACGAAGGGGATTCAGATGCTGTACAAACCACATTCAAGTTAGGAAGAGCTGAAGATACAAGTCTGGACAAATATTTAAAGTTCAAAAGAATCTAAAGAGGTCAGGAACATAAAACAAAATGCAAAACTGTAATTAACTTTACAAAAGTTAATCCCAAATAAAACTATTTCATGTTATGGAGAGACTTCAGAAAGGGTAATGACGTAAAAAACTTGGGAATAATACTAGCAAGGGTCTGAAATACGATGGGAGGGAGCCTTACAGGTATTGGCCATATAGAGATGCCCAACTGGGCATACTGCAGGGCGGAGTAGCAGCTCTGAAGGTCTGATCCTGACCCCACTGAAGTTGGTGGGGGATCCCTGTTGATGTTAGAGCTTGCTGCAATGCCACCCATGTTTCTCTTATGTGGACACCTCGAATAGGCAGTCGGTTGCAGATGTTTTATCCTTTGGAGGAGATCATCAATATTTGAAGGATTTCAGGAAAGAAAATCACAAATGCAAGGAATAAAATTGAAGGCAAAATAAAATTGAAGTAAAAAAGAAATTTTCAGCATAGGTGATGTAACAAGAATCAGGGATTAACAGAGAAAATATAAACAAAATTTCTTTAATACTCCTTTCCTAGATGCATACCCAGGGAATGGTCTGCTACAGAAATTGGGAAAAGGCTCTAGTACTAGATCTAACAAGCAATTAGCTAAGAGATGGTAGAGAATAATCTTCAGTTGGCAGGGTAATGGACTGGAGAAGGGATCAGCTCTTTTTCCTAACGTCTGTAATTCCTAATTGCTTATTAGCTTTTTATATGTGTGAAAGTTATAATAAGACTGCCTGTCTCTCTGATTCTCCTGCAAATCTCTCATCAGAAAAAAATATTGTATCCCATGAATGAACTTTGCTGTTTCTCTAAAAACCTGTTAACTAAATTATACTATATGAACTCTACTTATTATGACAGATGTGTTTTCTGTTGTCACGATATAGAGATGATACTGGGTTTTCTCCCATTTATAATTTAATTTTCAGCTCTTTCACATAACCTCTCTCAATTTACATAAAGTGGGGTTTTTTTCCCCCAAGTTGGATGGATCTATTCTGATACATCTCTTTACTCTCTTTTCTAAAATTGAAAATCATGGAATCATTTAAGTTGGAAAGGACCTTTAAGATCATCGAGTCCAACTGTTAACCTAACACTGCCAAGTCCACCACTGAACCATGTCCTGAAGCACCACAAAATACCTCCAGGGACTCTACCACTTCCCTGGGCAGCCTGTTCCAGTGCCTGACAACCCTCTCAGTGAAGAAATTTTTCCTAATATCTAACCTAAATCTCCCTTGCCTCAACTTGAGGCCATTTCCTCTCGTCCTCTCTCCAGCCACCTGACAGAAGAGACCAGCACCCACCTGGCTACAACCTCCTTTCAGGCAGTTGTAGAGAGCGATAAGGTCTCCCCTCAGCCTCCTCTTCTCCAGGCTAAACAACCCCAGCTCCCTCAGCCGCTCCTCATAAGACTTGTGCTCCAGGCCCCTCACCAACTTGGTTGCCCTTCTCTGGACACGCTCCAGCACCTCAATGTCTTTCTTGTAGTGAGGGGCCCAAAACTGAACACAGCACTCGAGGTGCGGCCTCACCAGTGCCCAGTACAGGGGGACGATCACCTCCCTGCTCCTGCTGGCCATGCTATTTCTGATCATCCTCTGGGTAAAACATCTACTAACCTGTGGATTTATCCAATACTCCTTAAAGCAAAGTTTCTTCTCGTGCTGTGACCTATCCAAATTGTTTTTCTCCTTTGTGAATCATTTGCAATGCCTGATGACAAGCTCGGCTACTTTAGTTGCTAGTGAATATTCAGTAGGTGTAGCTTCCCTGGTGATCCCTCTGTTAATCTTTGGCTAAGCCTATAGCCAGTGGGCAAAAATCCTCACAAGTCATCTTCCCTTGGATTGCCCGCGCTGCCTGTGCTCAGGGGTGCCCACGGGGAGTGACACAGCTTTGAACCAGTAGGATAAGAATTACGGGGTGAGCTAAAATACCTTGTATCGCTATACATTAAGCTTTTCCCCTCTGGATTCACGTGTAGTTGAACACCGCGGTTGTGTAGGAACCATTCTTCTGTAAAAACATGCTAGTTGCTGTGTTGCGCTAAGTGTATAATCCTTTTTTTTTTTTTTTTTTTTTTAAAAGAACAACAGGAGGAAAAAACCAAACGTTGAGTCGAAAAAACTAGAAGGCAGTTTGAGCAGGTGCGGGTGCAGAGGAGCCGTCGGAGCTTGCCCTGCCGTGTTCTACTGGGACGGCTTCAGCTGCCGCGGGGGGCTGGATGCCGGGGAGCTCCCCCTCCAGCCCTCCGGGGAATAACAGAGCCCCAAAGGAAGAAAGTTGGGGCTTTCCCCTTTCACCTTCCACTAGCATGGGACCTGGCTGTATTTCTCACCTTCTCTGTGGCAAGCAGTTGCTTCCTCAAGGGCTTTTACTCTCTCAAATGCGGCGGGGTAGGCTTGTTTGCAGAAAGGTGGGTAGGCTGCCAGTTGGACAGCCTCAGCGCCCAAAGTCTCGTATCGTCAGCAAGGTCCGGCCTCGGCGCCGGCTCCCCCCCAGCGTATGTCAGCTCTGAGCCGAGGTGCCGGCACGGCAGCGAGCAGCCTCCGGCAGAGATAACTCTTATCGTGTGTGCTGCTGGCTCAGCTCCACTTTTCCTCACATGGTGACAACTGCTGCCTGCCATCGGTTCCCCCTTCGTGTCCTGGTCGTGCAGGCAGCGAACACGGCCAAAGGATGCGTGTTCATGCAGTTTTAGCGTTTGCGCCTTCAGCCTCCAGCGGCAAACTTTGGGAAAGTTAATTCTTCTTCTTGATCACTTTGGCCCTTTCCTGCCATCTTTAGCATTAAATATCTCCTGTGCTGACTCTGTTCTTTCAATTGCATTGGGAGTGTCGTCTCATTTGAGATGCAGGGCAGCAGGAAAACAGCCAAGTGTGGAAAAACACGCCGTCGCCGTTCTCTGGGATCGGAGTGGCACGGGTGACCTAAATTTGAAATGCTCCATACTCCATGGCTGATCCAGCATCCTCAGGCTGCAGCCTGTCTGTCTGCTGCAGTTGCACACCAAGAAGTGCTTTTATTGAGGAGCAAGATCTCTGCCAGTTTACTCCACTAAAATTTGGACTTTGGATGTCTGGGACAAAATGGAGAGAAATAGAGAAAGCAAGAGAAAGAAATGCAGAAAAAGAGAATTTGTACTTGAGAAGCTTGATCGAAGCAGAAGAGCTTGCATTTTGGTCATATGCTGGCATGTGTTTCAGTGGTTCAATTTGTTCATTTTCTAGAACAGGCATGAAATTGCTAAATTTGTGTATGTGGACAATAATAATAGGTTACAAAAACAACACACTAGCTTCTTTGGGTGGGAGGAGAAACCAAGAGCTGCCTGAAGGCAAAACATCTCTAATTTATTTTTTATTTCTTTTTTTTTTTCTTTCTTTTTTTGAAAAAGCTCCTTTTTTGTTGTGTGTTTTGCTGTTGCCCACACTGATGCTGGAGAGCATCTTTGCAGTCTACATAAATTGGTACAGTGGGTGGCCGACTGTGCTCGGTGCTTCCTCCAGGTCACGGCTGCCACAGTTTGCCACTGTCTTTTATGCGTGCGTGAGCATGGGCACACACATCCGAGGTGTAGGAGTGCGAGTTTTAGGAGCACTTGGCAACAGCCCCCACACATGCCGATCGTGATGCCTGCTCACAAAGCAACACAGAACAGAAAAAGCCAGGGAGGTTTTCCTGAGGACTAGTAAGACACAGCTTGTAGAAGCATGCCTCATTTTGCTTTTGCTGTTAAAAGCAGATATGTTTTGGTTTACTTCCAGGCCGCAAAATGCTCCTGACTTTTTCTTTCCTGACCCCCCATGATGGCACCAGTACCCCAGGGAAGGGATCCTGTCATTCCCTCTTGGACAAGGGACAAACCCTGGGTCAGTGGTGATGATCCAGGAATATTTTTTGCAGGGTCTGTCTAACCAACAAGAAAAATTGTTTCGGTTGTTTTGGTAAGGGTTTTGGACACAACAGAAGTGAGGTTTTGGGGTGGGTTCCCCGCCCCTTCTTTTCCTTGATTATGGGAAGTTTCTGGGTGGTTGTGCTGGTGGAACAGTCCAGAGGAAAACAGCAGCATTCCTGCAGAGGCTTGCAAGAATTTATACTGGGGTTTGCTGACACCTATTTTCATATGAGAGATGGCAAAAACATACTGACATATCTAGTCTATCTGCCTGGGAATAGATTTCATTTCTGTATGCATCCAGTCTTGCAGTGGGTTTAATAAGTTGGGTTATTTGTTCTAGCTCATCTGCGCTTCTCCCTTTCCTTGGAGCTGATCCAGAAAAGGTCTTGAAAGAGAAGGGTTTTGGGGGGAAAGGAGATTTTATTTGTATCACAGAGGAAAAACTGCAAGTTCTCACAAAATTTGATGGCTAGATTTGATATCCTATAGTTTTAGTTGGTCTAGAACTGTTTTGTTGCTCTCTCCAAATCCTAGTAGTCTGTGGGGATGTTGATCCTCTGTTATTTTTATTCTTTGGTATCTTAATCTAGGAACTAAGTAACTTCTTTAATGAATGGTTTTGCTCTCTATCTCTGGCAGTATTTCTGACGTTTGTCACTTAGTCTTATCTCCCCCTTCCATGAAGTAAATTCTGTTCGCTCTTTATAAAGTATTTTGCATTATAAACAATGACATTTTACTGAGGATCTTCATCCTCCTTTGCAGGAATTGGAAAGTATGCTGGGGAGGAAAGCAGTGATTTTTCTGGACTTCAGGGTAAAATATATAAATAAAATACTATAAACACACACACATATATATGTGTAATGTAAAAAAAGTTTCTATTTCCAATGATCCCTTTCCAAGTTTTAAATTTTCTCATGCAACACTGAAATTAATGACAACATTTAGCATTTCAGTTACTCATTTTCTGCTGTGGCTAGTGATGATGAATGAAAGATAAATGAATCCAAGTAGGGGGGGAGGGGGGAGCAAAGCTGTTTTATAAGGATTAGTAAGATACTCTAAAAAAAGATCGCAAACTTTTACAGGAATTTTCACTAACAGCCTGGTATATATTTATCCTCCAGTGCATGCATGGCCTCACGTGAAAAAGGTGGAGTCTGCTACATTGATGTAATTTGGTGCTTCACTGTGAAAATGTAGTACATATTTATTTAGCAGTTTTGTGGGTTTTTTCTCCCCAAGTTATTGTGCTTCTATATACTTAAAGAGAAAAGCACATATGTATTTAGGTCTTGCACGTTTACTGACATGAACTTCTTCAGAAATACCAGTAGTTGTTCACCTTTGTGCACTGTGGAAAACAGGTATATATAAATTCATGCTTGTTAAATTTTATTTTGGTCTACTGAGAAGAAAATTAACAGATTTACCCAAAGACCATGCCCAAAGTTCTGTAGCAAATACAGAAATCCAAGAGAAACTAAGAAGAAGGAATAAAAAAACCCCATACATTGTTGTTCATTTTAAGTTTCATATCATTACTGCCCAAATTTGTGGGTTTTGACAGATTTTTCTTGTTGTCTTTTGCCTCCATATGTTTTATAGTACAACAAACCTGGGGTTTTGATGTACCTACTCATTCCTGGTTTGTCTTATGCCTTTTGCTTTTATCCACATATTTTAATCTAGAACTCATAATGATATTCAAGCTTTAAAAAAGGTTCACAAAATCAGTGATTTAGTGCATGGTTTGTTACTTTTACTTTCATAACAGCTGTAAGATAAATAAATAAATAATAAAATATTTACAGCACAAGGCTAGGCAGTTTTTCTGATAACTGCTTTCCATATAAGAATACAACTAAAAAAGAGGGGAAGTGCTGAGTTTCATAATTCACCAAAGTTTGACACTTTTAAAGTTTGTATTATAACAGCACTTCATAGGCTATAGATGGGGCTGTTTCAAGTTCTGTTGTAAATCTGACTTTACAAGGCTTTAATGTTCTGTAGGCTACTAAAAACCACTCTAGGATTGAATGTGTGAAATAAAAAAAATCGGTGGTTTTAATATAATTTAATGCTCCGGGCATTTTGTCATCTTAGATTTTTTTTTGTCACCAAAATTTCATTGTTCTTGAATTTTGGAATAAATCTTAACGCTTACATTTGTGTCTGAGGGAGGAGGGGGGAAAAGAAAAGGGGGAAAAAAAGAAAGAACTCGGAAATACAAAACTCATGCCTGCACAGTAAACTTTAAAGCATCAACATGAGCTTTTGGCACTGGAGAAAAGGGCATAAATATTTAGCATGAAACCTAGTGTAATAATAACTGATAACGTTTTCACATGGTTAGAGCACAAGCCTCCCTATGAGCTACAAAGGATAAGCTGTAAGTCCCAGAAAGTTAGCTTTTCCAGAGGACTGCCGCTCTGCACTGCCTGTCTCTCCTTGTTTGAAAAGTCTGGGATTAAGCAGGAGAGGAAATGGTCTGACCTGAAATTTTGAGGTTTTGCGTAGTTTTTGCGTAGCATTCTTTGAAAGATTGACCTGCTTGGCAACATAAAATGAAAATGCAAACAGTTAGGAAGTACGATTAAAAACTTATGTCTTGATTCCACATAAGCAGCAGCGAGCAATACGACAAGTTAGCCACTGGTCAGCGTGCTGTGCTTTGCCGTTGTGATGTGATCTTGATGCAAGGCTCTGCGGGGCTGCTGTCACAACCTTCTCAGAAACTTCGCTCCCTTCTCTTTGTGGTGGTGATGTGAGATCAATGAAAAGTTTGGCTCAGGAATACTGTATTAAAATTACCCTCAATCCTCATGCTGCTCTGCAATTTACACTAGTTATGTTCGCTACTAGAGTAGTTGTTTCTGGCTCCGTTGTTTAATCCAAAAAGGGCGGGATATCACGTGCGAGGGTGACAGCCAGCCCACCCGTGACCTGCCAGCTGGGCTTTCAGTGGCCTCCTCTGAGGGGACGAAATAGGTTTGAGAGTGATAAACGTAAGGGCGGGAGGGACCCTGGAGCAAAAACCTACAAATTTCTCTCCACCATACTCCTTCCCCTGTTTCTGTGGGCTTCAAGTCACAGTAGTTTCCTTAGCGAGGTATACCAAGCTTTCAGAGGGTCAGGGGTTGGTGATGGTAGCATGCTGTCCTTCTTCATCAGGTCGTGGTTTCGTGAGCATCTCTGACATTGCTGCTTCTGGCCATTTCCACGCACAGGGCGCGTTGCACGGCATTTGGTTGCTGTTGGGTGAAGAACCAGGGAAGCTGTTGCCTCTGCCTGCCACATAAAGCACACCGTCCAGACCCAAGGGAGCCCCGGCAGCCGAAACCTGTAGCACACAACTTACATTTTGGACAACGGCACACTTGAGTTTGTATGTAACTCAGCCACTGGGAGGGATGCTGTGCTGTGCTGATTTGGGCCAGCAGAGATAAGTGGGCTTGCCCTGCACAGGTGCACAAGAGACCTGCCAGGAGAAGAAGGGGAAATTACTGTAGGATAAAAGCAGCTCCTAAGGATAGCATGTCCTGTCACCTTGGTCCCTGGCAAGGTGACCAACTGCCAGCTCCTTCTGTAAGGCTCCCGTGTGGCCTTAAGCGTGATTTAAGATGGGCTGGCTGATTGTCTAATGTTGTTCTGTGTAGGCAATTGCAGAAACTTGTGTAAGGGTTCAAATAGGGGGGAAAAAAGTAGGGGTTTTTTCAGATTTTTAGGTATTGCCTACTTTCTGGATATTTAAGAAGCTATGGTCCACGACTGTCCTCACAGTTAGGCAAGAAAATTGCTTTTCTTGCCATTAGACACTGTTGTTTCAAGAGAGGGAGGGATTTGCCTGTGAAACTTGGTCCCCTTCAGATATCCTCTATAGGAAAAAAGCAAGGCTTTTTTTTAGTATTATTTTACTATAGCCAGATCTACACTTGAACATTTTTGCATGCTGTATTGTTTACTCAAGTTGTTGAACTTGAGCTTAAAACTGCCAGGCAGCTGGGGACTTGTTTCCCTAGCTCTTGTCCATGAGGAATTACTGGAGAGGAAGAGTTCTCCTAAGAAGTAAGGGCTTCTCCTAGAGGAAGGGAATTAAGGTATCTTAAGTTTGGTATGAATGCTCTATTGGCCTCAATTTATGTGCTTTGAATCCATGTTGTACCAAAGTCATGCTCTATAAGGCAGGACTGTTGTTCAAGTGCTCAATAGTGGGAGCATGCATGACAGCAAAATCCTTTCATAATGGTGATACCTGATTGGAGTATATCTGGTTGCATGTTAGAAGCATTAGACGTAGGAGGTTTTGTTTTAGGAAGTGTAAAATAATGTGCCTTCAGGCAGCTGTGCAGCTTTGGTGTGAGGAAGACTGCGGAGGACGGTTTCACAGGTGTAATACAAAAAAACTGCATGCTCATTTTAACCCTCTGCACTTTCTGTAGTTTTATTTCAAAGTACAGAAGCTGTACTTTATGCAATTTCTGTTCCTAGTGACGGTTTAGTTAAGGGGCAGAAACACGGACAAGTTTGAACACAGAGCAGTTGTTTGTTTTTAACGTGCATTGGTATCAGAAGTGCATGGTGAATTGGCAGCACAGCAAGTCCTGTGATAAGAGGGGATGTCTGGGCAGTAGACCCTCCCCGTGCTCCAACTTGAAATCTGGATATCTCCTGCTCTGAATGGGATTGAACGTAGCTGGGGGGTATGTTATTACGTATAGTGAGAAAACATCTGAGTGATTTTGCTTCTTGAGAGGTGCTGTTCAGGTTTGAAGGGAGAGGAGGGGAACCCGAAACTTCTCTGTGTCAACATCGTGACGCTAAGTGCCTGCTTGCGGGTACTGTCTCTGCTCGTGTTGTGGAGGTCACCAAATAAAGCCAGGTTTAGGCACATACATTTTTAATGACATAAACCTTTGGGGGTGGCTTTGTGTACTTGGCCACTACCAGATCAGAAGATAGGAGTAGTCTTACTAAGCCCTTTGCCACATGTTTGTTGAGGTTGTAGAAGCACAGCAGAGAGGGTTGCTTTTGCATTGTGTAGAAAGTGAGTTCCTTCTTGGAGGTCTGCTTATTTTTGCTTTTGAGTGTGTGCATGGATTTAACTACAGAACATGTGTTCACACAGCTCTGCTGTTTAAATTAATGTGGGGTGACTCAGTGTGTATTCATTGCTGTCATCCCACAGCAACTGTGACAGAACATTTTATTGTCTGAAGACAATGCTAATAATGGTAGCATTAAAACAGCATTGTAATTTCGCAAGACAATATTCTGTTCGCAGAGCTGCGAAGTGACTAAGAGGTTTGCCATTGTCAGACAGAGGAACAGGAGCTGACCTGCAGCGCAATCAGTGCCCTCCGCTCCGGCTGGGCTGGGCTGCGCTGCCTCTCTCCGCTCCCGCTTTCCAGGAGCTGCGCCGGCACTCGTCACAGCAGCAAGCGCCTTTGCAAAGCAAGCACTCCAGTGTTCGGCTGTGCTGAGAGCTGTCGTAACACAGCCCCTTCCCAGGTGATCCCACCCTAAGCTGCTTTCGTCTAACAGGTGAGCCATCCACCAGCATCTCGGACAGCCGAAACGGCTGGGAAGGGGACACGCCGCTTCTGGCCGCCCCTTGCCTACTGCTGCTCTGGTGCTTGGCCCCACCAGGTACGCAGTTTGCTGAAGGAGAGCTCAGTACAGGTTTAGTGCTTTGCAGTTAGTACATTGTGGATGCCATAGCATTCCCGTAACTTGTAAAACAGCGATTCAGAAGTGAAGCATTTTACATTAGTCATGCTTTTTTTTACCGTGAGCTTTGGTGGAGAGATTGTAGGATGAAAGCAACGTGGCTGCAGTGACTAGTGGAGGGCAGCTGTGCTGTCTTTGTAACTGAGGTATAGCTTATAAATACAAATAAGTTGTCATTATGAAATTAATAAACTTTACATATATGTTATTAATACTTAGCATCACCTTTTATTGTGTAAACATAATAATAACAACGCCCTTATCAAAAGAGTTGGTAATAATGCTTGGAACCTGTAAACAAAGATGCAGTGGTGGGAGCCATACACATTTATTCTTTCATAGGAAATACTAAAACAGTTCCGCTCTCATAAGGACTCCTTTTTGGTGGATTCCTGGTATACTGTTGTAATTATCACATTGGATGATGACAGCATAGACAACGTGATGAGAAAATGAACTGAAGGAGAGATTGTTGATGGTGCAGAAACACTGGTTGGAAACCTCACCAACCTTTACATTTGTAGTACCATGGCTTACGTACAATGTTGACAACATCTGCAGCATAAAGCTGTTTGGAGGGTCATTGGTGAGCACGTTGATATTACCATTGCAAAATTCGCTTCATATGCATTAGTAATTAGCAGATAAGATAGCCATGAATCCAGACCCTGAGATCTTGCACTAAACATCTTTAAGATGTGCAGCCACTGAGCAGGACTTGCTTCCTTAATGACTCCCTTCTCCCAGCAGTGTTTCCCAGGAGCCGTGTGACAAAGTACCAGAGGGTTGTGCTTTGATTTCAGTAGCTTCATTATTAAGTTGTGCTCATCTCCAAGATGGATGTTTTTAAAACGTAGTTTGTGTTTGATTGGGATACTGAAGAAAAAGAGCTGATTTAAGGAAAATGACATGGGGGAAGAGAGTTGCATGTTTTACAATCTTGAGATTCCAAGCATCCTTGCTGTGAAAAACGGGAGTTTATTTAATTAGCCAGTTTCTGTGTGGGTTTGCTGAGTTCCTTTTGTTTGTTTGTTCTCTGTCAGTTTCTAAAAGTTCTATTATTTATTTCCACTAAACAGAAAAGATGAGTTTGGTGATCTCTGTTGCTCAGTGTCTGCTAGGAATACTGCCTCAGAGTTATATCACTACAAATATTTGTATGTTCCTGCCTGTACTGTGAACAGAAACACTGGGGAGAGCCAAACAGTTAGTTTAAATCAAGATTGTTTGCATATCTTCTATTTTCTTTTGGCAAACTCATTGCACAGTTCTGCCTAAATGTGATCTTCCATGAGCTGCAAGGAGCAGATCATGTCGTTGTTATCAAAAGGGTTGCTCCAGTTGATGTGATACGTACCACAAAACTTTACATGGGACCTTCAATAATTTCCCTGCCTAGTACATGTTTTGTGGCATCAGAAAATCTCCTTTGATTAGACAGTTTCTAAATATCTGTGTTTGTTATACTCGCCACTTAGTTCTGTCCCAACATACCCTGCGTCCTGCGTGTCCCTGTGTGTCCCTTCATATCTGTATCACCAGTACAGTATATTTGGGGCTCCTGTAGCATATTCAGTATAATGGCATGCCAGCCAGGCTTGCACAGAATGGCACAGCCCATTAGCCTCCTGTTTAGCCTCTACTGACAGTTAAACACCAGCATCAGCAGCCTCTTGTTCTTTTCAGCCTTTTCCTGAACTGATTCCTAAATGCAGTATGCAAAGAAGTCCTGCACAGCACTGCCTGTTAACTGCCTCGCTGCATATGTTACAGGTGCTCGCTGCCAAAAAGGAGAGATCATGCATTTTTTTTCTAGGTAGTCTTTGTCCTGCCTCATATTTTCTTGATTTCCTCAAGTCATCCTGTTTTGTGTGCTGTTGACAACTAAATCAGAGAGATGCAAAAAGCAGAAAAGCAGAGGAAATGCCCAGTGCATACTGAAAAGCAAATATCTCAGTCTTTCAAGAATGGAAAAAAGGAGCGATAGAAAGACGTGAATGTCTATGGTGATGAATTTTAACATGTACATTGTAATATTTATTACTGTATCTCTCACGTCTGGATCACTTGCTGTTGAGGATAGGGTGAGGCAAAGAGACACGAGTTTTTTTGTACCACTGAAACAGGTAGCAAGGTAAGATCAGAGAATCATGTAGGTTGGAGGTGTCCTCCAGAGGTCACCTGGTCCATCCTGCAGCGCAAACCAGATCCTTTTGGATCAGGTTGCTCAGGGCCATGCACAAGACAGTTTTGACCTCCATCTCCAAGGGTGGAGGTCCCACAGACCCTCTGGGCTCCTGTTCCAGTGTTTGACCTCCTTCACAATAAAAAGACATTTTTACCTGTATAGAGCTGGAATTTCCCATGTTGCAGCTCTGGCCAATGCCTTCCCTCCTTCTCTGTGCACCTTTGAGGAGAGTCTTTTGCAGACAGCGGGTAGGTCCCCCTGTAACCCTCTTTTTTCAGGGCTGAGCAAACACAGTCCTCCTGCGCCATGTGCCTCAGCCCCCTAGCTCACTCTGGTGGGTCGATATGGGTCTGGCGCCAGGCAGCCAGCATCGCTCCAGGCAGCAGGTCTATGGGACAAGCTCTCTTTTTTTCTGTGCTGCATCCCAGCTGTATTCCAGAGTCTGGCTCCCTTTTTTGTCTCAACTGGTCTCAAGCTCTCACTTCCTTCTATCTTTTTGTATAACATCTCCAGAAACTGTTGTCAGATAGTTGCATATACTATGTGGCCCAATTCTATATATGGTAATAGAAAAGAAAAAAACAATTGTTATTTCTTAGCTCAAGTGTTTCTTTCTCTGGTGGTGTCCATTCTTACAGCTATCCCCATCCAGCAAGTCTTGATCCTGACATTTTTTCTTGAAGAACTTAAAACGTGTTGTCTAGTATAAAATTAAATATTCTGCTGTCAAACACAAACATCCAATCCCAAAAGGTGGATGCTATTCCAGATCCAAGATCCTAGCGTAAATCATATTATGTTAGTGACTAAAGTGGAAAATGCTGCTTAAGCAGTTTTCTGCTGCTTCCGTTTTGGAGGTTTTTTTGGATTAGGTTGCCCCTGGTATTTCAAGAGCCTTTATACAGATACTGTATACTCTCGCAGCAAATCCAAACACAGTTTAGCAGGGCAAAGCACAGTTGGAAACTGGCTCAGTGCCTGGAGTCTGCTTTTAACCTCTGCAAAGGTCCTTCTCTTTCTCAGCAGTGCTGAATGTGGTGGTGCAGATATCCAACATTTTCTAGCCAGGGGAGAAAAAAAGAAAATTTCAATATAGAATTTTTGAATCTTAGTGAATCACATGTTACAAGTACTGGCATGAAAGAAGGTATCAGTTTGTAGAGATCCTAAGAAACAGGGTGTAAGGCATATTGTAAACTTCCTGGTTAATGACCTGAGAGCTACAGCACCTGATAAATTCTCATGTAATTTTTTAAGATACCCATTCTCTCCTAGCTGAAAATTCACATGCAGTTATTCTGTGTATATATTCTAAAAGCATTACGGTTTTCAGAGTACATAATATGAAACAGTGGGTTTCAACTTTTTTTTAATGTGCTGACCATTAAATGTTGTCTAATGTACGTATGAATTCTATGTGGCTAATTTAGACTTTGGACAGTACATATTCTTCTTACAGGTATTTCTGAGAATTCCTCTAGGAAAACCCACAAGACTCATCAAGGAACTATTGACTATAGGTTAAAACAAATAGTATGTCAAGAGACTGACAACTTGATTTTATATTGTTATTTCTCACTGACTGAAGAATCATATAATGGTTTGGGTTGAAAGAAACCTTAAAGATCCTCTTGTTCCAACACCCCTGCCGTGGACAGGGACACCTTCCACTAGACCAGGTTGCTCAAAGCCCCATCCAACCTGGCCTTGAACACTTCCAGGGATGGGGCATCCACAACTTCTCTGGGCAACCTGTTCCAGTGCCTCACCACCCTCATAGTAAAGAACTTCTTCCTTAGATCTAATCTACATCTACCCTCTTTCAGTTTAAAGCCATTACCCCTTGTCCCATCACTACATGCCCTTGTAAAAAGTCCCTCTCCAGCTTTCTTGTAGGCCCCTTTAGGTACTGGAAGGCTGCTATAAGGTGTCCCCGGAGCCTTCTCTTCTCCAGGCTGGACACCCCCGACTCTCTCAGCCTGTCCTCATAGGAGAGGTGCTCCAGCTCTCTGCGCATTTTCATGGCCCTCCTCTGGACTCACTCCAACAGGTCCATGTCCTTTTTATGTTGAGCGCCCCAGAGCTGAAGGCAGTACTCCAGGCAAGTTCTCACAAGAGCGGAGTAGAGGGGGAGAATCACCTCCCTTGACCTGCTGGTCACACTTCTTTTGATGCAGCCCAGGATACAGTTGGCTTTCTGGGCTGCAAGCACACATTGCCAGCTCATGTTGAGCCTCTTGTTAACTAATATCCCCAAGTCCTTCTCCTCAGGGCTGCTCTCAATCCATTCTCCTCCCAGCCTGTATTTGTGCTTGGGATTGCCCCGACCCATGTGCAGGACCTTGCCCTTGGCCTTGTTGAACTTCATGAGGTTCACACAGGCCCACCTCTCAAGCCTGTCAAGGTCCCTCTGGATGGCATCGCTTCCCTCCAGCACGTTGTCCGCACCACGGAGCTTGGTGTCATCAGCAAACTTGCTGAGGGTGCACTCAATCCCACTGGCCATGTCGCCAACACAGATGTTAAACAGCGCCGGTCCCAATACTGACCCCTGAGGAATGCCACTCGTCACTGCTTTCCATTTGGACATCGAGCCGTTGACCGCAACTCTTTGAGTGCGACCATCCAGCCAATTCCTTATCCACCGAGTGGTCCATCTGTCAAATCCGTATCTCTCCAATTTAGACATAAGGATGTCATGTGGGACAGTGTCACATGCTTTGCAGAAGTCCAGGCAGATGACATCAGTTGCTCTTCCCTTATCCAGCAGTGCTGTAACCCTGTCATAAAAGACCACCAAGAAAATGGATCTGTCTCCCCCTCCCTAAAATAGAGTAATGCTAGCACAATATTGATGCATTCTTGAAGAGCTGTTGCTCATAGCATGATGCTCCTTTTGGAACTTGACATAAAGTGCATCCCTTTACAAGGTGCATGAATAAAATATTAGAAAGGTAGAGTTTGTGACCTAGTTAGGAGTTATGTGCATGATCTCATTGGTTTAACTGAGGAAACAACTGAAGTAAAACAGGGGATATCTTTACATATGACAAACCTTGTCTTAATTTTTGGTTTGGTGTTTTCTAAGGAAAGGGGCATTTCTGAGTGTGTCGTTTTTTGATTTTGGACTGAAAATAAAACAGCTAGACATCAGAAAACTTAATATGCACAGTGAAGTATAATTAGGTAACTGCCTAGGGGTTTTTTTGTAGAGAGGAAGCAAGAATCCCCTTTTGGTACTAGAAGCACATATGTAGCTGAGTCCTATTTTCATCTCCTCCTCTTCACCAAGAGGTGTTAGTAACAGATGTGTATGATCTGCTGCCAAGGGTGATTGGCCAGGGATATTAGGAGGAATGGACTATATTCCTTACAACTTTCATGGTCCCTTCTTCATGTAGCAAAGGTGCGTGAGGTCTAATTTTTCTAAAGGTAGCCTTTCACTTTGTACATTCCAGTTTGAATTGTTACATCTGGTCTTCAGAGACACCAAGTACCTACTTCTTCATGATCACAGTTTGCCTTGTGGATGCTAGGTACCTCTTGAAAGTATGCACAAAGTCTCCGAATTTAGGCTTAATTAACCATTTTCACGAAAAACACAGACCTAACTTTTTCAGTACCTGCATTCATCTTTTTGTAAAAATTATGCAAAAATGTATGTGTTTATAAAAGTGGTTTTATATCTATATCATATACAGTTACTGTTGGGAAAGGTAATATGCTTCAGATACGCTCCAATTACACTGCTCTAGCTACAGTTATCCATTTCAAAAATTGGTTTTCTTTTGTGGTAGATTAGGCAAACTGAATACAATTAGATGTGCTGAAACATCTGTTCAACATTAACTCTCAGAATAAGACGTTACCTGCAATTTTTTGTTAATCATAATTATTGCGAGACTTTTTAAAAAAAACCTACACAACCCTGCCCCCCGCAAACAACAAAAAAAAACCCAACACAGCTATGCAAGTGGAGAAACAGCAGATTCCATTGTGGAAAACACCAGGTACACTTTTTAAGTGAGATAAGAAAATGGCACATCCAGATGTGAGTATTTTACATAAACAATCAAACATTTTAAGTCACCTTTTGCTAGCAGTACTAAAGCTAGCAAAGTTTCCTCATGATTCATGCAGGCAAAGGTCAGTGACGAACTGAATTTCTTTCTCAAAGATTTCCATTTAGCTTTTGTGGCTCTGTAACTGTCTTGGCTTTGTTTGGGTTTTTTTGTTTCCCCTCTATTACAGTTTGGTTGGGTTTTTTTCCCCCCCAAAAAAAGCAGTGAAATGAATATTTTTACAAAGAAAGAGGGTTGGGAGGTGTTTAACACAATTTCCAATTTTTGTTTTCAATCACAGGAAACATGTTGTAAGTAGGCTGTTCTATATCATGCAACTTGTGGTTCCAACCACCTGCTGTGTTACATGCACCGTGTGCTCCTCTGTGGAGCACGGGCTGTGGCTTTGAGCTTCCTCTCCATTCATTTACAGGCTGGCCAGCTTGGGCACACAGCATCCTCTCTGTGTGTCTGCATGCGTTAGTGTGTGGTATCCTGACTGAGATTTGTTGTCATCCAGGTAGTTCAAACAAAGTTGCGTGTGTGGTTTTCGCTTTTCCTGTTGTGGTATTTCTATGATTTTAATGTTCGGGGTCAAGACTTCACTGAACCTGGATGAACACAAAAAGCAGAACAGCTATGGAAAATATATTTAGGTATAAATATTTAGCTTTTCATAAGAAGGCCAGACTGCAAGATGCTTTTAGCTGGCATGATGTTGCCTACTTGAAACTTGTTTTATAATAATTTCGTTCCATTTTTCTGTTGTTTCAGTTTCCATCAGCAAGGAGAAACAGTCTTTGTTTCAATTATTCTTCATTAAGATTCAGATCTCTGAGTCTAGACTGAGATAAGCTCTGGCAATTCTCAGGTTGTGGATATCTAAGGAAAAGGCAGGTTCTGGCTCAGGAAACAAACTCCCTGGTTTCCAGCAAGTAAAAATGGGAAGAATCACATACACTCCCTGAATCCTCACCACGGTGCCTGTATGCTTACCCCAAGCACGGGTCTCACCATGCTCTTCAGTTAAGAGATGCTGAAAAAGATATGTCCTCGGTAATGCCTTTGAGAATTCATTATATGTCCCTCTGCTGATAGTATCTAGGGCCACATGTCTCTTTCATTCTTCAGATGTATCTCAAATAAGAAATCCAGATGTTACACTGGCCTCTTTCTCTGTTTTAGAGTCCTCACTGGGATCTTGCTTGCGTGGCAGACACATTAGTCATTCGTTCCTCTGAGATTCTGAAATTTCGAATATGCAATATCAGTCATGATACTCGGTGATCTGGGTGCCACAGTGTTTTTTCTCGTAACATAGTGCTTTTTATTGTAAGGGTGCTGAACTGACAAGCAGCCAACTAAAGGGACCACTGGTGGGACAAAGTGGAGTTTTCTGGCCCCACTGACTGGAAGTGTACATGACCTCAGAAGGATCAGGTACCTTCAGAGATAAGGCTGACCCACAGAAAGAAGTAGGGATGCTAACTAGAAGGAGAAGGAAATCTTTATTTTCGTGTGTTACTCTTGCATTTCAATGACTCTTAGTCCTAAAGGTCTCAGTCCCATTAGGAAGATATATATTACTTAATGAGGCTTCTAAACATGGCGTGTTACTAGAATGTCCTGGCACTACAGATGGAAGGAGAGCTCTGGTCCTGCCAGCACGCAGCCTGGGTCTGGATGTCCTTAGGTCAGTCAGTCTTGAAAAGGAGCATCACTCCTTCCTGAACAGTTTGCATATCCTTCTGCTTGCCAAATGAGCAAAAAAAATACATACCTGAAAATGGTAGAAATGTTTAGAATTTATCTAGCTACAAATTTATTTTGAAGATCCCCAGATCTCCTCATAGTGGTTGTTAAAGTTTTTCACTTGACCTTGATTTTATGAGCAGATGAGAGAGACAGCTGAAATTAGGATAACGAGCAATTGTCCTATGCCAGCTGCCCGGCCATTGTGGAGTGTTTTTCTAGGCATTCCAGAATGATTTTTGGAGAGAAATTTAATGAGGCTGTGGGATTTTATAGAGAAAAAAGCTATAGAGAAATGTCCGTTCAAAGGAGAATGTGATAGTTCACACCCACATAATTGTTTGATTTGAAAAATATTGAAGAAATTACTATTTTTTTTTACAGTCTGAGTCTAGTCCAGAGTTTCTTATCTTGGTTTGGGTGCTTCCTGTCTAGGTGTTAGGCACTTTCTACCCTTACAAAGGAGGTTAAATCTTCCAGCTGAAGCTCAGGACGGAAACTGGCTTGTGTTCCTGGCTCAGTTTCATGGATTTTTGTGATTTTGAGAAGTCTTACATCAGCTTTCCTTGTGCTGTTTTAGATCTGAGATATTTTAAAGTCTTTTTATTTACTTCTCTTTCTTTTTTCTCTCTCTTTCATTTTTTAAAAATAATTGGAAAGATAAGGACAGTTGCTTTAATGATCCATGATGAGGCCAGAATTCAACTACATCCCATGTACCTGTCTAGTAAGAGCCAGTGATGGATCAGTTCTTTGCACAGATGTCAGCTACCATGTCTTTGGCACTATATCAGCATATCTATTATTGATTTTTAAGAGAAGTACTGTGGGACCACTTATTGTTCCTGAAAGAAAGTATTGTGGAGACCAGTCTTTCCTGTTGAGGTGATACGAATCTTCTAGCACTGGCCTTGTTAAGTTACTTAAAGGGACAAAAAAAAAAATCTCAGAAAGAGTGGCAGTGAGAAATAAATGGAGTGGTAACTGTGCAGAGCTGACAGTACAGACTGTGGCAGCCATGCTGATGGGGTGTCCCACTGTACCCTGCCTGCAGGGAGCAGGTCTGCATCACCAGAAAGAAGCACTGAGCTCTTGATAGTCGTCCATGCTAGCAAACATTTTCAAACTCTTGCTGTGTGTCCAATGTGAAACTGTATGGCAACATGCCTAGCTGTATTTTCATCTGAATCATACATCTGCAAGAGAAATTAAATCCTGGACCTCCAGGTTCAGGAAGAAATCCAAGAAAGAATTAAAAAGCACCAAAGAATCAACTATATTAGTTGTCAGCCATAAGTTCTGTTGCCTTCTTGGAGGCCAGGCATTTGGTAGGGGTTTAGTTGCAAGTAGGTGGGCTCTTCCAACCCAAGGCTGGCCACATATTGTACTACAAATTCCCTGGAAGATGTGGGACAAGCAGAGCCTGTTTCTTTAACATCCTCCTTCTGCCTCATGGAGAAGACAAGCTCGCATTACTTGGTGGTGGCCTTTCTGGGTTGCTCTACGTTGGGGCTGGGCCATACAGGTAGATAGCTGGGGGAACCAGAAGTTTGTGACAGGGGTCTGGCACGGTGCATGCAGGAGGGGCAAGGTTTTCTAAAGACGTTAGAATTATACCTGTGTGAGTAATTAGAACTTCAGAAATATTCATATGACACCTCTTACACTAAACCAGTATAATTAATTGGGAAAGGGGGATTTGGTGCCTTTAGCTGTCCTGATAAGGCCTCGCTTATGTTTACTACTGAAACTTATGCTATATTCTGCATTTTCTCTACTGTTTCTTGCAGTTGTGTGTTTATGTTTACAAATATTCACTGTAGTGTACCTGGTCCCTTTCAACTGTGTTAAGGGTGTTGTGATGATTAAGAAGTTTTTCTGAAATGTGTCACTGAAGGGCACTATGTTGGACTGATGAAGTGCTAGTGGAGATCTGTTACCAGAACAGTTCATCCACTTAAAACAGTGCAATTAATGTATGGTTCTACCTTGAGCTATTTATCCTGCACCTACAAAATCCAGTGGCACCTGCCTGAGGATTTGCTCTCCTGCTGGTGGAGGCACCTGAGTCCTCACAGATGGTTGTCCACAGTGGTGCTTCATGGTTCATCCCATCTCGGTCTGAGATGCGTAGACTGGAGACTATTGTGCTGTCATGTTGAAGAACTTACACAGTACTTGCTCTGGCTCCATATTACTCTATCAACCTTATCCATTAACAGTTTTGTCACCGTACACTCTTTTTGTGGATGCTAAATGGAGTTGTTGGTGTTTTGTCTACAGCATGAATGTTGAAACCAGTCATGTGCTTAAAAGCTCCGCAGAACGTTAATCTGCTTGGGTGGTGTTTGTGTATCTTCCTTGGTCATTGCTGCCCTGGGTCCACATCCAAGTTCAGTGAAGCCCATGTCATGTGTCCCTTCCTAGTGATTTCACAGTTTAATGCATATGCTGTCGAGAAATCCTTGAGACCTGAAGCAGTATGTTTGTTGTGGAACCAGAGGATTATGGCAACCCACTGTATAAGAGCTACTCCAGTATTAATACTTGCACTTTTTATTACTATGGCCTCTCCTACCACTTAGAAGATCCAATAGGCTATACATTTCTTAAATAGTATACACTGCTGTTCACTAAACAAGAACATATTCCACTATATGGTTCACACTGACAGTCATATCATAAATGTGTTGATCCCTGTTGCTGTTTGAAATAATGATGTAAAATAAGTGTTACATATTTTGAGGAAATGATAGAAACTTTTCTAGTCTTGCAAAAATGTTGAAGGGCTTTATTTTCGTGTGTAGCTACTACCTCAAGTCCATTTGAATTACTAGTATTGGAGTAAACCATATATATGTGCATGTTTATGTCTATATACTTGTATCAATAAAAAAATGAAAGTATATACATGTTGATATGGGAAGAAGGAAACTTTTTGTTGTGTGCCCTTACATGACGTCTCTGTTTTGGAGCTCTCTCAAAAAACCCATTGTACTGGAGAGTCTTCCTCAATTTGGCATTTCTACCCTTCAGCTGGGTGTCACCAGCCTCATAGCAGGGTTAGGAAAACTGCTTTTTCTCTTACTGCATCAGTGCCCTCCTGCACATAAAAATGTGCAGATGAAGGCTGTGTCCTGCAGCAGAGCCATTTTCCTCCCAAATGAATACACTGATTTATTTTTCCCTTAACTATTGTGTATGCAAATATTTAATTACAGGAATATAATCTCAAAATTTTTATATTACATGCTTTTCTGTCAGCTTATTGTATTATGAAGATATTTACAAATATTTTTAGCAGGTGACACAAAATACAAAGGTTTGGGTTTTTTTCTGCATGGATTTTAATACCTGATTTAAATCCCCAAGAAGTATGTAAAATTTTGGAGAGAAAAAGAAGATACTGTGTATGAAATGAAACATGTATTGATTGGCTAGACAGGAGTAGTGTTTTGTAAATAAACTACTACCAGACTTTAAAAAAGCATTCTCTAAAATAAGTGCTTTAGAAAATGGGAAGAGGCTAATAAAAAAATAACAAAATTCATACTTTCTTTATTAATTTTGTGCCACCATTTGAACATTATAGTTCTTCCATGAATAATCACTTCAAATAGGTGTTGAAAAGTAAATAACTCGTTCCTAATAGACGTATAAAAGTTTAGTAGTAGTTTTTTGTTGCAGTTGTTGTTAGTTTGGAAAATAACCTGTCCGCTCTCTCTAGTTCCCGGGGGTGGTGGTTTAAAGTTAAGCACACAAACTTTTTCCTCTTTGACTGTAACTCTGAATATGAGAGATCACTTAATCACTGATTAATTCCATCACTGTTGATTCCATATTTTCATGTCAAAATCAACTAGCAGCTGCCCTGAAGTAACACTAACGTTTACTTGTTGATATTTTTCCTCAGTTACTTGCAAAGTAGCTGACGCCGATTCCACGCCCTACTAAAGCTGTGTCATGGAAATAGTGTGGTGGTTTGGGGGTTTTTTTACAGTATTTTCTCTCCATCGGGAAATAACCAAAACCAAACCAGAAGAGATTGTTTATCTATAAAAAGAACTTAAAATGCACAATTTTGTGTTGTCCTTCATCAGTGAATTTAAAATTTCATTTTGAAATTTGGCCCTGTTTGCATTTAAACATTGATCCACAGCATGGCAGCATCTTGTCTCACACCTCGGATGCTGCAGCATATGTGAGCTTGTGTTCTGAGGCTTCCCAAATGACTTTTTAATTAGTTGTTATTACTACACAGCTCATAGCTTTTCCAGTGTGCAGCCATGTTGATTTCATCACTTATCTCGTCTTTCATGTGAAATAGTCCTGGTTGCTCTTGTGGCTGCCTGGCGTCTCTTTCCCTCCCTTCTTGTGGCGTGGACCAGCCTTGGTGTCCTGTTTCCATGACCTCCAACATCACAGCAGCGCTGACATGTATGCGCCTGCCATATTACTGCTCTATTGTGTTGGGGGTTTTATAAGGCCTTTTTTCACATTTTGTTTTCTTATTTTTTTCAGAATCCCCTGGAGCATTACATTCCCCCGTTCAAAGCGTGGACAAGAGTTTGGCATTGCACTTTTACAGGTACCTTTTTGAATTAAAATGCACATTTTTTCCCCAGGTTTGATAAAAGGCGGCCAGTTCCAGAAGGACTTTACCATGCCCTCTTCTGCTGTCCTGGGAGGTGTGTTCTGGTAGTGAATTTCTCTTCCTTGACCTTTACTAATCGATTGGGTTGGCACATTCATTAGTTGCAAATATATACTTCGGTACTGTTTAAGGAAGATTGAGGCTTGCTTTTGCTGGTCTCAGTCATTCAGCGGTGTATGTGTCAACGTGGCAGAATCCTTTGTGGAAATAGTCCAGTAGTTCCAGGCTTTTTCCCATCCTTTATTCCCGACCTGTACTTTGGTCACAGTCTTTCCATTCAATAGATTGCGTTAGCTTTTTATAGCAGAGACCTTTGGTGCGAGTGAGCGCTTCTAGCCTTAGTCCTCCAGAGCTTTCTGTTATTTATCTGTTTATTATTACTGCGCTCAAACACAGAAGAAAGCTTAAACATCTCTGAGTCCATCCACAACACTCTGAGACTGATTTCAAGGTCTGAGCAGGAGATGAGCATTAAAGTTTAAAATCTTTCATTCATCATTAAAGCCCCTAAACAAAAGGGGGAAATCCAGTGTCAGGAATAATGGAAAGAATGTCATAGCTTGATTAGCTTCATCCTTAGTGAGTACAAGGAAACCAGCTGAAACCCAAGAGGGCAGGAGGGGCAGGAGCAATGCATGTGGCACTTTGTACCAATAGTTATACAATTCTTGAAAGACTAGTGGGGCACTTCTGGCATTTCACTGGAGCAAAGAAAAAAAATCAGTAATCAATGTCTGATGTGTCATGTATCAAATCAGCAACATGCTTCACTAATACTTAGTTTTAATTCAGGTCAGTAGAAGACGTTTCATGTTCATCTTTCCAGTCACCATATTTGGCTCCAGAACATAAATTTGCATTGTGTGGGGTCTTAAATTAACAATTATCGCTGCTGTTTTATTTCAAGACAAAAATGTTAAGTCTGTGAGTACACATGGCTAATTTAAGGGTAAAAATCTGTTCCCAGAATGTAGAAATCATCTCAGAAGCCATTCTGTTAGCTGAGGAAACTGGGAACTTGAAATTCCAGATATGTTGTAGTATGAAATGAAAGGCAGCAAAACTTTCTTAGTTGTGTCAAGGACTGACACCAGAAACATTCAAAGCCTTTTAAGTGATCTGTGTTAGTTTTTGTGGTCACAAGTTAACCTCCACTAATTTCACAGTCACATTTCATTTTTTTACCTTCCTGATGTCATGCTGTATGGGATTTATTTCTGCCATCTTAGAAAAGGGATTCAATGTTTGGTGTTCGTACAGATGCTCCAGGAGGTCTGTAGTTTTCTTGGAGATATATTCTCATTTTTGCAAACAGAAAGCATTGGATCCGTGATTTGTGATGAAAGCAGCATTCGGTCCTGGCTGCGGTGACACGGCCAGCCCTCCCTTGCTACTAGCTTTTAGAGAATGTCTTGAAACCAGTCCAGTGAGTGAGGGACATCCCCTTCGCTGGAGGGACTCAGTTCCACAGCGGTGACGGGGACGGTGTGCTGGCAGGGAGCAGTTACCTTTACGCAGCAGGTGTGGGCGGATGAGCAAATGGAGACCACGTGTCCTCACTTGAGGCTCAGCACCTTGGCTCCTGCATCCCATTATTTGTCTGGCTTAGGCAGCTTTGGCCCTCTGATGTTCAAATTCAGTTTCTCTAGATCCACCTACTTTAAAAGTTTGCTGATACTCATCTCTGAAGAAGTAACAATTTATTGGGATAAAGCAGTAGCTACAAGCTTGTGATACTTGTATCCAATTTCTGCATTTGGAAGAAATTTCCTTTGTTATTTTGGGCAATCATCCTCAATCCTGTATTTAGTTTGCTGTTTGGAGATTTTCTTTTGCTTACAGGAGCGGGGGGACCTATTAATGTGGCTGTGTATCACAGGTCTGAGAGGAGAACGGATATGTAGCAATGGTGAGGTAGTGTGATACTATAAAGAAGGATAGGAATAGAGAAATAATTTAAGCAGTCTTTCTAAGCAATAGTCTTAAGGCACTTGTGAGGACAGGGTCAAGAGCATTCCTAGTTCAGGACTCCCCGGGGGCAAGCCTATTGCATGTCTCGGCACGCAACAGCACAGGAAAGGGAACTGAAAGCAATGCTAAAAAGAAGAACTGGATTTACCGAGGAGTCTACAGCAAACCTCAGCACGCATTCGATTGACCGTCCGGTGTTTCTGGTCGACTGGATTTCCTCCACTGTTCATTTTCCTCTTGAACACGTGCAGGGCTCCAAGCCTGCCCTCCGTCTGTGATGTCCTCCTGACAACCCCACTGGCACCGGCTCCTTGCTGCCGCCAGCCCCCTCCCTAGGCTCGGTGGACAGCCTGCCCCGGCCGCGGAGGCTGCAGGAGAGAGGAGGGGATGTTATCTGTTGACTGCAGCCCAAAAGTGGCCTGGGTTGGAGGGAGCTTTGCTTCAGGAGGAGCTTCACTGGGAAATACCCTTTTCCACTGCACCCTTACCCTGGCTTTGTTCCCTCTGTGGGACGTAGGAGCTGCGAGGGAGGTGATGAGGAAGAGCACTTGAAGTATCTCTTCCTTCTTCCTCTAATTCCTCTCTGTCCTTGTAATCTTTTTCTACTCTCCGACGTGCTTTTTGGTGCTCCCTTCTCTGTTGCACCACCTTTTCCTCTCTGCTCTTTTCCTAGTAATTGCATTTCTCCTCTACCTCTCTGTGTCTTGCCATTTCTTGCTCTTCTTGTGTCTGTCCCAATTCCAGGTTTTGGGTTTGATTTGGGTTTTTTTTTTTCCTTGGAGCCAGGATGCCTCAACCCTCCCTGCACTGCCTTCCTTTCCACTTGATTAAATGCACTGATTGTGACTTGATACAGCTTCTGTTTCTTTAAGACAATTAGGTTTTTATGGTTTGTTAAATGTCGTAGCCAGGAAGAATTTCCATTGTCATCCTAATTTCATCAGGGCCCTCAGATATGTGAAAACCACTCAGTATGCAGAGTCTGGACAGTCACTTATTAAAAGCAGCTTTCTAAGAACATTGTTTTAGTGAAGAGTCATTACATTAAATGTCAGTAATAGCAAAACACACTTGGAGCATCGAACTTGGGTATTAAAAGTTTGGATGCTCATTAAAAAGTCACTAACTGGATATTCATTTTCAGATAAATAGTTTGTGAACTGTTTATGAAGATCAGTAGTTTTAGCATGTGGACTCGGTGGGCACATATTTCCAATACAGCAATTAAGAAGAAAATATACTCGATGTCTTCTAACAGCTAACATCTCAACAACTCTAGTATATACATCTGCTGTAGTCCAAGGGGTTACACACAAATGTGTAATCATGCCATGCACATACAGCGTAGTACTTGTGTTGGGTTATACAGCTGCATCATTGATTGCAGCATCATAATAATACTGAAGACCTAAATTGCATTGTGTTCCAGTGCCAAAATTGGTATTTTTAACCATCTGCTTGAATAAGTCTTAATTATACAGACGTGTCTTCAAGGCATAGTGTTATGCACTCCTTTCATTTTCTTTCTTGACTTCTAACATCGTGTATCTTTAGACTTGAGGCTGGAGAAAAGGGGAATGAACTGTCCTGCAGTATGGGAAAATGTTCTCTTATCTAGAGAAAAACATAGCTGTACCAGTCAAAAATAAACTATATCATTCACTGAGTTGCTCTGAAGGTTGCAGTGCCCGGTAACGCTGCTGTAAATCATGTGTGGTTTGTTTTGTTGGGGTTTTTTATTATTATTTTAAAAAGACCTGATTTGTTTTTACATAGTCAAAACTTTTATAGTGCATTTCTTTAAGAAAAAATAAACGGGCAATATTTCATGTATGTAACATTTCAATGCTTAGAAATGGTTAACTCAGGGCAATTATGGTGTAGAAATTATTTTTAAATAGCTGTGCTGACCTTGCTGCAGTAATATCTCATGTTACAGAAAGGCTGTTTAATACAAAGAGTTTTGACAAACAAGACCCCACAGCTAATCAGAAAAGTGGCTCAAAGTCCTCAGTTGTCAGAATTAGGCCACTCTATTGTACTCCACTGGCTGAACATTATCATTTTTTTAATGGTACTGGGTTTAGCATACTCGAGAGTTTTTTAATTGTGCCTACTGTACTGCCTATTAAAGGTGGTCGTGTAGGTTCTTAATATCAATAAAAGACATTCCTTGGCTGTATTTTAATATTTATTTCTAAAGATGAAATGGTTGTGTTCATGTATAGAGTTTATTAAAAAGAATTTTCTGTATAACAAGATAAGAGTAATCTGTTAAACTAAGAGAGAGAAGTTTTCAATATATATGATCTATATGACTTTCTGGTTTCTTGCTTGTAAAAATTTGGTAAGTATGATAAGAAATATTCCATATACTTGTGCACTATTTCTTTCAAATGTGTTTTTCACAACAGGTAAGAAACTTCAGAAGGATGCTATTAAGCTTTGTTTTGAAATTTTGAAAAAAAGTATTTTAAAAAGTTTCTCTTAACTAATTAAATCTCTGACTGAAGGAAAGGAAATTTTAAGTATGATATATTTTTTCCATTTATAGTAGCTCTTTATGGTTTCTGGGTTTTGCACAGCATAAATTGTTGGGATTGTTCCTCTTTCCTGGGCTATATTTGTTTACTTTGGGTCTTCATGTATTTGAACATTTCTGGAGTTTTACAGGGTTAGTAACTGCAAGGTAATGTCTAACTGCAGCTGGTTTCTTTGTGGGTTTATTGTTATTTCTCAAATAAAATCTGTTTATAGCTATGATACTATGTTCCTTTAATATATCTCTCATTGAAAACAGTTTTAGAAAACTTTCCTCAATAAATAAGAGTCTAAACATGGCAACTTGGGATTTCATAGAATCATAGAATCATTTAGGTTGGAGAAGACCTTCAAGATCATCGAGTCCAACCATTAACCATTTCAGGGCTTTTGACCTCCTATGACAGAGTCTGGTAAATTTTTTCCTTTCCTGTAGCGTTCGCCGCATATCAAGGTGCCGCGATTAGATCACTGGTTGGCCCGGACCAGGGAAAGAGACAGATAGCACACACAGTGTGAGCGCCAACTTCCGCCTTTTATTGCGCAGTCAATTCCTTTTATACTAACAAGGATAGGCGGGATTACAGACACATCATAAGGCTGCGACTAACCCTCTAACTTTCCGTGACATTGCGAGATCTTCCGAACGCCGAACCCTACACTTTCCCACAAAAACGAGCTGCCAGTGGGAGACACTGGAGAAATGGGAGACAGGATCAAATCCCCAGTGCCGAACTGTGGCAAGTATCCCACCTCCTGAGGAAGAACTCAGCAGAATATTGAGTGGGTCTTCCTATTTCAGCTGAAATGTCCTACTTGTTACAAATTGCTTAATTGCACTGGAGCAGGGTTAGTAACCCGATTTCCTCACCAAGTATCCTATGCGGGCTTTTTTACTCTTTCCTTAATTTAAAGAAAGCTTGCAAATATTTATTTTTTTAAAAGTGGAAACCTTTGAAAAGAAGTGCTGGAGAAGGATCTGTCTCTACATATGGTGTAGCCTAGTACTTTGAGCATCTGCCCTGGAGGGCTGCTTCCAGTCCGCACTTTTAGTCAAGCGGAGGAAAAGGTGTTTTCTTTGTCATCCTCGTCATCCCTGACTGCATTTTTAGGGCCGGCAGGTACCTGCTGGATAAGGTGGTGTGAATGAGCGAGACGGGCAAGGAAATGCCTGGTTCCTCTACAGCTTGGGAATTAGCCATCAGGGTCGGCTGTGTGCATGCCTGTTAGTAGAAACAACAGGGCTGCACCTATGCTGGGTGGCACGTGTGTGCAGGGCATGCCTACGGGCCTCTTCCCCTGAACATACCTCTTGTCCTACGTGCTCACGTTCCTTCCAGATTTCTCACAGTTCCTTTCCATGGAAGTTAAATATGGGAGGTGGGGAAGGTGTCCAGGTTTTGACCTGGTTTGATGTTCAGGACATAGCTAGGGTGTTGTACCCAGACAGAAGAGCTCAGAATTGATTCTCAATTTATCAGTTTAAGCAAAAAAGTACTGGCAGAGGAACATGTGCTTCAAGGTGAGCCTAAACATCAGATACCCAAGATTTTATGAACACTGCTGTCACTTAAATAGTGAACACAGAGACTCTCTTTTCCTACAGAATCTGCCATTTCAGATGTGTCTGTTTCAGCGTTCATTAGTTTTGAGTGCGCAGCTTGAGGTTGCTTTTACAGGTTTGCATGAAGCGAGATGCCAAATCTCAAAGGGAAGCCATGTTGCCTTGCTGCAGTAGTTGTGAAGGAGGTGAACCTACTGAAGTCACCTGGTCATGGGTCCTCAAGTCTGACTACAAGGGCTGTGTTGGTAGACACACTGCACATTTAGTATAAATTTTCATTTTTAAAATCTATACTTTTCACTTTATCGATTTAAATCTGGCTTGATTTCTTAGTATTTCCAAGTTTACATGCAGAAGAAGTTCCTCTAAGCCAAGGTGATTTATGTTTTAGGGCTCACTCCATAGTGCAAGTTAAGACCGAGTCTTGTCCTGTAGTTGCACTGGTGACGGCAAGTATACTGCAGCAGAATGCTTTAATTTTCATACAAGTTTTCAAACACTTAAAGGATTTAGGACTATGGTTAATTTATGTCAGTGTGTTAAATAGTCCAGAATTGGCATTTTGAAAATATTGCTATCAAAATGTATGTTCCATAGCTGAGTTAATCAGGTTTTTGGTGAGGGATGCTGCAGAAGTTACTGAGCTGTTTCCCAGCTGCCTAATTACTGATTACGCTCATGCTTCTGTTGTTCTCTGCAGGGCAGAGGATCAGACTTTGCTGTGTGGTCAGGGGCCACGTGGGTGACTGATATATGGAGTCTGCAAATCCTGCTAGTGAGGCGGCATATCAATGTGGTAATACTAGAATGAGGGTGCTTTGCAGGTGTATCTCCACATTTTTGCCGATAGAAGATTTTGATTTCCTTCTTCACTAGTGCATATGATTTCTACTGAACGTAGCACCACAAAGATTTTGGTAGCTTAAAATACGTTTCGTTCTTAAAATGGACTTATTAAGAATTACCATGGATTTGAGATGTGAACTAAAATGAATAGTGTTCCACTTAAAACATTTTTTTCTGAGCTTCATAATTAAAACCGTTTTGTTGTTCTGCCTCCCTCTGTTTTCTCCCAGTGCACAGCGATGACCCCTAAGTTAATTTTTTTCTTTTTTTTTCCCCACATATTGAAAATGTTACCACTAGGAAAAAAAAGGTAGTTTATCAGGATGCCAAATGCAAGCATGGCTGTGAAGGACAGCTGCCAGGAGCAAGGAGTTGCGGTGCTAGCTTTTCCTATCAGTTGAGGAGAAAAAAGGAAAAGCATAGTCCAGATAGCCCTGCTCCTTCAATCAGAGCAGAGCAGGAGTTACTGTGTCTTGCAAAAACATGATGGTGCAGTGGGGAAATGGTTTGAAGAGGAGGTGGTGAAGGAGCAGAGAAAAAAGAATCCCCCTTTTCCCAGAGAAGAGGGACCAAACAGCTGAGACCTGGTGCAGCAGGGACCTGTCTCAGGGTCTGATGAACCTCTGAAATGTGATAGAGCACCAGGGCCAAGTATCCTGTTTTGAAGAAGGGGGTTGTGTTGGTTTCTAAAAGTGCAGAGAGGATCCTGGGGAAACTGTGTAGGCCCAGGAGACCACAGGATAAATTGGGAATTGTGATGTTGTTGTAGGGAGGAGGCTATAAATTTAAACATGATGGTTATGGAGAGATGTAGAATTAAAAGGATAAAAGTGGTTTGGACTTGGGACCATTGACACTGGCTGACGAATGAGCAGTAAAGGTGTTTCCTAAAGCTTTTGCAGAGTGTTCGTTCTCATAAAATGCACACTGAAATAGAAGTATTCACATAAAGATAAAGCTACAAATGTAATAAAAAGTTACATTCCTTATTATACTTTCTTAGGCTCTTTCCTGATTTTTTTTGTTTAAATGAGAGGCTGAAATTATTCTGAAGAGTGCAGTATGGTGTAAGCAGCACAGGGGTCCAAAGAAAACAGAACTGATTTTCAATTACAGCTTTTACAAACACAGCATGTAATATTGCTCTAAATAATAAGATGACTTTTTTTTTTTTTTTGCTATCTAGTTGGAAGAAAGGGAAATTTCATTTCTGAGCTTCCTTGTGCATTTATGCAGCTGTCTGCGCCTTTTGAAAGAAATCAGAGTTTTCATGTTTGGGAGCCATCTGTAGGGCAGTATTTACCCACAAGCAAGTGTCACTGAGAGTAGATTGTTGCTGCTGGGTAGGAAATGTAACAGTGCTGGATTTCAGAACTAAAAAGAAGCAAAATACTTTCCGAAGATTTTTTCTTTCAAAGAGGCAACTCTATCCAGCTTCCAGTGAGCACTAAGCATACATTACAGGGGCAGTATGTAAGTATAGCTGCTAAGTTGTTTTCCTGCTTTCCAGGCATTTGTACCTCGGTGGATATTCCAGAAGCTATTTCCCCATAACAGTGTTAGCATTTCTGCTTATGGCAGCATCCTGGTTTAAACCTCATCGTTTTAACTGCACAGTGAAATAGAAAGAGTGCTAAGTGGTGGCAGTGTTTTGTTTATGGAGAGTTTTATCTTAAAAGTCTTTGAGTGTGATGAAAGAGCAAAGCAGAATCAGTGTAAATACATCAGCCCATTGTACGTTCATCTATGCAAGTTATTACAAAGTTAATGCTAGTTGTAGTTTGGGGTTTAGTTAGAAGTAATACATCAGCATTGAAAAGTGGCCACCCTTGCCAAAGTTTGTTACCTTCCCACTTGGTAGAGATTTCCCACGTCTACATAATTCTGCCAGTCTTGGTTTTAGGTCACTGTAGTTCACATTTTTTATGACCTTTTGAAGGCTTAAATGTCTACTTGCACAGATACTGCTCTTCATTTACTGTTCACTGTTTCATGTTTTGGGGGGGAACAGAGTTGAAAATCAGTACTTTCATTAGTATTTTGAGTCATGGTAGATCCAAAAGATTATTCCATCTCCTCATGCTTTATCTTGACAGGTAATATTATGTGAGACCAAGTCTACACCCATACACATGTTTATCTAAAATTGGTTTCAAAAATGAAATACTGCTGCCATTCTGGGTGTGGATTATCTTATCTCAATTTAAGCCTAGTTTATTTAGGCTTAGCCTGTATTTTTAAACTTAGTAATATAAATATGTGAGGGTTATAATGACATTTATCCACAGAAGAACTTATATCAGTTTTAGACATACACATTAGTATAACTCAGTGCATAGACCTGTAGCAAGCTATTCTCAGTGAAGCCCTCATTTATAGGCTTTGCAGGAGCTGTTAACAAAGCAGCATCTTCTCAATGGGACCTGCAGCTATGAAGTACACCTAGTCGTTAGCAGAGCCTGACATTTTCCATCTGTGTCCTGTGTGTCTATGCAGATTTTGTTTTGTGATCTTTGAGTCCTGTTGAGATCACTTGTTGATTACTTACGCTGGAATTCATGTGATGTTTATGGTGCATCTTGAGGTAGTGGTAGTTATATTTTATCCCCTGGAAAATAAAATTGACACGGGCCTTTAAATATCAAGGAAAGCGGAGTAAGGGCTGTCAGCCTTCATTATATTTATCCACTGTGTTTCATCCTACCTCCTGTACAATCCCTTCATCTGCCATCCCAGAGGGATGAATTAAGAGCATGAGCTTCATTGTAGCTTTGTCGGGTGAAGCTGTGTCCTCGCCAAAGTCAAGAGCAGAAATTCCACTAACTTCATTTGGGCCACATTTTCACTGTTGTTTTTTGCTGCTTTGTTGCAACTTGAATACTGTTAAAATATGTAGTGCTCTTCAGTGGAGACTTTTAGGCAAAGACTGGCTGAAACTTGGCCAACATGCAGGAGCTACAGGGCAATAGAGAGCTGGGGAGGGAAGCATGTTGTCTGCTGTCAGCATCATTAAGTTTGTGTTTAGAATGCAGCTTTAGGTATGAAAGAAAAAATAAAACTTGTGTATTGTACAATAACATTGTGTTAATAATAGTGCTAGAAATAAATACTTGCCAGAATGGGTCCAGTTCATAAATTTCTTTTACATTTAAAAAAAAGGGCATATTTAGAATATATAGAACTGTAATTCCAGAGTTTCTGCATAGTTTATCGCCTCCTACTTTCTTGGCTTTAAATCAAGGAAAGAATATTTTATAGAGGATTCATTTGTAGTTAATGTTAGTTGTATAGCTATTGCTGCTCCAGGCTGTATTGTGTTCCCCTAAATCATGCAGATAGTGCATCTGTTATTTAAATGTGAATATCTGACAAACATATTACAGACCTAAGAGTCATTAGAGCACAATGCCTAGAATGAATAAGTGCTTTGGATCTTTGCCTCTGTCGCAAAAGAATCCTGAATCGAAGTGTCTGGCTGAAAATACAGCTTTAAAAAACCAAAACCCCTCTACCCCTTTGTACATTTTGTATTCTACTTAGCAGGTCTGCAACAGTCGCTGGGTGTTGGAGGAGCTCGGTTAGTTAGTAAGAACTTTAAGAAAGGTTTTATTCATGTAAGTGTAGTACTAAAATGAACTATGTTTGAATGTGTGCATAAGTTTTTAGCTTTGTTTTTCTTTAAATAATCTCTTAAGTCTAGCAGTTGTTAGAAGGAAGAGCAGTAACGGAAATCTGGAGGGAATCCTGAAAAACACAATTCAGTCCACAGAAGAATTACACCTACAGAGTAGACATTTGGATGTAAACAGAGTAAAAGGAACATTTCTTAGGTCCCTAAGTATATTTCACACATTTCTTCAGAGTGGATGAAGAAAACCTATTTACCTTTGAATTTCTGCCGTGCAAAAATGGTACCAGAGCTGTACACGACAGGAAATTCAGATGCCCAAGCAGTGTGTTTCTTTGGAGTTTAAGCCAGAAGAAAGCCATTTCTATACCCCTGTTGCTCCAGCGATGATTTTCACAACTGGAAGCTAAGTGGCACAATTTTGTCTTCCTGAGACTACACTGTACTGTTGCTGCTCAGCCTTTTTCATTACTGATGAAATTAGTAAGTAGCAAGGCTCTCTAGTGTCGCTGCTGTGTTTCAGGTGCCTGTGGGCAGCGGAGAGGCTGGTAGGAATTGCGCTCACTTTCCCAGCTAGCAGCAAAATTAGGCTGCAGCCATCATCAGCACAGGCAGGAGAAGTTGTTTCATTAGCACTTTACATTCATCCACCTCTCTTTCATCCCACTTTCTTTTCTAGCAGTATCTGGTTAATAATTTTTAGCTCTCTGAGACGAGAGTACCGAATAAACTTTCTGGTGATATTTAAATGCAGCACCTCAGTGAAATGAAGCAATTTAAACAACACATAAAAATATAGTTGATCTTTTTCGTAGTTGCATGTGCCTTAATTTATACCAGCAGCCCCACAGGTACAAAGCCTCCATGTCTGGCCACGTAACACCCTGGCCGTCACTCCCCCAGCTCCCTGTGCTGGCTCAGGTGGACATCTCTGCCCTGGCTCCTCACCGGGTCTTTGCTTTTCTTTCTAGGCATGCCTGAAGCTCATTGCCAGCCACAGCATATTTCCATTGACTTCAGGGCACTTGGCCCCATACATGCTTGCAAACAAGTGCTCTTGTTCTCTCGGATGAACATGCATGCACAGTGGGATTTTTTTTTTTCTTCTTCTTTTTTTTTTCATTTTAAGTGTGGTGTTGAAGCCAAAGTGGATGCTTAGCCTCGTAAGCAATGCTTGCTGGCATTGACCAGGGCCGTCCTGAGTGAGGGAGTTTTTAAGTGCTGGGGAAAGACTTCCAGAAGCAGCCTTGAGTCCAATGCCTTGGTTCCCACAGCTCCGATCTGTAGTGGTGTGCAGAGCCGCTTGCCGGGAGGAGAATGGAATTGGCAGCTGTCCTCTGGAGCAGGACCATGGTGGCCTTTAATGACAATGGCCAAGGAGGAAATGGAGGGTTGTGGTCTCACTTACTCAAGTGGTATGAACTCAGTTGGGTGACCGTGTTTAGTGCAGAGAATTGGGGTTTTGGTTGTTTGGGGGTTTTTCTTCCTCCTGACAAGACCTCTGCTCTCACATAGATGTGATTTCTGCACACGAGTATCAAATATACACACCGATGGGGTATTTTCACAAGCACTTAGCCATCAAGCCCTGAGCTGGCAACATAGAAAGATTTGATTTGTGTGTACGGAAGAGAAATGTGTGTGTGCAGATGTGTGTTGGAATTGACCTCAGGGCATTTGGAAATTTGATACTTAATTTCAAAATAGTATCAATAAATATGTTGATTCAAATGAGGAAAGCCAGCTTTTTCTCTTTCATAGAGACTTAGTTAAAATTCAGGAAGTCAAACTGCTGAGGAGTTAGCACTAGGATTTATAAAACAACATTGAAAGGGAAGCTTAATTAACATTTCACTACCCTTTCAATTGCACTGAATGCGTGTCTGGTTTATCACCCACCTAAATATGTTAGTTTGTATTTGAAGAATGCTTGTGACAGTGAGCCTTCAGGAGAAGGCTCAGCTTTTTCCTATAATCTCATTATAGCATTTATATATTTTATTTGCTTGCTTTGACCTTGAATGATTTAGAGAGAATATTCAATGTATATATCATGTATTTCTGGGAACCGATACTTGAGGATGTTTCTTTTTACTGTTAACGTATCTTTAGCTGGAATTTAATTTTTTTGTGGGGTTTTTTGGTCTAAACAATGTACTGATGGCACACCCTGTATTAGTAAGTTGGGTGTTGATGGATGAGCACACACAGGATGGCAGTACGCACGACAGCAAGTCATCCCTGGGAAAGATGCTGCTCTGCATTCCTTAGGATGAGTGAAGAAGCAGCAGCAGCTTTTCTTTCTCTCATGGAAGAACACAGCAATAACAGAAATGGGATATTAAAAAAGGCAGCACAGATTAATGGGGCAGTAATAAAGCAAATGAGACCCATTAGTGAAATCACAGCTTGAAAAGTAGATTCCGTGATAAGTGCCCTTCAGTGCCTCATGTGGGAAAAATTGTTAACAGCACTTGTAACATAATCCATGGTGTTGGATTTTAGACTGTTGTGACAATCCTAAGTGATATGATCTTAAAATAATTTAGATGAAGGTAAACTTCATTTGCGCTTAGTGCTTGATAGAAAACTTGAATGATTATATCTAAATGTGAAGAAAAGTTCTTTTCTTTCAAACCCAGTCAGAATGTTTCTGCATGCTCCCAAAATCTTTCATCAAAAAACAAAGCCTTTTTCTGTTGTTCTGATAAGCCTGTAAGGTGATCATGAGAACTTGGGAAGCCTTATTTTACTGCTGGCGCACTGGTGCTGTGGGGACGAATGTTCAAACAGACGTTGAACTGGAATCGGTGGCTTTAGTGAGATCTCCTACTTTTAATTGTTGATTTTATATTAGATTAACGGTAGAAGGTGTGCATTGCACTTAAAACGTTACATGTTTCTGCTCTCTTCTTTTTAGACCAAAGAGTTTTCGGAGCATGTAATAAAAAAGGAGAAAACCCTTCATTGCCTAGATTTACAGACTACGCTGCCTCTAGGGAGAAAAGTATTTGGGGTGTAGAGATAAAATACGTACATAAATCAACTAATCAAAGCCAAAGATAGTAGTTCGAAAGTGCTCTTTCATTGATCTTCAGGAGATAGGTGGGTCTAAGTCTGAATTGACACATTTTGCTTCCCTTTCTCCCTCTAGAAGTGCATGGCTGTATCATGGTGGGGTTTAGGTTTTTTACTTTTTTCTTTCCCAGTGTAATTCTGTTAGATCCAAGCTCAGGCTGTAAGCAAGGAGCAACACATTTCTTGTGAGACGCAGAAGGGTGCAGGGCAAGAGGGGGGCACGGGCGCCCCGAGCGCCACGTCACCAGTGCCTGCATCCCATCCGTCCGTCCGTCTGTCCATCCGGCAGTGGGAGAGGAGGGCCGGGAGGCGGCTGTTGCTATCGGTCTGATGTCAGGCGCTCTCGCTAATGTGTGGTTGGTTATTCTGCGTTTCAGATCGCTGCCGGTAGCGGAGCACAAAGGGAACGGCGAGACTCCCGCATCTTTCAGCGAGAAGAAAGGAGTCAGCGGAGCAGACTAATACGGACTTGCGTCGGGTGGCCTTGCCCTACAAAGGCTGCCTTTAAAAGAGAAACACAGTGTTATTTAATGAGCTGTGAGATGAGGCGCTGCTGCTAACGCTCAGATCCCAGGATTCATCGGCTATTCATTGTGCTTAATGTACATGTTTCTGCACCGTGCATTTAGGAGATCCCAGAGAAGAATCCAAAACGGCTGCGGGGGAAAGACCACCAAACATGCCTACAGAAACACTACCGACAGGTAGCATGGTGAAGCCGGTCAGCCCTGCTGTGACTTTCACATCCGCCGTTCCTCTCCGCATCCTGAACAAAGGACCCGACTATTTTCGCAGGCAGGCGGAGCCTAATCCAAAAAGACTGAGCGCAGTGGAGAGGCTAGAAGCCGACAAGGCAAAATACGTCAAGAGCCAGGAGGTCATCAATGCCAAGCAGGAGCCCGTGAAGCCAGCAGTGCTGGCAAAGCCACCGGTCTGTCCCGCGGCCAAGCGAGCACTGGGGAGCCCCACCTTGAAAGTCTTCAGCAACAACGCGAAGACCGAGAGCGGCGTCCAGAGAGAAAATCTGAAACTCGAGATTTTGAAGAACATCATCAACAGCTCCGAAGGCTCCAGCTCGGGTTCAGGGCATAAGCATGGTCCCCGAAACTGGCCGCCCCACAGAGCTGATTCAACGGAGCTGAACCGACACTCATTTGCCGAGTCTTTGAAGGTTTACCCCACGCAGGGCCGTAGCAGCCCGCAGGAGAGCAGCTCCAACGTCAGCAGAAGGCTCCTAGATCAGTCGGCAGAGACTTTCTTGCACGTCTCTCACAGCTCCTCAGACATTAGGAAAGTAACTAGCGCAAAGCCCTTAAAAGCAATACCCTGCAGTAGTTCAGCCCCACCTCTGCCTCCAAAGCCCAAAATTGCTGCCATTGCCACCCTGAAATCCCCAGAGATTGAGGCAGTCGAGTCTGGATGCGGAGTCAGTAGAAGACCCTCCCTACAGCGATCAAAATCAGACTTAAGCGACAGATACTTTCGTGTCGATGCAGATGTCGAACGATTCTTTAACTACTGCGGACTGGATCCTGAAGAGCTTGAAAACCTCGGGATGGAAAACTTTGCAAGGGCTAACTCAGATATTATATCCCTCAACTTTCGCAGTGCAAGCATGATTAGCTCAGACTGTGAACAGTCTCAGGACAGCAACAGTGACCTTAGAAATGATGACAGTGCCAATGACCGTGTGCCATACGGCATTTCTGCCATTGAAAGGAATGCCAGAATCATCAAGTGGTTATATAGCATCAAGCAAGCTAGAGAGTCACAGAAAGTGTCCCATGTGTGAGAGAAAAATCCACTGTAGAAAAAGCAAGGACTGTATCTTTGTCTGTGAATATTCAGTTGTGAAGGGTTGTGAAGTCTACTTGAAGTCTTGTACACTTCTCAAATCTCTTTGTGTTGCTTGTTGTGCAATGTTTCCAAGTTGCATGCCTGTCAACATGTGAGCTGACCTGGCTTCCACTTGAACAATAACTAACTACAAAGCCTGGCTGAGCATACACATTATCTGCCAAAAGTTTAAGACGAGAATCTAATTAGGGCTTCAGTATAATCAAAGTGTTTACATGAAAAGGTTATATGACTTCTTTGGTATTTATGTGGTTCCTTGTGGATTTTATATATGTCACTTTTTGTCTTAATACAGATATTGTCAACTGACGTTACTAGTTTCTAAGTTGAAACAGAATCTCTTTGGGGGAAAGAAAAGCAAAATTGGCCAAAATAAGAGGTTTAGGCATACGACGATAGGCAAAGCAGCCTTATCTCTTGTAGAAAGTGCATTACTGGCACAAGTAAAACTGTTTCTAAAAGGCAAAAATGCTACGTTCTTAAATTATATATCATTGTTAAACTATATATCCCTACTTGTAGTAAGGGACTGTTCAGTAAAGGTTTCTTTTTTCTAGGTAAGCTCCCTCTGTTTACAGACGTAGTCTAGGGAATCTTCTTGACCTCTCATAAACTAAATGAGTCTTGCATTTGGGTTGGTGTAAGCATTTTAATGATTTTGTATTATCCCTGTTGAAAAAGCTTAAAGAAGGTTGGAGTCAACAGATGAAAACGGCATAGGTGCGGGATTTTGTGGGTTTGGTTTTTACTCAAAGATTCCTGGTCTTAAACTTTTGACAGGAATGATTAGATCCTATAGCTGATATTGAATGCCTTTATTAGTCAAACACATCATGACTACAAACTCCATGCTGTCTTTTAATTTTTTGTAGACCTATTCGAACAGTTAATGAACAAAAATGGAAACACACAGCCATATCAATATAACGCCTCCTATTCAGAAGTAAATACACTCAGTAGCTGAACTATATCTGAAAAATTGTGATTATGTTGTCTTGCATATGTTATATCTAAGGCTGTGAAAGTTTGTTACAGCTCTAGGAAAGTGTAGAAACATGACAGTATGTAGCTTTTTTTTTTTTTTTTTCCTCCTTATGATGGTTAGTGCTGCAGGTCAACCTGTAACAAATCTTTTGACAATCTGTGTCTTCCCAGTGGTTTTAATTAACTGTCATTTCAACTGACAGTGGTGGTGCGGTAGCGGGGAAGTTGAAAGTACAGTGGTCTGCTTCATTATTATTGTATACATGCTTTGAAGTAAATTGCAGCACTACCTTATACTTCATCAGCTAATAGGAAACTTTTTTATTGTGTAAATGCTGTAAGACTTTGTATATACTTCAGTTGTTACGAAATCTTTAAAAGGAAGAGTGTTATGCTAATAAATAGCTCCTGGTGCAGGTATGGTAGGTTTTTTGTTCTTTTTTTATCCCTCCCATTCTTAAAACTGTATCAGGAACTCAATTGCAGTGTGTTTTAGTGCTGTAGAAGGTCTCGGTTAAATAATAGTTCCAGTAAAAGGTTTCTTCTACTAAAGTGCTTTTCAGAATATAATTTTTTATAAAGTAACTCTAGCAGCATGATCTGTGTGAAGAACTAGAAGAGATTTTCAAGACTCCTAAAATAGCTTGCTTCTTCCTTACCTAGCAATGTTACTGTTCCCGTTTATAGCATCTGTTCATAATGAATCACTGCAGTCTTCTGAATTATTCTTCAGTAGTGCTTATTTATATATTTGAATATTAAAGATGTTTTACAAAGTCAGGTTCTATCTTTTCTCTAAGAAGCCTGTAGCCCAACTTCTTACAGATAGCCACAGTTAATGCAGGCAAGACTGGAAGCAGAGCCACACAGTCATTTGTTGCCTATGGAATTATCCTACATCAAGTTTTATATAATTGTTTTCCAAATGATTGTTCAGGGAGGGGAAAAAGCACACATTCAGTTTCAGGAGGCTACTTCATGGTTTTTACAGTTGGCTTCACAACCTAAGACTTACAACATTCTTAGTTCGGTCAAAAAAATGAGGAGCTATGTATTTCATCTACAGGCACATTTGTGACATTTTAAGCTCCATGGGTTTCAGTTGGCATTGACATCACACTGGTTTTTCAAGCATATTTTTCCAATAGTAAGTTCTACTCACTTCAGTGACTATTTTGCCAAGGAAAATAATGCTTAAGGGATTAAAGCCAAGTGTAATGCAGCTGTACAGCAATGAAATAAAGAAGTTAAAACTGAAATAAAAATGCACTCACATTGTTCTCTCTCAAGTGTTTTAACAACGATGATAAACATGCTATCTCAACTGTTGTCAGCCAAAAACAGTGATAAAGAAGCCTTTGTAACTAGAAAATGGATTAGAGCATATGCTAGTATTCTGAACTTGTTTCTCAAGGTTTGTTAGGAAGCTGTAGGCTCTTGAGAAATCAAATTCATTTCCTTTTAGTGCCGCAAGGGGTTTAGGCTTGTGAGCTATGTGTAAGAGATCATTTCCTCACCCGAGATCTTAAGAAGCACCTTTGACACAGGCTCTGACTCTGCTATCCCTGCTTCTTACAACATGCACGTGAATAAGACTTTACAGGACCCAGACCTTCACAGTCAACTGAAGTTGCAGCTCTGGTGCGGTTGCAGTAATAGAAATCACAAGATTGCAAACTGTCCACAAGGCTTTGAACAAGCAGGTAACAGTTGTCTTCATCTGTCACTTTATTACAGTTTATGTAGATAGGATTTATTTATTTATAGTCTTGCTATTACTTGTCTGTTTGCATAAAAAACAAATCGTTGGTGTCTGATCTGTTTTTATTTTCAAAAGGGGATAACCATTTTGCCTTAGCAGACAGGTAATCCATCGTGTCAAGAGGGTCCGTTGTGTGTCTCTGCCTTAGGAGATTCCTCAGTGCCAAACACTGAATGTGCAGGGAGTTGTAACCAACTCGAACGCCTCATCAGGGACCTGTTCTGGTCATGTTCCTGCTGCCTCCAGCAGGCATTTACTCAGGTGCAAAGCGCACAGCAAGTGTCCATGGTTAAACAACAGCTCTTGTTGCAGCAGCAGCTCTGGAGGGAGACGCAAGTCTGTGGCGTCCTGGGAAAGCCAGTACTGAGCCCAGCGCTGACAGTCCTGGCCCCAGAAGTGGAAGAAAAACACAGTATGTTTTCAGTTCACAATCATGCACGCACAAAAGAAACCACCACAGAGGTTTATGGTGGTTCTGTTATTTTGACTTGCTGGGGAGGGAAAGGAAGAGGAAAATGATGTGATGAAGTACACTTGGAAAGCTATGTACAGCTTTGCGCAGAGATAAACCATTTCTCTGAGGGAAGGAGACGGGCAGCAGAGTAAAACTGGTCTTTTAATTACTTCATATTATATAGTAACAATGTCATGAAAGCTGAGAGATGCAGGATCTGTGCAGCAAATTACGTTCAACAAATACAAGTACTGAAATTTTCCTTTTTTATGAATACTGTTTCTGCAAGGGAGAGTGCTGTGCTGCAAGCATATGCGCGATCTGAGTGACCGAGGGCTTTTGAAGGGTAAACACAGAATGATGATGCTTTTGGCAGAAATTCAAAAATCAAAAGACACGCTCAGACAACAGAGCCAATCAGTATTGCTGACTTATCTCTTTTTACAGCAGCTTATCCATCCATGGAGGCCATACGCATTTGATTCCAGTCATTCAATGAAAAACAAAGTGTTTAATGGAGCTCTGCAGTACAGAGCTGTATAATTTCAGTCTGCAGGAGAACAGGAAAGGAGCTATACCTTAAAAACAGTCTTCCCAATACCTATTGATTATGGGATGATAGTGTTTAGGACATTATATTCAGAGCTTACTTGTTCATAAGGAACTTTTTATTAGGCAGAGTAGTCAAACGGCAGAGTAGTCAAACCAATAAATCTGGGAGGTGCCAGTTTTCCAAGGCTATAAAAATCGTGTTCTACGTGATTAACGGTGCCACACCAGTAGCTGAGCACACTAGGCTTAGAATATAAGCATCTGGAGCTTTTTTCCCATGAACAGTAAGGGCCCACTACCTATTTTGGCAATGAATATAAATGCAGTTACAGTGTAAGGTCCCTTTGTGCTGTACAAGAGAATAAATTAGTCGAGGTGTTTTGTCCTGAATTGTAATATAACTCTATTTTAAAATCGTTGTTACCAAGGCTTAGATGTTTGCTGATACTCTGAATTCATCTGACATTCCTTGCTGTCAGCAGAAGGCATCTAATAATCTGCCCTTGAAATATATCACCCATAGCTTAATGGGAAAGGCCATTAAAATTGTTCAGTTTAAGGACTTTCATCTCCTGATGATGGCATCTGTTATGTGAACCTCTAAATAAGCAAATTTCAGTCAGAAGTGTTAACCCATAAACGCCTTTTCTTTTTCTCCATGGAAATCCCAAGTGGTGATCAATATCTGTGTCCTAGTATTTGTTACAGTTTGTACGTTGCTGCTAAAATACTCGGATATTGTCCATTTGGGGTGCAGTGCAATATAAAGTGGAGACACCTACACCACACCATCTGTCTTGCTCTGGTAGGTATGAACAGCCTTCAAGCATATTTGATCACTTAAGAATTTGGTTGTGGCTGCCCATCAAAGCTCAGTAATAATAAGTGGTGACTTTTTTTTTTTTTTTAGTTGTCGTGAACAACAATCATTTATGTAACAAAAACTGTAGTCTCTTAAATGTCATTCTTCTAAATTTAAAGTAATTTCCATGATGGTCTTATGACAGGAGTAAGAGAGTGCTAGTGTCTGTGCTATTATTGTTTCCTGCTTTTGGCACTGCAAGTCTTCTCCACCTTCTTGGTGCCTTGCCTTTTCTGAGTTTTCCCAGCTTCCATCCTTCCTTTCTGTATGTTCCTTTCTTGTCTTGTCTGGCTTTTTCATTTTCTGTTCTCTGAAATGTATGACCAAGGTCATCCTATTCTCCTCGCTTAGCCTCCTTTCTTAAGTAGCCTCTTCCCTTAGTTACATTAATGCCCCTGAATCCCAAAGCAACTTTGCCACAACTTGTCCTGTCTTTTACAACCCCCCATATTCATGGCAGCCTGTTTCCAAGAGAGTAACTCTGTGACTGCAGTTGAGCTCCCACGTCCTGAACAGATAGCCATCTATTTAATGGGTTATTTTTTAATTTTCTGGTGTGCCATGCTATTTGCAGGCAAGGTGAAACAGCAAGAGGTGGTTCTTCAGGAAGAAGTAGTGATTGAAAACACGAAGAACAGGATGCCAAACATATCTTGAAATACCAACCTCTTGGTGCAAAATTGCCTGTATTTCTTTCTCTGCTCTATCTCACTCAATGCATACTCTTGCTACTTCTTTGGCTCCATATATAATGCTGGCTTGAGGACTGCGGTGTGCAATGGTGGTACAGTCTCCAGTGAAAAGAATGATACAGGCCCACTATCCAAGCAATAGTTATTTTTTTGCCCTCTGCTGTTTGGTAACACGGTACCTGTGTGTCTCACACCTGTGGCATCCAGACCACTTGCACTGCATGCTCAGTTCCCAAGCAGCCATCTGAAAAGCTCTGTCTAAAAAAGACTCGTAAGACAGCACAGTGGAAGATCCAGGAGAGACAAAGTCTGTCCTCACCCGGCTATTGTGGGAGACGTTCAGCTGTGGTAAGAGAAAAGCAGGTTTAGAAGCTAAAATCCCAGGCTGCCACCTTATGCAGCCCTGGGGATGAGGGTCTGACACCTCAACCCTTCATATGGGAAAAGGGTATCCGTGTGTTCATCTGGGAGACAGGATAAATCAGTGTATGGAAGCAAAAGGCACTTGGTGAAGCATGCCACTATTTCAGTAAACACCCGCTATTCATATCTCAAAAAATGAAGAAGGGGAAAAAAAAGAACAGGGTTGAAATTTGGAGAACAGCTGTGTATGCAAATGCTTTCAGACGAGATGCGGAGGTGGGTAGATAATTTTGCTTTTTAAGAAATGAAGCTTTTAAAAGATCTTTTAATAAATGACCTGCTTTTCAAGTATATTAATCTTTTATGAAGTCAGTCTTGCCACCCTGAACTGCAAAAGCTGTGCTACTCTCAGCACAGTGCGTTTAGAAATGTACTGACAGTGATTTGGGGTGGCTTAGGTAGTAGGATAAAAGGCTGCTTAGCTGAACGTGAGCTTTGTATTACTAAAGTTTTGGAGGATGGTGGTGGTGTTCTTTATTTTAAATAGACGGGGCGGGGGGTGGGGAGAACAACAGAAAATCAACATAGTCTTATTTTTTAATCTTGGCCTGCAAATAAGACTGGGAAGCACAGGTTCAGTTAATGTGTCTGCATGAAAATTATAGTATTAGGTTTTGGCAAAGGCTTGATTTTCTTCATCCATGTTTTGCATATCTTGGAGCATATCAGCTTACACGTCTCTGGCACAAAACTCACTCGTTCCATCTGAAAATGCTTTCTGCGAGCTTATGGGTTTGAGCCCATCTGCTGAATTTCTTTTGTGTTGAAGGACTCTGAACAAAGAGCTGTCACAATGCTTTCAATTTCCCATGGTTTTGTTTCTAGCATGTTCAACCAACAAGGTCTTTTAAACCCTTTCCTACAGACTGAGTGAAAATAGAAGCTTTGTATCAGTATACGTGCTGGTATTGAATTCAGGAGGTAGAGAGCAGGCAAGAAGTCATATTGTAAAATGATTTTTTTTTCTGCTGTTGTTTCCTAATGAAATTGCAGTGTTGGGTTTCCCCCCACACACACTCCAAATGCTATAGAGTGAAACAGAGCCAAAGAAGCTAACAAAACCATACAGGTTTTGCCCGCAGTGGCATGAGGAAACTTTAAAGCATGTCTGGGTGCTTCAACTGGGAAAACCATGAAAAAAAGGATACCCAAATTCTGGCCCCATTGAAGTCAATGGGAATTTTACCACTGATTTTAAGTGGGGTGGGCAGGATTTCACCCACTGTCAGAGCTTAATATTTTGCCCTCTTTGGGGGTGGGTTTTTCTCCCTGTTGTAAATCTCATGCATTAGTTTTCTACCGCTTCCTCACCTATTCTTCTGTCTCCCCAAGCAGCACAAGGGGCAAATCCCCCAGGCACCACAGGTAGGAGCCCTGGGTGCAGTGAAACCTCGCGCAGGTGTGCAGAGATCCCTCCTTGCTTTCAGACAGACCCACAGCAACATGGCTGGAGCACCCGCCATTTGCAGCAGTATTTGCCTGGGCCATCAGCCTGGCTTGGTTCAGAGAGTAAAAGCCAGCATGTTCTCTGACCTTATTTATCTTTCTGGCTTGCAGGTGTGTCCCATGGTAGCCAGGTATTTTTAGAAGTGCATGGATCTTACCAAGACGGCATCAAGTAAAATTAGTCACCCAAAGAAGCTGTTTCAGACCCTTGAGACCTAGCTGATACGGGTGCCAGAGTACACGACCCTGATCTGCACACAAGGAAGCAGCTGCAAAGTCACCATCTCATCCTTTGCTGTGGAAGGAGAAACCACCCTGGGTCTAGCTAGGTGTGTTGAAATTCCCCACCTACAGCTCTTTCTGCTCACTGGACCAAGAAATTTGTCCCCATACTTTATTCGTCTGCAGTGGCATCGTTCAGGCCCCTGACGAGGACCATCTGGGCTGCCAGACAGTGTCCTAGAAGATGCTGCCCACACATGCAGCAGCATGCGTTGCACCTAGGCTATCACTAATTTTTCAATTACTTTTGCTGTGTCTACCCCCAGAAGAATTGTATAATGTTCTGTACTGAACTATCTTAATATTTTTTCTACAGGATGTAGATCTGTAAGATGAGGCAAAGAGGAGGTTTGGTGAAGCACAAAATACTAATACTGATATGAGGAGGTCAGTACCTACCTGCCCAGCACAGGGTGTGTCTCTTTACACATAGGTAGCACACATTATAATTTGTTCTCTGAATTTTTACTGAAGTGCTAATGACCAGCTTATGGAAAACCTGGGAACTAATGAGCCACTATGACTATTCATATCAAGCCTCAGGGGTGCCCCTTTCAAACCAATGAGAAGTTTCAGGAGCAATGTACAACTGGTGCTATTTTAAAACAAATTTACCCTACCCCAAACCACGTTTAAGTAATAAACTGCAAAGTAGTCAGCTGTGATATCAAAAATCTTTATGGGAGGTTATTTATTCGAGGGATCATTTCCGAAATGTTCAGGGCAGACCCTGCTCCTTGGAGGTCACCGTCGAAAGGTGTGTGCTTCTCCTGTGGTTGCCTTACTTCCAGCTCTGCTATGGAAGAGGGAGGAAAGGGAGCACTTCAGGGCCCTGTTCTGGCAAATCCCCCACCACGGGCAGGACGCTTCTGCGCTGTTGGGGCTCGGGGACTTGTATGGTTTAATACCCAAAGGCAGCTGTGGTGTGGAATTAGAGATTTTTCTAATGGGCTCATTCCCACGCAAGTACCACACAGAGCTGATGCTCAGGGACACGCTGGGTTTTCAGGGGGCTGCTCAGTGAACAGATGTGTAACACCATGAAATTGTGGAATGTGTTGAAAGTGTATGGAAAGGGGTTTCCAGAACATGTTTCGCTGAATAAAAAATGGCATTTCACATGGTGGAAATCATGGCAGAGCACTCGGATTCAGTAGATACTGGGCAAAAGTCAGCCGTCCGACTGGCTGACTGAAGGAGAGAGCCTGTGTGACTTAAGGAGTAATCAAGTCCTGCAGCTGCATCAGTCCCTTCTGGGATACAGCACAACATGCCAGGCATGGGGAAGGCTGGGTGCACTGGAAGGAGGGATTAAATCTACAAAGCCATGCCACCAGCCAGGCTTAGGCAATTAATTATATTTTTAATTCAGCATTTTTAAGAATTATTTATAGCCTCATATTCATACACAGGAAATCTAATCCATTAGCTTAATGTGTTTGTGAGTGGTGGTGGTTTGTTTTAGTTTTTTAATATTATTTTAAGTTAGAGAAGTAGTTCAATATGAACACCTGGAAGCTATTGACACCTGGCACTTTTTTTCACTGTGCCAGAAGATAGCAGGTCATGTAGATAATAATATGGGATTGTTAGCTGGGTTATGAAGAAGATGAACCTCTTCAGAAAGAAACTGATTAAAACAAAACATACAGAACCTTTTCCTGACTGATGCTGACTACTGCACGCATGTCTTTCCCAACAGCTACAGGTAAGTTGCTAGGCTCCAAAAATAAATGATAGACTTGCTGTCTTTAAAACCATTAAACAAGGAAGCAGGAGAGAGAGCATGAATTTTTAGAGCGACCTTGATGTTAGTGAATCCGGCTCATGTCCTGTCTGGTGCGTGGGGACAGCGAGGGGAGAGACTGCTGCTTTAGCACATGGTCTGCAAGAGAACAGAAGGGGGAGCAGAAATGTGATCTGAAAATAACGTTAGCCACGATGGTCCGACCATGAGGTCTTCCTCAGGAACAGTCTGCAGGAGCAGAGCTTGTTGCTGTGTTTAAATGAACAAGCTTTTCAGAGCAGGGATGTGGAACAGATTCACCGCTCAGTGCTCCCAAAAGATCTGACTGGCCACGGCCCCCAGTGCTGGCTTTTTAGTTTTTATTGCCGCTCTCCCGATACATCCCTACAGACTCATTTGTAATGCTTCTCTCATTCCCCTAAGTGGGGGATGCCAAGATAAGAATACTGGAGGTCTTTGTACTCTCAGCAGTGAAACACAGCAGAGATGAGAGTGATATGAAAGGTCCAGGAGTACAGGAAATTATCCTCAGGTGGTTCCCTTTGGAAACCACCCCCTTTGGGGGAGGCACTGATGTGCAGTAGTGGAGGTGGGAGCCACATCCTTTAAACATTTTGGAAAGGAATTACTGGCCTCTTTGAACAAAATGCTAATCCCAGGCTCCCTCGGAGCTTCTGCTGGAAAACAAATTGCCACTTTTTTCAGTCCTGCCCTGCATGGCACCTCAAACGTTATTGCTTCTGCAAATAAGCAGCATTTCTACAGCAATTTAGTAGGTGTGGGGGGAAATGGCACATTCAGGAGCTCCTTGGCTGAGCCATGTCCTCATGTGTCCCCTCCCACCTGCAGGAAGGTACACTTCTGCAGAGCAATGCTTCTTGCCTCCGTATTTCCCCTATGCTTCACCACCACCGTTTCTTTCCCAGACCCGTGTTTTCATGTCAGCTACTCAGGAGCCGAATTCTGATGTTGAGTGGTGAAACCAGAAATCAGAGCTGCAGCTGTTTGCCAGTTTGGCTCATCCTTGAAATTTTTCTGACAACAGCCTGGGTCTCCACTTTATTTATGACCAGCCATATGAAACTGTTTCATGAAGCATACCACTAAAATTTGAGTTTTCTCGTTGCTTTTTTCACTGTAAGCTGAGGCCATTTATCTTTCTTCCTTGATATTTTTAGTCTTTGAGTTTCCTCCGGTTGAAGCATTTATTTCTTTAGGCAACGATTTCTATGTACTTTGAAAGACAGTCTATTATTTGTTAACATTATGGTACATGTAACTCTACTGAATTATTGATACACATGTAGTTAGTCCGTTGGATAAATATGCGTTAGTGACCAGGATGAAGGAACAGTAAACATATGGGAAATTTTAGAAATAAATTTCTGAAAAGCAGTTTGGAGCAGTTCCAGTCTATCTAAGCACTGCAGATGTAACACAGGCTGCCTGCATTTGCAATGCACAGTAAAAATTATCAGAAGATTCTGATTAGTAAATGGAGTGTGTAATGTGTTCCCAACAGACCATTTTCCCATAAGAAATAACTTACTTTGAGTCCTGTTTATTTTTCAGAAGTGCACAATAGAACTGACCTTGAGAAAATTTTCTGTGGAACAGGGGAAAAACAAAAAGCCACCTTCAAGTTAGAGGAACCCCAAATCGAAAAATTCAGTTGAAACACCTCTGCATTATTTCTAGCAAAGAATTTGATTGACAAGTGAGTCGTGAAAGAGCAGTAAATATCTGCTTCCAGGATTTGTGGTTTCTAAGGAACCCAGGGTAGAAAGGCTCTGCCACCACCTGCAGCCCACCCCCCAGCTGTCCCAGCCGCCACTCAGGGGTTGCTGCTCACAAGCGGAGTTAGTTACCGTCTGTAAAATAAGTAGGGCTTTTGTCCAAGTTGCTGCTTTAAGATGGCTGCCGCTTTACCAGCTTCTCTTTGCCCTGCTTCCAAAGATGATTCTCCTTCAGAAAACATAAGCAACTGCAGCCGTTGCATGGTTGTCTCTCCTGGTGACGTAGTGTGTAGTTATGTCCTGTCATCTTTAGGAATACGTTTCACTCCGTCTTGGCAACCCTTGCACCACGAGGAGTTGCTTATGTGGCCTGTAAGAGTGTACACTTTGCAAAGGGTGAAGGTGGTGTATTACAGTATGACGATATCGCAGTCGGTGATAGACACTGAAGCAGCTGGTAGCCCCGATGTTCCAGTTCACATCTGCCATGAAGGAAGTGGCTTGTGCTTAAAATGGGCGGATCTTTGGAACCTGGAGAATTCATGGTCATCCAAATCAGCTTGTCCCATGGTTAGGTTGCCGCAGTGGAAAACGCTGTGCTCTGAGGCCCTGCTCTTCAGCACCACAAATGCTGGTGTTTTCTACTCTGTGGGAGCTTTCCAAATTCTTTGGAAATGGAATTTTGAGATCTCGGTCTTTTCTGGAGAGGACTCTTTCCTGAGACAGTGTTGCTTTTGTTGGCACAGCTGCCAGTTGTTGTTGCAGGCTAATCTGTAAGCTCAAGCGGGCACTTACAGCAGTTACAACCCCTCCTTTTTTTCAGTTCTTTCCAAGAAAAATCTGCAAAACCTAGAGATGTGTTCTCTGTAGTAAAATGTAGGAATAGAGACTCTGGAAAGGTAACTATTTGCCCTCTCCTTTTCTTTGGCTCTCCAGGAGTGCTCACACTACAAAAAAATGGGTCCATGCTCATACCAAGTATTTTAAAATATGTACATGTTTGTCACATGTAAACCACTGAAAACTCTAAATTAAAGGGAGGCTACTGATTTTTCTTTTTACAGATTAGGTTTTGGATTGCAGAACAGCTCACTGCATGTTGGCAGCCACTGAAGGGTGGGATTGGATTGACTGCCTTCTCAAACAAAGTGCTACCTTGAAACGTGAATGTGAGCATCAAAATGCTGCATTTCAGCTTGGCAATCAGCCCTGTTCAGGATTGGAACAGGGTACTTCTTTGGGATACTTGCATACTGAGTGAAATGTCTTTGACAATTCAGTATGTGCACTGAGATAATATATCAGTGTACCAAAATGCAGCAGGCTTTGTGTTGCTGAGGTCCCAATATTTTTCTGACCACTTCTGCACGGTAAGCATAGTGTAACTTTGCTGTGAAGAGGATTGTTGTATTTCCTTTGCTTCGGAAATTTTATCCATTGTCTGTTTCACTTAATCTATTTTCTTTCATTATATTAAAACCTCATCATATTCCTTTCCTTCAGTGGTTAAATTTCTGAGTTGGTAGCAATGATTCCTTGCATGTACTCTGCATTTTCTCTTTGATCTTGAGTCCTTCTCAGTGATAGGCTATAAAAAACCACCAAATCATTATTGCTGAGGATGCCACACTGATGTAACTGCAACCCTCTGTAGCTGAAACATATCAGTGACAATTCTCTGTTCATCTGATCCCTGACTTCGAGAAATCATCAGATCAAAGCCAACCACTCAGCCAGTGTATGCTGGGGTTTTTTCATTTCCAAAAGAAATACCACAACTTGCAGAGCAGAAAATCCCCTGTATCCTTCTGTAAAATCCTGCAGAATGAGACATGCTTATGGCTGTGAAAGGAAGGAAAAGCAGATAAAGGTCTGACCCTCTGTAGAAGTGAAACTCCTGTCATTTCTGCCACCAAGACTCTGATTTCACCCAAGAATTACAAGAACTACTTCCTTTAAAGAGTAGTTTGCCTCCTCAAAGAGTATTTTTGAGAAAAGCAGCACTATCAGCCCAGGTACAAATTTGCATTAGTGGAAAGTGATATGCCATTGTGGAATGCAATCTTCAGAAATAAAATTCCTCCTGAGTGAGTTTTGTTATGTTGGGCTTTTTTTTCCTTTTAAATAGACGCATCGATTTTTAGGCCAGATGAGATCACTGTAATTGTTTTGTCTGACTTTCTCCATAACATCAATTATAACCAGGCATGAATTAATTCCCCTTCGAATTACACACCTTATTTCAGTTGAGAAATCCTATTTTGATTGGAATAAATGCAGTGATGGAGAACCCACAACAGCATTTACTAAATCATTTCAGTGGTTAATAACCCCCTGCTTAGATAAATTGTAATCTCCTTTCCAGTCTGAATTTGTCCAGCCTCAAACAGCAGCCCTGAGGTACTGCTGTACATTTGTTTGCTAGGCTGAAGAGCCTACTGCCACAGTTTTTCTCACTGTATAGGTGCAGAGACCGTGATTGTGTCTGCCTTAACTTTTTCTTGGGCAAACTAAACAGCCCTCAGATGAACAGTTTTTCATCCTACCTGCTCCAGGGAGTTCTAGCAGAACTGACTAGCATAGTTAAAGTGAGAAGGTCCATTATCCATGTATATGCCATTGATGTAGCGCTAATATTTTCTTTTCTTTGTGCAGTCTTTGCACATGCTGGAGCAGTGGTTGAGCTTTACAGGACGTGTCTGAAGCAAGCCATCCCGGCAGCCTTACCACGGCTTCTTGCCCCTTCCCACCATTCACGAGGCAGAGTGTCACCAGATCTGTCAGCACACCACCACATGCCATCTCTCCCTAACCCACTTCAGTCACGGTGATCCATGTTAAAAAAACGACCCACAAAACAACAGAAAACCAGCAACACATTGTTTGGAGTGTTAAGGCTAGCCTAGATCATGGTGACAGATCGAGGTTGGAGAGCGGTGATGTGAGCAGCTACACTGGGTCACCTGTAGTCAAGACATGGTGTTCAAGTTCAGCCAAAACTTCTCTTTGCTCTGTCCAAGGCTGTGTGTTGAGCATATGATTCCATTGAGCAGTCCTTAGTAGGAACCGCTTTTTCCTGAATATTTACGCCTGACTTAGTACCCAACTGCGTGTTACTCAAGGCCTACCTCAAATATGCATGGCCTTGGATTAGTTGACGGTTAACCTCACCAGACATCATTCTGCCCACACACCTTGCCATGTTAAGAGTCTGCGGCATTTGTCAGGCTCTTTGCTTGCTCTGGGGGAACCAAAATCATTTTGTTCCATCCTCAGATTTTGTTAATTCTTTTATCTGTTAAAAAACCCAAATGGTTCTTCAGAGTTCTTCAGCAATTGCCATTATTAAGATTCATGATCTGTTACTAATAACCCTTTACAATTTTCTCTTTCAGTGAGTTATTCTGTAAGTCCTTTTCAAATTTTTGTGGGGGACCCTAGCGGTACATTTGTGGGAACTGTCGCATCTGTAACCCCCAGTGTTGTCTTCAGAGATCACTTAAAGAAAGCTAGGGTGTTCAACAGTCTCCCTTCACCAAGTGGAATAGTTACTTTCTCCTTATAGCTCCCTTTTCTGTTCACTTCCCTCAGAAATGGAGCCCTAATGTCATGGTGCCTGGAGCACAAGCTTTTAGGAGAGGTTAGGTCCCTTCTAGTACACCACAAAGTGTTGTCACAGGGGAAATGTTAACACACTTGTGTCTTCACTATCTTTTTGCCATCCCATTTTTAACTTCCTCTGAGGTTCCCTAGGAATATGTTGAGGAAAAAAAAAGTTATTTTCAGCATAAGGGAGACAAAACCTAGTGTTATATGTGTACAAGTGCCCTTTTACTCTGGATCCCATCATCTCTTGGACAGCCTGACCTCTGCATGTTGGCTTTTTCCTGCTGAACTTTATTTGACTTGAAAGACTAAAATCAATTTTTTTTGCCTCTTACCTGTCTAGCTCGTATATCGGTCAACATCTGTTGACTTTGCCAAGAGCAACTCTTGCTCTGTTAACCCACAAACTTGCTCTCCAGAGTTCTTCAACTGTGGACTCACTGCAACCTACCAACTTCTGGGTCTGCTCAGGATTTCTCACCCCCACACAGCACAGAAATAATATTAACATTGTCCACTTAAATCAACAAGACATCTTTGGGACTGTGCTTGCAACTGTTCAGCCAAAACATAAATGTTTCTGGAAATGTCAAGGATGTGAGTTTAGAGTGGGAAAAGATGAAAATTCACCTGTCATAGGTGCTACTGTGGTTTCAGTGTTGTATAAACATAAATTAACCTTTGTTTTGACTTACTGGGTTTCTTAATGAAATATCTTGTGACTGCTTTTGTTTTTAAATTTTCTACGCTTTAATTCAGTAATTGGTTTATGACTGTAATTACTAGTCTTTCAGGCAACACTTATTAAAAACAAATTAGGTTGTTCCAAACTCTGGTGATTTTATGATCATATAGATCAATATAAATCACAGTTAATTAAGCTCTTTATCACTCAGGTTTTCCATATGCAGCATATTACAGCATTGCAATAATAGGCAATATTCCTACCTTTCCATACCAATTTAGTCATATTAAAACAGAATTTGGTTTGTAATAAAAGAAGCTGAAAACCAGACTTTACTTAAGTTGCTTGCTGCACAGTAACAATTATATGATGGTGTAAGTCGACAGTGTTTGTCTACATAGGAAAAAAATCAGAAATGTGAGCAGAGTCTGAAAAATGGTTTTGAAAAAAAAAAGCAAGCCAAGTTAAAAACTGCATTTGAATCTTTGTTTCCTTTCCAAATCTTATCAGAGTTGTTACAGGGTATAATTCTGGCTGCACCATAATGAACAAAAAAAAAATTCCAAAAAACCTTAGCTAGTTAAGATTGCAAGTATTTGTTAAGATGTCCAAGCCAATATGTGCAAAAAAAATATAGTCTGGACTTGTTTTCTTTCTTACAAGAACCACTCTGTAATAAATTTCTCTTTAATGGCCACTAACACTCCGATTAAAAATCTTGGTATTAACACAGGTAGAATTTACCAACACGCAATGCCTTGAAATTTACCTCAGTAACCCTCTAATTCACACTCTGTTGCACTTGCTATAGGGAGCTTGCAATATGGTGCCTGTTTCTAAGTGGCAGTAAATACAGTGTAATACAGGGTCTTTCAAATACGGTTTGACCGGCCTGAGTTCGGTGAGTTGCCTTCTACTCATCCCAAGGAACATACTGTTTCTTCTGAAGTCAGTGAAGTTATGCTACTGATTTCAGTGGAGCTGGGATTTCTCTGTCAATTTTAAGTTTTCAGTGGTCTTACAGCCAGTGCATTGCTTTTTGTTGCTAAACTTGTTGATTTTTATACCAGGCTGTGTAACTTGTATCCCTGCCCTAGGTTCTCCCTCTCAAATGTCCTTGGACTCTGCCCTTTGTGGACCATACTCACATCTTCATGCATGTCTAGAAAATGTCTGTTGGGAGTTATACAGTCAAAAGAGGTGCAGGGAAAACTCTTCTTAGGCTATTTTGTAACTTTATAGCACTTATTAATACTTACCTTCTCCCTAGCATGTAGGTGCTAGATCAGGTGGCACAACTGGAGAAAAGAAAACTTTAAGACACACTATCCCTTCATGATGTCTGACAAGACACTAAAATATTGATGTAGATCTAAGAAAAGTTACTACCAATCTCTAGAAACCTGTTCTCTCCTATATGCCCAGACTAACATAGCTACAGCAATACTCTGATTACTATGCATGCAATCCCAGACACTGTGCAAGAAGAGGATGACCCATAAGCACCTCATCCTCTGCTAATTTTTATCAGCTTCCAGATGCTTTGTCTTCACAGCTACAGAATATTGCAGGAGTCTCTAAGTGGTAGTGTTACAAAAAATTGCTGTTGCTTTCCAGGAATTTTGTCCTGAATCAGGATCCTGCAAGGATATCCCCACCAAAACCTCCAGGCCAAGAACAGTCTGGCAAATTTTGATTTTCAGAAAGGCATAATTTAAAATGCAGGTGTTCTTTAACGCTTATAGAAAAAGACCATCAGCCAGAAATTCCCGACATCTAAGGTTATTTTCATGCACTGACCCTCTTGAGCTTTGCTTTCATATTTATTATGGTTGGAAAAGTGCATTAGTTTTAAATAATCAACATGAATTTAATGAATTTCAAAGGTGTTTGGAATAGTTTTTGATCCCAAGCATGATTCTGCTTTCTTGGAAAAGAGGTATTTGTCAGCATGGAAGGTTTGGGTGAATCTTACTGATGTGGGGACTTTTTGCTTGGGTTTTTTTCCTATTTTTTCCAGTGCTTACCTCAGGCCGAACTGACTAGCTCCATTAATAATTTATTAAACTGGGCTGCTGTGGGGATGAATGTTTCCAGGCTGCTGGGTTTAAGTAATAGTCCAATGTACCAGCGTTACCTGATATAATCAGTACGTGGTTCCTACAGTCAATGCTTTATGTAAAACATCTTTGGAAACCTCAGTCCTGTTAGTTTAATTGACTTATTAGAGAAGAAACAGACAAATATGAGCTAATAACATGTGCTACATCTCACACTGGAGGTGTTCTATGCAGGTCAGGTTCAAGCATCTCACAAAAGCAATATTCTTTCTTTTCTTTCAAATGGAGAGACAATAAACCTAAAGATTTGGGGGTTTTCCCCCTTACGTCCTGTATCTTGAACGAAGACAATTGAAGTTCGCACACATGCGTCACTCTGTGCTTCGGACAGGATTTTGGTTAGTAGAGGGTTTGAAACACACAGTGAATTATACCAACATGAGGGAAGCAGACTAGTGAAGACCACTTTGAAACATTTCCATTTCTGCTCTGGCCATTTCTGGGAAAGAATTCCCACTAAACCACCCTGGTACTTAAATTAGTGAAAACTGCCTTCTGTTGTCTCCTGAAACATCTCGGCAGAACTACATTGCCCTGATGGGCTTGGAAAAATGAGGAAAATACTGACATTGAGAATGCTTGCTGGGGATTGTAGCTTTGGTAAAATTTGCCTGATATTCAGATTGCAAGCTGCTCTTCTCTGACATTACATTTTGTATCAATATATGGCATACAGCATGCAATTAGCCTATAAGTGAGCTTTAAAAAGCAGTGACTTCTGATGTAATCTAGGGCTGAGTTCACAAGCAAAGCCCAACTCTTCCTGTGGTGTATTGGTAATTTGAGAATATAAACAGATTAGGAGCCATGCTTTCTTAATATTCATGAACTCAACCCCTTTTTTCTTGCCTTGAGAAACAGATTAAATAAGACAACAAGGTGGATGTTGGACCCAGTTTGAAAAAGAAAAAGACTTTGTGAAATACTTTATTTTAAATGTTATTTTAGCAGGTGGGAGCACCATATTTATACTGGCCAAAAATGCTGAGAAAAATCATTAAAGAGAAAAAAAAAGTCCTCCCTCAAATGTTACCAAAATGTCACATCACATAGAAACACTTTCAAAGAGGAAGATATGTTCTGTCCTGATGCACCAGTTTCATAATATTGTGACATTTACATTCTAATGATAACTAAACTTTGATCTTTGAGAAATTATAGAGCAAAGAGCCTGATTTGCTGTGATTTTGCCACCTCCCTGAGGGAACTAGAAGCAGCCTGCAAACCTCAGAGGGGTTACGCAAACAAAAAAGACAACAGTAAAATATTGAGAAAGATGGCTATTTGGATTATGTGTGCACAGAGAAGTTATGAGGATTAACCAGGTTGAACACTGGGGTTTGGTTAAGGATAGCAACACAAAACCCATGCAAACACTCTCCTCCACTTAGGAGAAGAGGCAGCTAAAGACATAAACCTGAACCCTATCTATCTTTTACTGACAGTGGGTCTTGAGAGGTTGAGAGGCAACGGGCTAAAGGGATTGCTGATCTTCAGCTTTGTTCCTGATCCATGTTGCAGAGCTAGCACTAACATAGGGAGGAAAGCTTGTAAAAACCCTCCTTAGGAGGGAGTAAATGACATAGTTCTGCATATAGTTTAGTAGAGTACTGCTGATGCTGCTCTCTGAGCAAGATGGAGGCTACAGTGTCTACATACTTTTGCAGGGTGTGCTCTCATGTGTCCTAATACAAATACCTACTTTAACAATTAATCTCTGGCTTGACACAAGGTACAGAAAATATTTGCATTGCTGGTGAAATACTGGTATTTGGATGCTGCTGCAAGGCAAATCCTCATTGTACAGTGGAGCCATTGTTTGTTCTCTCTCCCCTCGGACCCTAGAAGAAAACACTTTTCCTTCACAAATTTTTCTTTTTAAAAGCCCAGCAGTTACTGAGTTTTAAGTATTATCGTATTTGCTTTGGGGCACTGGGAAACTGGCTGCCTTTCGTGTGAGTGCAAGAGGAAAGAGCAATTGTACCTGGGTTTGTACCCTCGGGTTCTGGATCCTGGCAGGCACATCCTGTAGCTCAGTGATATGTTATAGTGAGCAGGTTCCATGCGACGGGGAGACAGTAAAGAAGGGCATAGGTGGTGCACAACAGCATGCAACCAAAGACGTTGTTTTGCCTTGGTAATCATCTGCTACCATAACTGTTCTGGACAATGTTGTGCTTCTCCACACTGAAGAAGCCTTTACGTTCATTAAGGTCTCCCAGAGACAAGGACCTTCTGCCCCAAAGTAATTTTCATCAACTGCCCTTCAATGTGCCATGTGGGACAGAATCAATTAACTCTTAAGAAGTAAAATCTGAGCAACATTTAATAAATCCAGTCACTCCCTCCTGGCTGAAAATTGTGCTGTAAGAAACAATCTTCTTAGGCCTCAAGATGATAGTCTCTGGTGTGGCTTTTCAGACACAGATTATCAAGTAATTTATATTGTGTGTATTCCAGTAATTCAATGATACTGCTCATATGCATCTTCCTGCTGGAACTGATGTGTAGAGAAAATCTGCAATGAGAGAGATGATAGTTTTTTTACTGGCAGAATTCTTGCATAAGTTCTTCATAGATTAATTCTACACTTCAAATAGTGTAATTGCATAAAGGAATGCAATTCTCCCATCTGAAACTGAAAAATGCCTTTTGTGATTGGCATGGAGTCTTTAAGAGTTAGAAGACACGGTTCTCATGGAGGGAAATTTCTGTAAAAGGAAACATAAACTTTACAAACTGTTTGTGGTTTGCTTTGTCAATAATACTCAGTTAATTAATATTTTATATTTAATTACAATAGATTGCAATTCATTATTTCAAACAGGTTTAAAACCTAATAGGCATCAGATTGCAGAGCAAATACCGTTTCTTTGTGCACAAAACCACTTCCAGCTTCTCAACCTCTTGTAATGTAAGTGCAGGAAAAAGAATTAAAAATATGTACACAAAGGGAGATACAGTAGAACATTTTGTCTATTCATTGGAGCTGGATAGTCAACATGACAAGAAAAATTAAACTGGGATTTAGAGACACTTTTTTTTACCTTGTAGAATGAAGAGCTTTCAGGATTTTACTTTAATTACCTTCTTGTTCAGATTTTCCTTTGTTGTCTGAAATCATCAATGAGACTTTTGTCTTCTATTTTCTATTGCTATAAATCTCTTGAGTGAAATTCCTGCCTTCAAGTAAGAGCAGAATAAAAATGGAGACAAAAGCAAGGAAATGTTTAGGCAACAGATTCCATTAAGAAAAGAAAGGGAGAGAAAGAGAAAGAAAGTCCATCTGACTGAAGAAAAATTTCTAAATATTTTCATTTCTTTCTGCTGCAGAAACTTTCTGACCTCCTCCAGGAAAACTTCCCAGATCTGCTGTGAAGCCAGTAGGGTAGAAGATGGACTAAGAGACTGTAGTGCTCTGCCAAGCTCCCTGTGCCGAGCTGTGCCGCAAGACAATGTCAACTCAGCTCTGTCCTCTTCCAATTCCCTTACCCACTTCTCGCTCCTAACCTGTCCCTAACTAAACTTCTAAGCTATCTTGGGAAGGAAAAGAGCTAGAGGAAACACACTGATAAAACCTGCTGGCTGACCCCAGGAGTCAGGTACCTTCAGGTCACTGCAGCTCACACAATGCGGCAGCTGTAACACAGCAGCAACACAGCAGCATCAGCTCAGGGCAGATGAGTCCTTCTTTCCCAGAAGGTTATTTGAGAGATACAGACAGAGAAGGTAGTGCCTTATTCCCAGACAAATAATATCCATATGGACCCCCCATCAATGCCAGCTGAAACCAGCATGGGTTCCAGCTTAAACCCGGAGAGGTCAGCCTTGAGCAGGGATACCAAACCTACCCGGCTGCTGTAAAATGAGGCCAGGCTATGTAGCAGAAACCTCTCAAAGCAGAAGTGCCGTGGCAGAGCTGTGAACCTGCTTGAAAGACTGCACACAGAACCCAGCACCCTGCTGTGAAAAGTTTCAGTTCTTAAGAAATAGCATTGCTCTGCTAGTCAAATGTGCTCACAGAAAGCCTCTGATCAGCTGGAGGAAACAGGGTACGTGTTAAGAGAGAGCTTAAGTTAGTCAGTACCTAACACAGATATACGAAAAAATGCAAGGTGAGGTCTTTTTAATCTCTCAATTATATTTTTAAATTCTGCTTCTGCTAAGGGGGCGGGGAGGGAGCAAGATCTGCAAAGTTTCTTCAGCATGTATAAACCCCAAGAATTTAAGACTCCTTGATGATATTTAGTATGAATGCAAATAGCACTTCCCTGGTTTTTGTTGTCCTTTTTCCAAGTTTTTAATGGGTTTGGCCTCTGGGTCCTTTACTGTTGAACAACTCTAGTGTAGTGAATAGTAGGTATTACTCCAGTTATTCAGAGCCCCGGGAGAGGATTATTTTCACTTGCAGCAATCCTTGCCATCCCTGTGAGCAGCCTTCGCTGATGTACTGTACTTAATGTCACGGTGCCCAGCGGCAGGTGCAGGATGCGGCTCTTGGGCACTCTTCCACTCGGCCAGTGTGTTGGCCTGGGGAGAGACTTTCATCTGGGACACTATCAGTTTGGGTTCAAAGTCTAGGTGTGTGGCAGACATTATTTTATGCATGTAAAGCCATTTATTGTCTCTGAAATGGGGAGAACCATGTTTCATTTATAAGAGGCTAGGGTAGTATTAATTGGTTGAGGTGTTCAAAGGATGAGAGAACTGCATCAGTGCTTAGAAGTTTTAGCAGAGTCCTGTCCATATCTATATAATGTCTAAGAGATTTTCATTGGGTAGATGTTGTGTTGGGGTTTTAAATGGAAGTGGACCATGATGTGTCTCTGCAAGCTCGGAAGAGCAGGGCTCACACTGCAAGGTTTAAGCAGAGCTTTCAGTCAGCTCAGGAGGAAAAGCTTCACCTTGCTTTCTTGTTGTCTGCCTCTGGATGGCTTAAAGGCATTGCAGAATACTTTTCCTCAGAAAAAAATGCCTCTGCAGAAGACAAGATTTTAAAAGGTCGATTCTTATCATAGGGCTACAATTGAATTTTGAGTTGAAATTTAGTAGCGACTGCCTTAGCCCAATATATGGCTTGTAAAGTGAAAGCCTGCCAGACAAAATATCTACCTGTTTCTCTGTCTGTCTGTCTGTTTGGTATTTATTCTATTTTATGGCCCAATCAAGAGAGGAAACAATAAATACACAAGTGTCTGTGAACTACTTTCCCAGGGAAAGTTGGTGGAAGCCGAGAGTCCTGCTCCTCTCATTAAGGCTAGCAATCTTTGTAATTGTCAGTCTTCTCTCTTTCTATAGATGGCTCCAAGACCCATTGCCCGCAGCTCTCTGCTCTGCTGACAGCCTCAGGGAGCAGCCCGCTCAGATGAGCAGGGATGTCTCTCCCCGGCTGTGCCGCTTCTGCCCACGCCCTTGCATGGCACTGACTGCTATGGCTCTCTCCCCCACCACTTGGGAAGGGGGACAGCATGTTAGGAAAGAAAATGCAATACCAGACCCAAAAGAGGGAGAATGGCTAAAACCAGGTCTGCCACAAACACCTATGTTTCTTGTGAGCAGATGGGTTGCATGGGAAGACGGAGATCGCCAGGCTGCTCTCTGCAAACCAACTCTCTGATGAATTTTGACCCTCAGTGCTCGTTGCCTGCCAGAAACTCTTGTGAGAAGACACCAGACAAGAAGACAGGGAGAGGAGCAGCCGCAACTGGACCCCAGCTAGCTCAGCTGGTGTGGTGGTGTGTGTGAAGCCCCAGGAGCCCGTCCAGGGACAGGCTGGTGGGGGAAGCCGCTGGCACCACAACCTGCTTTCCATCTCCCACACGCGGCAATAGCCAGGGCACAGTAGAAGAGGGAGCCAGACCTGGAACAAAAGCAGTGGGCTATGCTCAAGTGAACTACTGCATCACTGAACAGCTAGAGATCATCGATGTTTATCTGTACAGGAAATATGGCTGTTTTCATTCTGCCTTCATGTTGCTATGCCACTTGCAAGGAAGAGCAACCCCTTCTGAAGCAAAACCAGTGAGTAAGTGAGCCAGAAGAGCTATACAATAATTTGAAAGGCTTTGGCTTGTTTGTGTATTATACCACATCCTTCCTGTAAATATGTGTTGTTGTAATGGTAGCTCTGGTACCTCTTTTATGTCAATAATCTACTGGTAAGTCCCTCAGTGGGATGTGTGCACAGGTGAATTGTGTTGATTAGCCCTTCAAGATGGACTAATGAAAATCACATTAACACTGTTTAACTAAAAGGTAAATCAGGAAATCTTTTGGAAGTGGGCAAATATTTCGCATCAGTCATGTTTCTGTGAACAAACCTTCTTAGAGTGGCTGCTGAAGCCACTGTCTATAAAGAGCCAGGCATGCAAGTGAGGTGTAAAAACTGATGTTGATAAAATGGATAATGTCAATATTTTGTTTTACAAATGATGAACTTGCACATACAATACAATGCAGTAATTATACTTTCAGGATTATCTAAAAGGAATTAAGTTATTTTCAGGGCAATGAATACAGACCAGACAACATGGCAAAGCCAGCTAATTTCTAATCTAAAGGCTTCATCAGGTATTTCCGTCACTAACGGTGTAACTGTAAGGCTTGACTAAAAGAAAAGTGGTGGGGCTAAGGGATTGAATGAACACAGTTATCTAGAATACATTTATATGGCCATTCACCATAATAGCCTGTGCAAGATTAAGAGAGGTTTTGTAATCTGCTGGCTTTCATTATTGTGATAAGAACAAGCTACATGACTGTTCTTTTGAAAACATGTACAGTTCTCTCTCTTTCTGGACAACTGCAGGCTAATCCTGCAAGGATTTTTAGAGTAACTCCAAGGTAGAAGTTACTAGGGAAAGGATTTGTTGTACTCAGAGATGGCTCTCATTGTACTCACAAGGGTACATCCTGTAGGCAACTTTCCAGCAAGAAGAAATAATTCTAGTCAGAAATGTGTGGAGACATTGGGCTAGAATGATGGTCAAACAACTTTGAAAAAGGTCTGCATTTTATAACACAAGTTTCTACATGGTGTAAATGTCCAGACATTTAATTAAACAAAATCTGGTTGATTATCAATAATAGTACTCTCTGATGTTTCTTGACAGTTCTATAGCCTTCACATGCAGTATTAGCTTCTTTTTTCCATAAGAAGGGATGGATTTTTAAAATTTACTCCAGCACGTGTTGGCCTGCATAATAGCAACTTTGTTGCTTAAGCTATTCTTTTCCAAAGCCAGAAAGAAATCACCTTCTCTCCACCTACAGTATTGCACTGTTGGCATGGAACATCAGTTACGGGTAGGTTTTGTCATTTCTCTCAGACACATGAACCACAGTCATTACTGAATGCAGCAGTCCTGATTGGAGGGCAGAGGGGTGGATAGGAAACCTGTTTGATCCAGCATAGCAAATCCTCTGTTTAAGTTGGGAATCCTCCAAATTCCCGTCATCTGTGTCTCAATACCATTCCTGTGTATACTCAGACGAAGGAAAACATACCGCATCTTTACATGTCTAGCTAAGAAGAATTGGTTTCAATCACCAGAGAGCTAAAATTGCCAATGTAGATAGTAACTTCAACTGCAATTTGAATACTGGACTCAGAAAAGAGGATTCAAAACAGGAGCTTTTTATCTACTATCTTGGGATGCTGTAGGAGGGCAGCAGAATCCAAACAGCTGGAGTATGTGGTTTTTCTCTGTATTTGAAAATCCTTTTATTGAAGAGGGAGGAAAAAAGTGGAATTTCAAAATCTGTGTATCTGATGAGAGAAAGTATGTTTGTGCCTAATCTTGAAAGAAATGAAAAACAATCCATTGCTATGGTAAAGGGTTTCTTCTGTACCTCTGCCAAGGTCATTAAATGCATAAATCCAGGGAGAGTACAGACCTTGAAAGAGAGCAGCTCTGCTGTTTCCCCACAGCAGCTCCCTTAGGACTCAGGAGGGTGAGAGAGTTTTCTTGCTATTTACAAAACTGTTATTTACATCTGAAAATGTTTTTCATACATTTGGCAGCTTGAGGTCTCACCAACATATAATGGACCTAGCAATACCTGAGAGATCACTGCGGACAATGAGTCAGTATGTCCATGCTCCTTTCCCAAGATCCTAGGTCTCCTTGCTTCAGAGATCCCACTGCGAGCTTTCTGTGTTGCAGTCTTTCAACAACTGGGCTTGTTGTCAGGCTTTTTGAATTCAGGTCAGTCTGTTCTCCGTTTTTTTCCATTTCTGCTTTGCAAGGCAGTGTTATTGAGCAATTCAGAGCGCATGCATGGGTTAAGCGCTTCAAAAGTAGTACTTTCTCCAGACAGCACCCTTCCCCTGAAGTAACCCACATGATTTCAGAAGTTTTACTGGGATAGAAGAACATCAATGTGTCAAAACATAAAAACTACTTGGTGAAAAAAAATAGTTCTGTTTCAATGCACCCAGGTTGTCTCCTATGTGCAGGCCTAAGTGCCTGTTGGTACATCTGGCTATCTGCTACAGTCCCCTGAATCCCAGATAGACATTTGGAAATGAGCACTCTGCTGTCATGGCACAGCCTCCTAGAACTGTGGTGGGGAGTCTGAGTACCCTGAGTGCTTCATCTCCATATCCAGAGACACTCAGAAGTCCTGGTCTTGCTCCACTGGTGGGGCTCTCAGGTTTTCCAAGTTGTTTGTTCCTGGAGAAACTGGAGACAATCCAGTGGAAGGTTATCAGGAGTCAGAGGCCTGGAGGATGTGTCTTGTAAAGAATGGTTGGGCTTGTATAGTCTGATGAAGAGGAGGCTAGGGGGAATCTAACAGCAGCCTACAGCTACTCAGAAGACAGATGCAAGGATGGTGGAGTCAAATTCTTGGTAGCGGCAGACCATGTGACAAGGGCCCATGGCCGCAAACTCTGGCTTGGGAGGTTCAGGATGGACATTAGAAAAGACATCTTTACTGAGGTGATAGAGCAGCACCAAAGCACGTTGTTCAGCGAGGTTGTAGAATCTCCATCCTTGGAGGTTTTCAATATTTTAAAATACTGGACAAAGCCATGAATAACTTCATGCAGTGTTGGTGATAAACATGCTTTTAGCAGGAGGTTGAACGAGAGACCTCCAAATTGTGCCTTCTGACCTACACGTCTATGAATTTGTGGTGATCTGAAAGCTTCAAGGAGTCCTGCTCTACAGATAAGCAGGATCACAGGCAGGAACAGCTTATTTATCTTTCAGAAAAGGATAAACAATCCCCGCTTCTCCTCCCAGGTCAGCTGTATTTTTACCCACCCACCCCCCCC
>NW_010973294.1:3137900-3200200 GCF_000737465.1 Haliaeetus leucocephalus | reverse complement strand
CCCCCCCCCTTCCTCAGGTTGCACACTTACTGAGTTTCCTCTCTGTGAGAACTTCAGAGAGGTCTGAGCTTTGTTCTGGCTTGTGATGGCAAGCATTTCACATCTGCAGGATGGCTTTATGAATGGTGGTCAGCCTCAGTAAATCACTGTCATAGCCAGGCAGGCGGTAAAGAGATGCAGGGAGAGAGCTGAGATCACCAGCACAAGCCTGCCCCGCTCTTCGTTCCACTGTTTCAGCAGACAGGCCAGCATTTCCAGGCATCTGCCCTTCCAAATGCCCCAGCTCGTGGGGTGGGATTGTTCCTTCCTTCAGTGTACTGTGTTCTGACTAAGAGGGAAGTTGGACCCCTGAGCTCTGTCTCCCCTTTTCTTGCTGCAGGAGCACATAGGGTTATTCCCCAGAATCAGGCTGCCATTAAGAGTATTTGCAATAATCTCTGCAAAGTTGCCAGAAAACCTTGCTGCTGCCTGCACTTTACTTCAAACAAATTAAAAGGCTTGCCTTTGATTTTTTTAACCACTCAGCAGCAACAGCAGCACAGTCTGAGCATGTAAAACAGCTCCACTGAGCACACCAGCTGAGTCACTGCTTTTTACCACAAACCCCTCACAGCAGAACCTGGAGAAATCAATAATACTGTGCAGCTTAGTAAAAGTGCTGAAGCTGTTCAAGGTTCTTATATAGAAACACACCAAGTGTTCATAACGGGAAAAGCAGCTCACCTCATTAACACTTGAAAAAAGCCTTTAAGTTTAATTTGCCAGACACACTGAGGTGCAATCTTCGTGATGAGAGAAAGTGATGGGTGAAGAAATATAGGAAGGAAGTGGAATCAGTGATACTACCAGAGGGGGGAAAAGATTGGCTTTCAGCATTATCACTGAGCCTTGGAAAACTGTTTATTGCACTCTGTATTGCATCTTGATTCTGAACACACAGTCTGCATAAATACACAGATCCTGCACAGAGGTAAAAGAGGAGCTCTTAAACTGTAATGCTTAGTGGTCTGAGGGGAGGAGTACCACAGGGTAGCTGGATGCTCTCTCCCCTTGCAAGTCACCCTGTAAAGCCTGCTATTTCTGGGAGATTGTGCTTCCATTATCCTCTACAGAGGGGATAACAAGGTGCTAAACCCGATGCGAGCAGGGCAGACCATGCTACTCTCACCACCTATGCAGAGACAGCTCTCAGCCTGTGGCCTTGCCAGTGGCTAGAGTCAAGACTCAGGATAACAGCCTGTCCCAGTCTTCTTACACACACACACACACACACACACATACACGTACACGTACACACTTGCATTCATCTCCATTCTACATGTCTCTTCTAAGCCACTTGCCTTAAATATTGGCCAGGCATGCTGCTCCTCCTTTGACAAACCTGCGAAATTCTTTGCATATTGCAGTGATTTATTGTTTTACCAGCTCTAACATTTGGAAGACCCACTGAACTTTTTACCAAGGTAAACATATTAAAGCATAACATTAGCCATCTGCTACACATTTCTTCCTTCCAGAGGCAAATTTATATGAGAATGGCCAAGTGTCTCTTTCTATACACAGTTTCTGTCTTTTCCATCTTGCATCAAAGCACCCATTTTTCCCCCCTTCTCTTTTTTAACTTTAATCCGTGAACAGGCAGAGGCTCCATCCAGGAGTATAAGACCTTCCACAGCCAGTAAGCAGATGTTCTTTGTTTGACATCACATCCCAGCACACACTCATCTCTTATCTGCTAGCATCTTGTGATTATAATCACAAGATTCTTCTAATTGTTACAATATCTTCTTTATTCAGTTATGCACCTGGTCCGCAGAAACTTGATCGCATTCCACAGAGCATTTGACATTATAAAGTCTGTGATTGCTGCAGCAGCAGTTGTGACCTCCCCCTTGAAAACTTTTAGCGTTGAAGAAAGGAATTGCACCTGTGCAGGAAAACTAGATATACCCAGTCTAAAGAAGTGTAACCAGTTATAGCTGTCCCCAGGGCAAGCTAAAACATCAAGCCTCCTTCCAAGAGGCCACTGGAACAGTATCACAGCACCCCAGGGCCACTGCTCTGTCTTTCTTCACTTTTCACTTCTCAGTTTAGCTGCTAAGATCTGAGGAATATATGCAGTGTATCCTATATGCATATGCAGGCCATAATAATACTGGTTTTGCTAGGGTTGAGCTGACCTTTTGCATTTGACATTGTTGCTTTGAAAGAAAACAATGGTATTTGCCTTATATGACATGTAGACATCCTAAAACCATTCAGCTTCCCTACTGTTTGGCGATACTGAATCTGTGGTCTGCAAAATGCAACACTTCTCAGCAGTTGAGAATGAAGCTGTAAATGGTAAAGAATAGCCTGATGGAATAAGAAGAGGTAGAGTAAAGCAGAAATATCCCAAAATGTAGCGTTCGCCGCATATCAAGGTGCCACGATTAGATCACTGATCACCCCCCAGACCAGGGAAAGAGACAGATAACACACACAGTGTGAGCGCCAACTTCCGCCTTTTATTGCGCAGTCAATTCCTTTTATACTAACAAGGGTAGGTGGGATTACAGACACATCATAAGGCTGCGACTAACCCTCTAACTTTCCGTGACATCGCGAGATCTTCCGAACGCCGAACCCTACACCAAAACTTCCTCAGGTATCTGGATCTGAATGACTTTCCTTACTACCAGTCACTGAAAACTTTACTTCCCCTCTGATAATTGCCTTACAAGAAGTCAAAGAGCTGGGGCAAGACCCAGACGTATGTGGCAAGACAGGAAGTGTGCAGGCATCCCACCTTATAAATAAATCTTCCTTTAAGGAAAAGGTTTATTTTATCATCTTTGTTTGGTGCAGCTAACATAGCAAACACGTAAACCCAAAACACACCTGCAGTTACTCATCACATTCTCTCCCATTTAAATCCTTTCTCTACAAAGAAACAAATAAAAACCCCTCCTCACGTAGGAAACGCAGGTGCACCCGAGAAGATCTCCTGCCTCTCACCTCCAGTATCCCCCTAGCCTGAGGGAAACACCAAGCACGTCACCTTCAGTTTCGAGGCCCGAGACCTGAAATTCTTTCCAAAGCAGGAAACCTTTTTTAAGATTTTAAACTTGCTTCCCACAACTGAGGGAACCGCTCCCTGACACGAGGTTGGGGGATTTCACTTCTCCTGCTGTCTGACTCCTTGCTGCACGGGGGTGGTGGCTCACCTCCAGCAGCACCGTCAGGGTGGGCACAGCTTGCTGTGAGGCCCAGCTAAGAAACTCCCATGAGGTTAACATGTTTGCCATAGGATGAGAATCCATCATGAGATGCACTTCATCCAATTTCTTTATGCTAAACTACTTTTCACGTTTCCAAGCTAGATTGGCCAAAGCTTTAGAGTCCACACCAAGAAAACCCAGCCTGGTGAGGCTTGCAGGTAGCCAGACCTGAGCCCTTCCTTTATTGCCCTACAGGAAACTGTGAGGAAAACTGCTTAGCATAAGGTGAGCAAAGCAGTGAAGGTGTGATTCAAGAAATCACTTTAGTGCCCTCTTCCTGTGCCAGAAGAGGATGTCTGGGATATAATAATAACCCAGTGATTTATCCTACTTGCGGATAAAAGGACAGCAGGGTGAGGTTCTTCCATCATTAAATATCTTAAATATGAAATTGTAATGGCTGATGTTCTCACAGCATTAGCATGACAGGGTAGTGAGTCCTTAGAATTCACTTTGTAAAGTCAGCTGTTCTGGGGTAATCGCCTTCACTGTGTATTTTCTCCTTACACTCTTCTATCCTGCAGAGGGAAGAGTGCAGCTCCTATTCTTTTCTGCAATTTTCCTAGCTATTTCTTCATTTTTGCTTTAAAAGCACTCTCAAATTCTTCTCTCCCTGCCCCCTACATGCTCTCAGTCTCCCTTTTTACAGACAAGAAAAGCAAACTTCCAGTACAAAGGAGGTTTGTCGGTTTGTTTTTTTTTTTTACTGGCAAACCTCTTAATGTATAGGCAAGGCATCTGATGGTCCTGTAGGCTTTCAAAGCTACTCACAGGTCGCAAGTACTATCCACATTTGTGCTGATTGACTGAACAAAGTTTCTTCTCTGTTATTGTGCATTTGCCTTTGGAGAACCACGTCCAGGAGAGTTCTGCACTCTCCCGCTAAGCCTCTATACTGTACACCTCCAAATGCATAGTGTATGCCTCTTGGAGGCTCAATGCCATTTGTTACTACTACAGCAGCACCACAGGGCTGTGATGAGGATCTAGACCCACACTGGCCATCACTCTTGACGTACGGTACCAAGACTGGCTGCAGACTTGAGAGATACAAGTGGGTAAAACACAGCACACAGCACAGGATAACATTGAAACTGCCATGATTATTTTGCAGATGCCAATTTTGTCCCCATCAGCAAGCCTGCATGCGGGAGCAAGGCTTCTGTGAACTCACTCATCCTTATCTCCATACTGCCAGCATCATGTAGGTGTCCACAAAATCACATACACATAAGCACACAGGCTTGCAGAACATCTTAGGCTTTGGAATGATGGTTTTCACTAGCTTTCCTAGCAAAGACCAGTCATTTGCACCATGGTGAATGTCTAAGGATTCAAAGCTTCTGACTGAACAGTGGAGATTTCCCTGAAGAGAGGGATTGCCAGTCTCACAGCACTGCTTGTGGACAAAAGCAGAGCAAGTATGTTATTTGGACATTTGTCCTTGTTAGTTCTTTTTTCAAAGGAGATTTTTAGCTACCAACCTACACAATTTTTTTTATGTATTCATAGAATACTACCTACTGATTTTTTTTTTTACAGTGAGTCTATTCTTTTGGTGGAGAGGTTCTCTCTCTGTCATGCCTTTCATCCCAAGTCAGGGTGGGTCCTGGTGGAAAGCTGGAGGTCCTACCAGTGGAAGAGGAGATGGCTCCGTCCGTACAGTCAGTCCAAGACTTCTCTGCTGAACCTGCCCAAAATGTGAAACCTCCCCATCTATGCATGTGTGTCCTCCACCATTTTCCACAGACTGAGTAATACTTCTCACAAAACAGTGATCTCAGTTGGTATCAAATTAATTTGATTCAGAAACTCAGTAGGATATTTTGCAGTGTAGTTACCAGACTCTGAACTGGTCTGTACTATACTCAGTGGGATCATCACTGAGGTGTTTTGGTATTTGTATTTTGTTTGGTATTTTGTTTACATCTGTGCCAAATACATGAAAATGTACCATGTGCATAAGGCTCCCTGAATTGCTTCTGTACTATTGATATGAGAATGTGAAAATTGCGCCTTCACAAGTTTTCTCTAACAACACTGAAGTATCACTTGGAAGTAAAACTGTAAAGGATTGATTCACCGGTACAGAACTGAACTGAGTTTGGGTTGGGAAAAATCAATTTAAATAAACCCCAAATGAGCTCTTTCTTTGTTTCTCAGTGAAATAGATTTCCATTTCAGATCCAATGAAATATTCTATTAAAATAAAATGATTTAATTGTGGAGGGACAATTTAAACTTTTTGTAGTGAATAAAATATTTGGCAAAACAAATATCATCTCTCCAATAATCACTTAAAAACAGAGTACACAGAAATGCTGATAGGAACACCTAAATTAAATGTGCTTGTGACTGTAGTATTTCTACAGGTCAGTATCTCACTAGGGAAGAAACCAACCAAACAATAATAGTATAAAACTGAACTGTCGAAGACTGGAGATTTTCAGTTTCACCAGCATTTATTTTCCCAGCAAATTTCTTTAAAAATAGAAACATTCTGAAAACTGAAAGTGTATTCATTATGAAATGATTTTACATTAACTTGATAAACAATAAAATAATGGTATGAAGATTTTTCTGCCCTTTGAGGGATGTACTCTTTATTGAGTTTAAAATTATAATAAACCATTGAGAGCCTACTGAGCTAGGTAATGAATGTAACACAGCAATTTAAGAGTTCATTTCTGAGGCTCTATAATAGTTTCCAGAGTTTTTTTATCTTTGTGGGGTTTTTATGGTTGTGCAATTGTAGTAATTGAAAGTAGATTATAAAAATTATTCTTCTCCAGACCTTTCCAGGGGAAAAAAGGAGATGGAATCTGAATGATGTTTCATCTGTGAAAATATGGAAATATAATTTTCATATAACATAATGGTTAGAATGCCTGTACCTGCAATCTCATTATTATAGGGAATATGCATGAAATTTAAATTAAATCAGACACGGTCTCCTGGTTCTTTCCCCGTGTCCACCAGCATAGGCAGTGCAGAGAAAGGTATATTTGGTACACGGTGAGCAGAGAGATGGGTCTTCACCACCACAAGTTCACCAGCAGTATGAAAGATTAATGTCCCCTTGAGCAGCATCTGCCCCACTCCACATGACAGAAGAAGCTGTGCTGGTGTTGAGACCTCTCCCAAGCTATGGCTAGATCTAGCCTTGTCTTTGCAATGGGAATATGCAAGGGAATATATGGGGATAGGCGGTCACATACTAAATTGTAAAGAAAGTGCAGAAGATTTTCTGCTCATGCTGAAAACAGGAAAGGAAATAGTTATAATGCAGGGGCTAAAGAGTGCAAATAACAAATTTTACAAGATGAGAAAATGATACCAGAAGGCTAGGGGAGGGCAGGGCAGCTCTGGGAAGCTCATGGGTAACAGAGGTATTTTTCTGGGTCCTACTATTGATTGGAGAAAGGTGGCAACACCAGAGGCAGAAGGTGCATCTCTCTTGTTTCCAGTTCTTACTGGAGCCACTGGACTTTAAAGAAAATCAGGGCTCAGAGCTGAGCATGTAAATTTGTCAAGATGAGAAGAAAAATGGATTTTGGCAGAGGAAGTTGAGATACTGTCGCAAGCAAGATGATATGTAGCAAGTGAGAGAAGGCAGACTTAGCATTCTCACAGACACAAGAGGTGAGAATTATGTGGAAAAACTGGAATGTGAGGCTTAAATAATATAAAAGCTTGAGAAAAAAAGAAACATCTGACTGGCGATAGGTAGCCACAATACTTAAGTCAGAAGGGCTGAAAGAGAGAGAGCTTGTATTTCAGTGACATTACCCACCTGCGGCAGGAGGGCAGCATGTGAGCCAGAAAAGCAAGGATGCTGCAGGTGAAATAGCTGCAGAAGAATGGAATGGAAAGGTGGGAAATCAAAAAAAGCCCACATTTCTTCCATGAAAATTTGATTAGCTGCTCCAAGCCCTTCTGCTTTTCAGCTATGCTGGAGAAGGAATTATACGCTGGCACGTCTTGGAAATACATAGTGGCATTAATGAGAAAAGTCTGTGTGATCTCAAGTGTGTTGTATCCTATGGACAAGCAGGAACCTCACACCAAGCACAGTATCTTGGCAATCTCTGAAACAACACACAGAAAATACATTAAACCCAGCGAGATTACAATGCTGTATAAGCATTTGCCAAATTTCATTCATATTCTGTAAATAAAATTCCTGTTATCTGAGCCACAGTGGCCTCTGAAATCAAGGAGCCAGGGATATTGATACACTCAGAGGAAAAAATCTGATGCTACATATGCATGAAAGGACTCTGGTTGTATCAGCATTGTTAGCAGGGATAATGGGCTCTCGTGGCACAACAGAGCAGGGGTCACCTCGCCAAGAGTGGGACAGGGACAGAGTTGCCATCTGCACATTCCTGATTCTCTTCACGATAGTCAGCCCATTTTTCAAAACATACTTTGCATGCAAACGCACGTGCTTAGCATTTATATTAGCGACATATGTGGCATTGTTTGAGCTGCAAGCTCATTAGCACGTCGATGTGACGTGCCACCTGAACAGAATGAAGCTTGCAGGACAGAGATTAAAAGGTGCGTGGAATTGGCTGAGAGCAGACTAGACGGTGGCAAGCAATAATACGATATCTAGCACCAAGGAGAGTCATACTTTTTATTTACCATGTATTTAGATCGATGGCTTTAATAACCTCACATTTGAAGGCATACAAAGAACAGTCATGACCTAAAATGTAGCTTTCATCAGAGCTCTGAGGACCAGCCCACAGCTGACTAAAGGCAATGGCTGTAAGTACAAACAGAGAGTCTGGACTAGGCTTAGATGGATCAAAAAACCAAATCAGAGAAAGAGCAGAAAAAACAAGAGAGACAAATTCCTGAAGCAGCACTGACATTTACATGTAATGAGAAGGTGGGAGAGGTACTACAAAAAAATGTAAGTACTACTATAGATGATGATTATTAAAATGTCCAAGAGAACAGACTGCATCTATCATACTAGCAGTTGTGACTGAAAATCATGAAGGGTCAGTATGGATTTCGCTAACCAAACTGAAGCTGATCTCAGGCAGGGGCAAGAAGGGAGAAAGAAAAATTTAAATTATATGAGTTACAGAAAAGAAACAAGTTCAGAGCCTTTATGTGAAGAGAAAGAGGAAAAATCAGCAGTTAGCCGTAGCGTATGAGCTGGCAGCTACCTCTGGGCTAAGGAAAATGAAGTTTACCGATCACTGCATAGCTTGGACTAAGACTGAAGTCAAGTAAACTGCCTGGATGACATCCCTAGAACTACATAGCACTTAATTGCACTAGAAAGTCTGGATAAGTAGAGAATCCTCATCTGTGTCTGCATCAGAATAAATAATGTAACTAAAGGGAGACTGATTTCTTGTAGTGACTTTCTCTCTATTTGAGGGTCCCCACCAGGGAGCTGAGGGTGATTTAAGTACTTAGATGCATGCCCAAGCCACCAAGAAAGGAGAAAAACAGTGCCAGGACTGATGTTGGTTTCTGGAGCAGTGGGCTGCTTTTGTGCTGAAAGCCTGGCTGGATTTCATCTGCTTTGTTCAAGCAGAGCATAAGAGAGGGCTTGGATTAGATATGAAAAGGGGAAAAAGGACTTCTACTCAGACTAACATGACACGACCCAATGTGAGGCAGAGCTTTGAGGTAGATCTGCTTACACCTTTTCTTTCTGGTGAGCACGTGAAAACTGTTTCAATCTCTACAGCTCCAGTTCACTAAAAGGCAAGCTAGAGTAAAGTCAGTGTTGCAGCCAGGGAAACCCGAGTCAACTGCATCTGAAACAGCTTAAAACAAAAAGTCTTGTGAACAAATCTTTTCCTCCCCACATCCTCAACCCCCTGTTCTTCAGGGTAGGTCTTTCCTTCAGTGTTGCTCACAGGCCAGCAACTTTTAGTGGCCTCCTAATTGCAAGAAACTTTACACAGAGTCTCTCCCTCAGAGAACCTCTGTCCTTCCATCACCTTTGAGGTCTGGCTGCATCTCTGCCCTCCCTGCCCTGTTCAGGAGCCTCCAGCCCCGCTGCCGTGGCAGGCTCCCTGCTGCAGCATCTGTCCCTGAGCAGCCCAGCTCAGGCTCCACAAACATCCTCCCTGCTGCCTTCTCCCCATCCCTGCCAGGGCTCTACCTGCCTCAAGTGCAGCAGCCCAGACTCATCTCGTAGTATGTACAGCATAAACAGTGAGCACACAAGTAAAATCCATCACCCCCTTGTCACATTTCAACTGATCTAGAAGGTTAAACCAAGATAAAAACTCAGTATCAGAAGTCCAATCAAGATGAGTCCCCTTCTGCTGCAAGGCACTACGTCATATGCTATAATATAATAAAGAACAATGTATGTAGTATAATATATCGCATAAACCAGGGAGTCCACTGGATACTTCATTCTGAGAACAAAAGTAATTGAAGAATGAGTAAAATTATACCAAACACATGTGCACGTGGCAATGGGGCAGAACCAGAGGAACAGCACTGCCAGAGTGGTAATGGAAGTGTAGTGCTTGTCTTGTGAAGACACTAATCTTGACATTACTAATAAATGAGAGTAATGGAACATGGAATAATAAAGGGTGGATATAAACATGAAAAACAGTAGTGAGAACAGATGGCAATCAATGCACAAGAGGGGGGGTTAACACAAAATTAGTCAGGATACTGAACTATGGCTACAACTGAGCAGGCTTCTGAGCTTAGCTAAACCTGAGCTGATAGATACCTGGTACCTGAACACAATGTCAACATCAGGTTGGCATTGGCCCACTCCTCGTCCTCCAGACAAACACACTGGTCATTACTTAAGGCACACATGCATGTGTACATAAACACACACCCCGAAGAAGAAAGTTATTTTGATGTAGTCACCTCCTTTCATTTTCCTGCATGTGGTTCTTCCGCATGGTGCTAGCATCCTACCCGGCCTGTAATTCCAACTTAATGGCAATCACCACAGGTGTTTGGTGATATTTATGCACCTTTTGCGTACATCCAGGTTGCTTTGCAGTTCTGTGGATAACTAGATCATCTCAGAGTTGCAAGCTGCCTTCGGAAAGGTTGGAACCCATGAAGTCTGATTGAGTTTGATACTGTTATTATCTTGGCTGTACAGTCAGTGTATCACAATACTGCTGAATTTAAGTGCAATATGGAAATGAAAGCACACCATAATAATCTAGCCATCTTACATCCCACTGTGACTTATTTATTTTTTCCTTGCTTTACTCATGAAATCTTTCCGTTTCATGCTTAGCTTTTTTTTCATAACATTTAATCAAATTTCATTTTATTTTTCATTTTGTAGGTCTCATATGGGTGTCGTTGAAACTGAAACCAATTAAGAAACATCTGCAGACAACAGAATGCTGTCAAGTGTGAACAATGAAATTTCTTCTAAGAGAAGAGAGCGAGCAGAGCACACTCTCAACAAGTCTGGGAAAGCTTCGTCCAAACAAAAGCCATGTTTATGTCTTCACTGGAGCTTCCAGTGTGTTGCAACCTGGCTCTGAAGAGCACTGTAAACCAAGACAGAGCTGACCCAGCCTTTGCAATCAGCAATACTAATTAAGTTTAGCCCACTGCCAGCTAGTCTGGTTTAGGTACACTGTGCTTCAACAATATAGGAACATAAAGCAATGATTGCTTGCTTATGAAGAAGATATTTTAGTTTAAACTGATGGGTTTTTTCTTTTTTTAATTCTCAAGATCTCACTAGAGAGCCTCGTAAAGGTTATATGGAGACATTTTCCCTATCTCTAACCTAATTTCATTTCTTTTATGCTTCATCTCAAGTCACTGGGATTGTCATGTTTCTTTATGGGATAATTATAATATCCCCGTAAGGTTTTATTATTTTAACATACTGGTATATATTCTCAACCCTAACTCTAGTTTAATATGTATTTTTAAATAATTAATATGTAGTATAGACAACCATGTGGTACAGCAGAGAAATTAGACATCAGGAGGGTCTCTGAGGGAAAGATGTACCCTGTCCACATTCCCACCCTCTCTGTAAGAGTGGCCAAGAGGGGTTAGAAAAAATTGGTACTACCAAGTTGCCAGCTCCTTCCTGCTGGTAAAACAGAGTTTAACACAGTGTTGTCAATCTTAAGAAGCAAAAAAATACGAGATGAGGCTTCCACATCAGGAGTTTGATCATGTGGTTGAAAAAAAAATATGGGGAAAGGGCTGGGGTCTTTTTGTGTTTGCAAGTGTGAGGATAAGAAAGTGGGTTTGCCCTCTTTTCTTTATGCAAGATGAACTTCTCAGAAATCTTATGTCATTAAGAGTTGCAGGTCTAAGGAACAAAAAAGAAATACTTTGTAAAGGCTTGAAAGCTAACACTTGCCAGTGTCCGTGAACACCATGAATGTGGGTTATTTTGCAGCAGACCATGTAAAAGCCCCACTATCACCCATCACTTCATGTAGCTGGATGCACACTGGGTGCAGGGCGGCTCCAGGAGCTGCAGTGTGGACCCGCCTGGAGGGAGCCGACAGAGACCATCATCTGTGGCTTCACAGCGAACATGCTGTCCATCCTTTTTGCTGAGAAGAGATGGGAAGCCTTTACAGTTTGGTTTGCAAACATAATGTTTCCCTTTTCTTTATCAGAAACAACAGATGCTGGCATGACAGCCTTGTGCTCTACAGGCTTATTTTTCCTCAGGCAATGGTACCTGAGCTCTCGGTCCCACCAGTATGGCCACAAAAGGAGTCACTAATTATAACAGAAGACAAAAACAATAGTAGTTATTACTTACAGATAATGTAAGATGCAGAAAGGCAAGTGCCACAGATGAAGAAACACCTGACGTGTGTATCTCAAGAGTTACCTTGCAGCACTTCTCAGGAGGGAACAGCCTTTACCATACCACCAATTGCCAGGGGCGTGATCAATGACAGAGGCCTCTCTCACCTTTCAGGAGCACTAAATTCACCACCAAGGCCTCTGCTTATTTTTTAGAGAAAGAAAATTTGGATTAGTTCCGTAAGAACCGATCATACAGAGAAATTTTCACATGGGGTATCTCCAGACACCACAAAATCCACACAGTACCATCCAGAAAGCAATGGAAGGATGCTTTATGAACTAAGTAAATACCAATGGATAAAATTAATAGCCCACTCCATTTATTAACAGTCAGTATTTTTGCATTTTTCCCCTTTCTTTTTGCTTTGTAGCTATGGGAAATGCCCATCCATACAGACATTCATTTTAATAAAAACTTCTTCCTTTTCTCTTCTGACATATCTCCTTATGTCTTCTCTCTTGCAATCTCGCCATCTCTGCAGCGAGCTCTTTAAAGCAGTTTCCAATTTTATCTTGAGCTGTGAAGTTTTTGAAGATTCTCTGAAAAAGGCTGCAAGAAAAAATAGGCTAAACTGAATAAATAGTTCTTCTAACATTTTGATGTCTCATGGGTATAAGAGCTGTTCAGAATGCAGGGTAGGACGAGGCTCTGAAAAATGATGAGCGTATTAAAGCTCCCTTGCTGTTTTCCTTCTGAAATGCAGGGCTTTAGGTCATGCAACCTCCTTAACCTAGGTCAACTTCATCACAGACGTCTGATGCAGTCCTTGTGATGCAGCAGCCCAAGAAAGAAAAGAAACAGGGCAGGAGGAGATGAGTAAGAGGGACTGGGTCATAAGCTTCTGCTCCGTGTAGCTGCAGACATACGAACAATGGAAATGTCTACAAAGGAATATGTCATAATTGTAGCAACAAGTCACGTCCTGCTCTGATGTGATAGCTTTGAGGAAATAGTTTTACCACTTTTTGCCAGTATATGTCTACCTTTAAAAGAATATCTACCTGTATTTACAAAAGCACTCTGAAAGGCTCAGATAGAAAACACTACATGAGTATTATGTAGGAATATTCCTACATTTCTTAATAATGTACACTGTATCAGTGCCTAATATTTGCAATGGCTTATTAAAAATAATTTTAAATAGGTAACATTGCTCAGATATTTTGCTAAAGCAGCTTGGTTGTGGGTTATGTGGTTTTTTTAAACTTAGGATTTGCTTACTTAAAGGTAGTCCTTCACTGATTGCCACAAAATATTTGGCACAATGCAATACATTTAACATGGAAAAGAACTAAATTGTAGTTGTTCAGCTTGGCAGGCATTGTACTGAAACTCATATACTCCAAAGGATCCTCTCAAGTCCTGCAAGCCTATTAAAGAAAATTACTCCACTACTTCTCAAGAAAATCTGATACAGCCTTAGACTATTTGGGGGATAAGTTATTTCCTTTTCTCATATCTGAAGCAATTTTTTTCAAAGTTTGTAGTTGCCTTCGCTTCCAGTGTTTTCCCCAAACACCTTTCAATGTTGTCTGGGGGAGTAGTCACAAAGCAATAGAAACATGCCAAACATATTGATTACCGAGTAAAATGGTTACCCTGGCAACTAAAAATCCTAGGAAAGCTCTTAAAACTTCCTTCCTTTCTCATGTGACTTCTTTTTATATTTTTTTCTCTAGTGGTTTCAGAAATCATGGATGTCAGATATATAAGTACTTGCTCTGAATATACAGCAATGGAGAAAAGGTGATTCACGCCTAGATTATCTATTCCACCAGGAATATAACTACCCACATTACTGCCTTAGTAATCCATCACTTGCATAACGGGCAGGCAATTTTTCTAATTTTGGGGGGCAGAGTAACCCGCTCCCACCAATTTCTAAATCTATATTCAGATGTGATCTAAGGAAAGAAATTCAAGGACTAGCATTTTCCTAAAGTGCCAAGGCAAGCAAGACGAACAGTGTGAAAGAATTATTATTCATGTAGCAACCAAAAGTTTGCTCTGCTCTGTACAGAGAAAAGGAAATTAATGTCCTCTCTCCATGGGTGGTTTTGATCGAACGGTGACTGGGTGTGGCAGAAGTAGTGACCTAACCAGAGGAGCAGCAGGGACCAGAGCTGGTGTTAGTGGGCTCATGCAGTTACTCAGGTTCACTCTAGGCACAGCCTGATGGTGCCAGTGTATTTAAAAGCACGTGCGATTGAAATACACATGAAACTCGTTTGAGAGCAACTTTAGATGGTTCGTTTCTCTGTCTCCTGCTTGCTTCAACCCCCAGACACACAGAAGACTGCCTACTTACTGCTCGAGTGACCCTCGTGAACAGATTCAGCTTTTCTACCATTTTGATATTTCAGAAGGAATTGTCTTTGCAGGCACTAAGCAGATGCTTGCTGGTCCATTCATTTGTAAGCAGGAACTGTAAGTGGACTATGAGGAAAGGGGGAAACATGTAACAATGATTACATTAGGGTTTGGGGTTTTGTTAGAATAAGGGAGTCTAAGCCAGCAATTCAGAAAACAGGGCACTACTGTTCAGGCTTTGATATGCTGATTCTTTTCTTCCCTGAACAAATGGTGGTAGGGTTTTTTTGTCCTTCTATACTGGCTTTCCAAATAAAAATGGTTTTGAAAAGCTGCAATTACAGAGGTTACAAATAACGTGCAGCAACACAGCTGGCACTGGAACATTTCCAGAACATAATCACCTGTCGCGCGCGCTAATTCCCACTGTGATGAAGGTCCATTATTTCTAGTGGGGTCCGACAGATATATTGTTAAAAATGTCACCTCTTAATGGAGCAGGTTTTGGATTGTCTGAGCCCTAGCCTGCTTTCCTATGTCAGCTTGTGTTAAGAAGGTATGTTATTCCTTTGAATGATGGCTTTTTATTTGTCCCAGGCTAGTATTGTCAATAGAAGGCTCAAGAAAATGTGATTAAGCTACGTGGAACCACAAATTAGCTTGCTATGAAAAGAAATGACACAAGCAAAACTTTCCAGTAAACACAATCCTAAGGAGAACTGAATAGGGTATAAAGTGTGGGGAGAAACACAGTGGTTAATTTTTATAGGTGGAATATTACTTCAATGCAACAAAATGCAGTTCTCTAACTCCCTTTATTTGAACAGATGTTTGCCTTGTGTTGTCCTTTGTATTCTCAGAGATTTTCTGTCAGTCTTGAGTGGGAAAGCTCTGCTAATGCCCTTCTAATACAGTCTCCTTTTTTTTTTTTTCTGATTGAAAAATGCAAACCTCTCTAGTAAGACAGCAATGTTTGTCTCGCATACAAGAAGCTGGAATCACTGTCACTTCTATAAGCAGCCTTCTGCTGAGAAATACAAAGATGGTTAACAGCGAGCACTAACATTTTGACATGACCAGTCACAGGACTTAATAGTAACATCAAATTGACATACCTTCTAGGGGAAGGAGTGAGTCCGCAAAGGAAATATGGTCCCGCTTTCCTGTAACTGTCATCACTTTCCTTTGCATGGCACTGATTGGGGGATGTTGGATCAAAACAGTGAAGTCAGTCTTAGGATTACATCCCAACCTGACTGATTTTGCTGCACAAGTGGGGCAGGGGGTGTTTCCGATTGCACTCACAGTCATCTGCTGCTGTAACAGAGCCCAGTGCTCCTCTTGAGGCCTCTGCTTATCTGTCACATTGGGACCATTGTCCAGTTAAAATGGGAATATGAAGACTGTTCATCATTAAATACCAGAAGTTTGTGTGATTTTCCCCATTAATGCTTGGCAGCAGCCAAGCTCATTGCACTAAACCCCACGCATTTTTAATTCTGGCAGCCCTGAAGACTGGTGCGCTCTCAAAAGCCAGGTGAGTTTAGTATCCCTGCAGAGTGGGAAGGTCCCCTGATGCCCCAGATATCCCATATCCCAGCAAGTTGTGCCAGGTGGCTCTGCCAAAGGCCGAGAGGTTCCCAGAGCGGCTCTGCCTCCCTTCGCCCCTGCCCTGCTGTGCTGCCTCCCATCCCCGGGCGAGCTGTACCAGCCGTGCTGGCGGACGGGGCTCAGCTGCAGGCGCAAGCAGCAGCCACTGCTGGTAAGGTGTTTATGGCCAAAGGTCCTTCCCGGTGCATTTGGCAGGGGATGATCTGTGGAAGTAGAGCAGCTCCCTCAGCCTCTGTTCAACTTCCCAAAGCTTGGGCTAGGCAGGATTTGCATGGAGGTACCCTTGCAGCAAGAACCCATAGCTCCATGTGTGCATTTAGGTTGCTTTTTGTGCTTTATCACTTCCTCTCATTTCCCCTTCTCTCTATGGATCAGTAACCGGCCTACGTGTGGCCACGAGCTGTATCCTTTAAGCGCTGTATCCTATAAAGCCACTGGGCGTGCGCAGCAGCAGCTAGGACTGCCGCATGTCCCACGGTGTGGTTCTTTAAAAAGAAGCACCTTCAGGGCAGTTATGGGGAAGGGATGCTCCTGCCTTTCAAGTGTGCCTGCGTAGGGGTGTGTGCACATGTAGGAGTTGTTCTTATTACTCACCCCTTGGAAATTAACAGCACATCTTACGCAATGATAGATGAGGCATTAAGCACAGGATGTGGCTTTTTGGATGGGAAGCCTGTTGGTGCTACATCAATATTGGTGACCCAACAACGTCCTTCTGTGCTCCCAGCCCTTCTCATGGAGATGCTGGACCCAGGCTATTCTTTCATTGCTGAGTATTTGCCTTTTAATTTTCTCTGATCTCTCTCTTCCCTTCTCTGTGCCTAGTAATTATCTGTTACTTACTATATGAACAGGACAAATTTCCTTCATTACTTGATCTGAGGCCTTTGAATGGATACTGCTACTGAAAGCCCTGGGAAGAAGGTAGGTTTGGGAGACAGTCGTTATTGCTGAAGGCCACAGCTAATTACAGATGCCAGTATGGGAGTGTGGAGGGGAGCAAGAGGTGAAAGGAGGGAGCACTCAAAATGGCATAATCAGCAGATGTGGCTTGTTATCAGCAGTGTTATAGCTAGCAGTATTACTAGCAAAGCCCTAGAGTTTTAGCCCTCCTTTATTACTTCCTAATAAAGTAATATAAAATAAATTGTTATTTGTTTTCACATGAGAAATTTAAAGGATAGTGTGTTCACTCTTCCCATGATTTTTGCTCCCTGATTTTAAGATTGTCTGTTCCATGTGGACAAGTTTATGCACAAACAAGTTAAGCTCTTATCTTATGCAGCCAGAAAGAAACCCAAAGCCTATAGTTAGCATACAGACTATTTGTAAACTGGGGTCCCAGAGTGACACAAATCCTGCCCAGGGTGAGCAGAAAGGCTCCTAACTATTTTATTTTCCAGTACATCAGGTTTTTTCAACTCAAAAAAACAAAAGATACTGACTCTCCGAATGAATGTTGCCTCAGTAATACTAAACCACGCATCTGAAATTTCCCCCCATCTCCAAATGGGACACTGAAAATTGTTCTATGGCAAACAAAGTCACTTTTTTGCAAATATGTCAGACGGGACAGTAACAGCGATTTGTACTTTTAGGTAATAGCCTAATGGCTAACAGAAGTAGGAAACCAGAATTTGGACGTCTTCCTGGGCTGAGACAGTTCATGCACACATTGACCAATTCTCAGTAAATGTCCCAATCTGGATGCTGTAGGAGAGGTCAGATAGAGAAAAAGCAAGACACTCGCTGTCCCTCTGTTTAAGTTGTGCCACTACACAGAAAGTGAATGATGCTCAAGAGGCTGGAAAGGGAGAGTTAAAATGAACAAACGCCCTGTTAAGTTCAGCCTGGAGAAGCAGAATAGCCAGATGAGCCTGGCAGAAACTGCTTCTTTACATTTGGTACAGTGCCCATTAACAAAGCTAGACACGGCTGATCCCTCAACAGGCTCATGCAGGGCTACATCAGGCATCTCTCACAGCACTACATTGTGCCACAAACACTCGTCTCAAATTCTGGAACAAGTGGTCCTCCTAGTGATTCTGACGTACCCCAGAAAGCATCTCTTCTGTTCATGCTTTCACAGGATATATACATGTTGTTTCAGAAAAAGCATGGTTTATTATATCTGCAGCGTTAGGCACATACATGTGAATCCCTGCCTTACCAAGCTTTACAAATATTGAAGAAGGCAGGGCTTGCTACACAATATTTGCTTTTCACAGGGAAGTAGCTAAAGGTTGTTTTATTATTTTATTTTCCATTGTAAATAAATAAAAAAATTATATATACCCTTAGGGTAAACAAAAAATGAAAGGATTTAATGAAATTGGCACTTAACTTGACTCTTCCTCTAAACTACTTGATTGAAAGCTCAGACACACAAAATAGTTTGTATAAAACACTAACACAGATGATTTCCTCTACTTTGATGAGTTGCAAATGCTTCCAGCAGAAATTACTGGTTAACACAGACTCCATTATCCATTGGGTTTTGCAGTCAGGCTTCAGTCTTGCAAAGATTTAATGTCCTTGAATAGCTTTGTCTTGCAAGGCTCAGAACTTTGACTTTAGCTCTACTGTCTGAGTCATGTACACATATAAGCTGCTGACTACAAGAGAGGTAGAAGACCTGTATGGCCTTGGATTTGAGTAATTTAATTGTAAACTCTTTGATACATCTGAAGTACAGTTGGGGAATAGCATTTTGCACATTACTGGCACTTCACAATAGGAGGTACCTCCATACAGTTATGTGTCATCTTTGTAACCTTACACAATCATTAGAGGTGTGGATTGCATTTTAGGCACCTCCTGCTCCAGCTACATGGGTTCCTCACACCAACACTTAAACAACAGCAGTAGCAAAAGGAAGACAGAAATATGCAGAAGTCACTGAAGACACTGTCAACAGCCTGTGTTTTCTTGCATGTGAAATGAGCTCCCTCATTTTTGCTATTTATCTATCTTTTCCTTTAATGAAAGAAGACAAGAGAGCAGGAGATCAAGAAATTAGGAGAGGAACACTTGAACTGAAATGGAACAGTTGTAAAAATAAACCCAGCTGGAGGTTTCAAAATTAGGAACAGGGCCAAATTCATTAATATTGGCCAACATTTCTGTTGGGCAACTAGTGATTTTGAATTCCTCACTTTTCAGATCCCAACTGCAGAATTCCCAAGTCTGACAGTGCTCAGTGTCAGAACTCTTGAAATCTGATCTCCTTCGTCAACCTTAAACTGGGCACTCAGAATTACTACTTGCTTTTGAGAAGTATTAGTCATTGTGAATGTGCCCCACAGAAGATAAATATTTGTCTTTTTATTCTCTTTTCCCTTACTCTTTATGCTTCTGCAGTTATTTTGTCCCACACTGCCAATCCACTGCATCAAATGGATTCTGCTGTTGCAGTTTAGCATAGGAGTATGCTTTAGGATGGAATTAACTGAGGGATTAGTCCAGTAAAAGTCTCTACGAGTAACTTCATGTATGGAGGAAGTGTAATCCCATGAGTTTTCCCCCATGGTACAGGTGGGCTGCAGATGGACCCAAAAATTAGAGCTAGTCCTTGTTTCACTTGCGGATACCCAAGTGCATCTGTTGTCAGGTTAATTCAGGCTTTAGTGGAATCCTTTAAAAATATGTTCTTTGCACAAAAAAACCAGCCCATCTCCTTCTGCCACTTGAGTCTGACAGTTGTTCAAAACCCCCCGAAGATTAGGCTTGTGGAGAGAGAATACATGTGAGTAAAACTGAAGGTAAAATCCTAGCTTCATAAAAAGTAAATGGAAAACATCCCATTGCCATCCACAGAACTAAGACATCACACTAAGTGGCTTTGTACAGAGCACTTCTCTTTCTAAAAGCAGCCTTTATGCATCAAAGCTTCCATGGCGAAGCTAATTTATAATCTGGTCAGGATCTGTGTACGGGTGTGTACATTCATATGTCTGCCATGAAAATTTTCTACCAGCCAATCACCACTCCAGAGCAGACTGGAAGCTGGCAGAGTAGCTAATTACTCTCGCTAAGAAAAATCTGCTAGCTTGATTACTGCCTGTTTACCAATTGTTGCTGTTATTTCAGCTGTAATGTCAGAAAAGGGTTTGCTAGGGATGACTCTCCTGGAACTTTGTTTTTCAGTTTTGCTGTGCTACAAGTGATGTCTCATTCTTCATTCCTGGAGGCAGTTCCCTGGACTTCCACATACTGGTAGTGATAGCCATGAGTATGTAGTAATAAATATAGTGACTGTGCGGCACCATCCTCTTTCATAACACTATTCATCTGTGGGTCTAAAACTACATTTGGAAGGAGCCATCACTCTCACTTTTTAACAGATCAGATCTGGATGTTGAGGTTAACACCGAGGCTTCCACCTTAGTTAAAATCTTCCACCAGGGGTAAATAAATACAAACTTAGCTAAAAGACACTGATGTTGTCAGCAAGCACCTGACACAGTGTCACTGGAGTTAGCAGAAAAACTAACATTGATTTGGATCAGTCTGATAAAGTTGGAAAAACAGAGAGGATAACTTCAAGACTGCTAATCTGCTTTTTCCATTTCCAGCTTCACTGAAAATAAAGATCTCTGTCACTCTGCAGAAATTTACCTTAATCTCTAAGTGCATATTATAAAGCAATGGAGTTTTTTAATTGTTTAGGAGAATAACAATGTTCAGCACTTGGCTTATAGTTTGTATCACAGTTACAGAGCAGATAGTGGCCATGTAATGCCTGTTCAGCAATGCCTGATTTTTCTGTAAAATATCTCTCTGCCTTAAGAGGTTACTTACAAATGACTGGATGGACACAGTCGTCACATCTATTATTTTGGTGACTTTTGTAGCTCAAGACCTTCTTTTGTTTATGGCATATGTAGCACTGGGGTATGGGTGGGGAGTCACCCAGGCAATAGAAGAGCTCTCTCTTCCCTTACAAAGGGACTGAAATGAGGTGGTAAAGAATATACCATCCAGTTTGCTATTCCAAGACCTACCAGCCACTAAATAGTATCTTGTCCTTCTAAAATGAAAAAGAAAGAGCAATTACTGTCTTTTGCAGAATTTCAAGTGCACTTTAAATGACAGAAGTGTTTCTCAAATGACAGAAGTTTTGTCCACCTGCACAAGCCCTCTTACAGCAATAATTTGCCCTGCCAAGTAGACTGTGCTTATAGTTCCTTGAGAAAATCCGATTGTGTGAAAATGCACCCAGTCTTTTTTCGGGGGGAGCAGTATTCCTCAGCTCTCCCCGTGAGATCATTGTGGGCACAGGAGCCAGTACCGAGCCGAGCCTGCCAAGCCTTTTCTGTCTTACACTGGCTGGCCAGGGCTCCCACCAGGTCCTGGTGCGGCTACGGATAACCGGAGGGCAGCTCACTCTCCCTTCTCGTGGGAAGGAGGCCACCGAGAAGGGCTGGCAGAGGGACGACTTCTGAGATTCAGAATCCCCCAAATCCCCATAGAAGTAGTGCAAAAGAATATTGCAAAGCCTGTGCAGTCGGCCCTGGTATACCTCCTTCATTATACCAGTGATGCTTTTTTGCAGAGCATTTATATATTAAATGACGTCTTTGCGTTTCAGCACTTAAGAGTGGCCATACTGAGGGAGACAAAAACTTCACCTGGGCCACTGTCCGATTTCCAGAAGCGACCAGTCGCAGTTGGCTTGGGAACAAGGTGAAGGTAGCAATACCTCCTGCTGCTCTCCCTCAGCATTGCCTCCAGAAATCTCTGGCTCAAGGGCTTCTTGACCCAAAAGTGGTATCCTTGTATTTGCACGTGTGTGTGAATTAACAGGGCTGTGTGCACAAGGGGCTCTTGGTAGGTGTCAGTGTCCACTGCTGCCACCGTCCCTCTTCTAGCACATGACCCAGTGCGCTCAGCAGCAGCCTGCAGCCGCTTGCCTATATCCCGTTTGCGCAAAGTACAACAAATCATAAGGACTGAAGCGTGTGTTCAAACAGGCTCTCAGCTCTGATGCTCAGGTCTCGATTTGTAGCCAATTTTTTTCCTGAACCTGGCTATGTTCCGACTCAGTGCTCTGGTTTGGTCTAAAGCTATGGTTTGTGTCTGAACCTGAGCCCAGAGCCTGCTTGAATAGGATCTGTTGTTCTCTTTTGAGACTATCTCAGATAGCAGTGCTCCCAAAGGAGTAACTGTGCCTTTTGAAGCAGGTCTCCCTCCCAATGAAGTCTTTCATCCCAAATAACCTCAGAAACAGCCATGTGAAACCGTTCCTTCCAAGAGGAAACTCAACTCAGACTGAACGCAGGGCTCAATATTTGTGAACTTCAGCTGCTTTTTGCAAAAGTTTGAAATACACAGGTGTAAAACATTCAAACACCCAAGAAGCTGGCAACTCCACCTTACCTCCAAGCACTGCAGGAGTAGAGGGGAAGAAGGAAAATCCTGGGAGGAGCATGCCTGGCCACAGGGTCTGGGAAGCTAATACTGATTCAGTGAAAACCTCAGCAAGTCAGTGGGGCAGTTCATACACATCTCCTGGGAACCGTCACTTCTATGTCATTAATCCAGAAGTGTTTTACAAACTTTTTATCTATGCTTGCTGATGAAGCAGAGTACAAATGGGGTGAGTAATGGATAGCAAAGACTGGGAGTCAGAGCTGAGGCAAGATCCAGCCTCACAGACCGCAGTTCCTGTATATGTAGCATATGTGTTGCTGCGCATGAAGCACCGATGAAAGGAGCTGGGTGTCTGTTCCAGCTTTGAGGAGTGAAAATATTTCTCTGTTGTGAACAAATTGTGGGCTAAAGACACTCGAATGGGACATTTTCTATGGGAAAGTTAGTGGGCTCTCTTGCCTTCAGATCTGTCCCCCTTTTCACCTGCATTGACTTGCAGGCTTTCAGGAAATAGGTCCCCTACCAGTGACATAAGGGTAATTTATTTGCTTAGGTTGATGTTTAGGTTTAAAAACCACCTATTTCTATTGTCATTCTTTACCAATCCAAACAAATAAGTAAAATAAAATTAGTGCTCTGAGGACCTCTTTGACATTTCATTGCCACACAGCAATAAGGAATGTTTGACAAAGCCTCAAGGCAAATGATTAAATTCTTTAACTGTCACACCAAGGAAAGGCTGCTCCTCTTGGTAATAAGGCTATATTTGTTGTCCCTCAAGGACAAGGTAAAAAATAAATTCATGATTAGAAGCCATAAAGCTTTACTGGTTGCATCGTCTATTGCAGGACAAAAAATAGCTCCTTAGGGTTAGGTAATAGATATTCCTTAAGCGTCAGTTATCATATTTATCACAGAGATTTGAGAAAATTACAAATGCCTGCACTTAAACCAGTAGCGTTTCCCTGGGAAACACGAACACTGACAAAGTCTGCAAAAGCAAACACTGCTAATATTATTTTCCTTTTCAGCCTAATATAAGTTCGCCTCTATCAAATCTATTACTTTAGGTTTTTCTACATCTGAGCAGTTTTTAAAAGAATCATTTTTGTATTTTAAAAATAGCCCCATCTTGGGAAGATGCTAGAAACTCATGGTGAAAATGCCCTGGAGACCATTTTGTCATCAGCAGAAAGATGACGAATCACAAGTTGCCATGAAAAAATCAGATTGTGTATCAAAGGCACTAGCTTGGAGAAGAAAATGTTATTGACAGAATTGAAGCAGTGCAATCACAGTTGGGGAAAAAACTGAGGGATTAGCAATCACAAATCTTTGGAGCTTTTATTCCCATAGCAAAGGTCCCATGATTAGAGGTGAATGTAAATAAGTTGCACTTCTTGTGCATTATGTAGAATAGGAACCACTAGGCTTTGAAATTGGTGTTTGATGTTAGAATAATTCATGAGCAGGACACAAAACCAAGTTGAAGCTTATTTAGTTGTTCTAGTGGTAAATAAAGAACAGCAAAAATGTGAAGATGGGCATTGCAGGTGGCAAAAGACCTAAGCAACAAGTGTTGAAGATGCTATCTTCTTGGAGAAAGGATCCTTCCAAAGCAGCATTGGGTGTGCCCAAAGCATGTACAGGATTTAGAAATGCTGCTTGATTTTAAGAGAGAAACATGTGACTGAGCCAAACTGAGGGTTTTTTCTTCATGTTCTGCCAGAATCATGATTAAAGAAGTAAGAGTATTGTGTTTCTCTGGTTCAGTTGCATTATTAGCTGCTCACACTTAATCATAAAAAATATGAAATAAAAAGTCAGTTCCCTGTGCTTTTGGCTTCTTTGAGGCATTGTTTGGTTTCAGGAGTCCCAGCTAGTGGGTTTTATCCCGATGACAGCACCAAGCTGCAAGCTGAGGCAATGTGTAGAGCAGGTCTTGCCACAGTCTGCCTCTGCAAGCCCGCTCCTGCCTGGTGTGCTGGGAGGTACATCTCTGCTTCGCACCGCAACCGAAATCAGTCTGCTGGTTTTAACGTCATCCCTGGACAATGCTTGTTAATATTTCAGAAACAAGAAAACAAATTCTAACAAACCTAGAGAGTATCTGGTGAGTAAAAAAAAACACAACAGAGAGGGAGAGAGAGCACGAGACCTCGTTGCAGGTCGGAGGTGAGGTCAAGTGTAAGAGCGATGCGGAGGAACTTGTGGAGTATTTGTTGGCAGTAGCAAAGCCCTTGGCTGCTTTTGTGCTGGATGAATTCCTAAATCCACTCATCTGTTTTGCAAAAGACACGGCAACACTTCTAGAGTTAATCATAACCAATTTATGTTTCCAAAAGTGTCAAAATGTAATATAGAGAGAATATTTCCTTGACTAGCTTGTCCTGTTGAATACAATGGCTTATTATTATTGTTTTCATTATAGTGTGAATATTGCCTCATGTGACTGGAATGAATAACACCTTTCCTATTTAATTAAGCTGTTCAAGATTGCATTTGTACTGGTTGAAGCCATCACTCTTCTTTCCTGGATTATCATGGCTGCACCTCAGCTCAGAGGAAAAGGTGAGCAAATTATTAAAAGATGGTTGCCTAATTGTGAATTAACCCACCTGCTGGGAGTGCTAACTAAATGTAGTTTCTAGCATCTTTGCTGCGACACCAACCTTGTCATCGTCTCCACAACTGCACCAGCTGGCTGGCTCAGTCCCAGGTTTTCAATACCTGCTCAGATGGCATACACTATGTGTAGCTACTGTACAAGGTGTGGAAATTATTTATGAGAACTTCCATTAAATGAATTTCATAAAAGTTATCCATGCTGCCTTCAAGGGATTTATTAAAACCATCTGCATGTTAAGCTTGCAACATATAAATGAAGTGCCATTTGCATCTTGCCTGTAAGATTTCAAAGCAGGTGCACCCCGTCTACAGCATCAGACTGGCCTCCTGTGATGTATTTTGAAGCTGAACTCTCAGGCTGGTATAAGACATCGTAACACATGCCAGAGTTTCCCAGTATTACTCCTTAGCTTCTTCACAGACATGCTTTCTTAATGGTTGTGCTCTGAGAATTTGGCTAGCAAACTTTCTAGTGGTCTGGACTGTAATGAGAACGCCACTACCCAGTGTCTCTGGCAAGTGCTTGTCTCCAATTCTTCATAAACAAACTATGTACTGTTGAACTGGAAACAATGGTTGCCTGTAATACTTTTATGTGTGGATTTTAAAAAAAGAAATAAAATCAGCACTTGGGTGTGTTACACACAGGAAAAGCTACTCTTCTCTGCAGGAAGACAAGCCATAATGAATTGCATGTATACAGCCAATCTCTCCCAGGGAGAGGCTGTGAAGTCGCTATCCTTGGAAATATCCAAAAACCCAACTCAACACAGCCTTGGGCAACCTGCTGTAGCTGATCGTGCTTTGAGCAAAGGCTTTAGACTAGGCAATCTCCAGAGATCCTGTCCAACCTCAACTACTCTGTGAGAAAACAAACAGGTACTAAAAAACCAAAAGTATATTAATCTTCCTAAAATATTTTGTATCACAGGGTTAAAGAACTATTGCATTGTTTCCTTGTATAGGAAAATGTAGAGAAATTGTCCAAGGAAGAGAAGAGAGACTGAAAAGATACCCACATTTTAAGAAATCCTTACAATAGCAAGGAGAACCTCTTTCAGAGACATAACAGCCCCATCTTCATTAGCCCATGCTTCAACCCGACATAATTCCACTGCTCTGTGAAATTACTTGTGCTCTTCCACATACTTGCAGTGTATACAGCATACTCTGCCCTCTGTTTCTTTCATCTGTAAGCAAAATTATAGCATGTAAAAATATACACATGTGAATGATGAGCATACATTTGCAAACATTCATGTCCGTGACAGATTTTCAGTGACCATGGGAACTCACCAGACCATGTCTCCCGCTAGAGACAGCTCAGCTAGACAATCTAACACCCTGTGCAGCTATTTCTTCCATAGGACGGCTCGAAAGCAGCCCACACTACTCTGTGTGGTCTCTCAGGCTTTCCTTCGAGGAGCTGGCACACTGGCTTCCTCCACACGGTCTTTGCTTTTCTCTTGCAAGTCCTGACAAAATCACCCCCTGAAGTGGTGCAGCTCTGGGCAGCTTTTAAACTTCAAGATATAATACAATTTGCAGATGTTTGGACACTACCAGCTCCCAGCTCAGGCCCTGGAAAGCATGCTGAAAACCCTGGTAATCAGTGATGAGAGCATTTCGATTTAAACAGCATATATTATAAAGCACATTATTATGTGTCACTGGAGACATAATAGTTTTGTCCCTCCATCTTGTCTCCCGGTTTCTAGCCTTCTTAATGTATGTATATCCCAAAGCTTTGCGTTAAAGCGAAATAATTTGTTCCTTTTTTGAAAGGGAACCTTCTGATGCACGTCTGATAAAGCCATCAAAAGCCCCTGCTATTATGTGCTATAATGGCCCACAGGAGTGTTTGATTAGAGCATTTTGCTTGTCATGCTGACAAGCTAAGAGATATTATCTGCCTCGGGAGGCAAAACAGAAGACTTGAGGGATAAAAAGGTCTATTGTTATTACATGCATAATCTTGTGACTGAAAATACCACAAGGGATTAAGATAGTTCTCTGGATGTATGGAGTGAGACATTATATGTAAATTAGTTTTGTTTACCAACACTGCTGCGTTGTAATTATTCTATCCAGCTACACTTAAACTTAGGAATAAACCAGGGAATACTCCAACTGTGATATGATTGCTTTCTTATTTATAACAAATGTTGTTTTCCTTATAATGGGAAGAAGGAACCAGTGTTGCTAACGAGGTGTCTGTGTAGACCTTAACACAGGAAGCTCAGTAGCGATATTAAACATTACCACTACATCAGAGCTCCAGGTCTTGACATCCTCTAAGACGACTCACCTGCCTAAAATGCCTGGGTGGGTAGGACAGCTCTTCCACGTAGGCAAATAGCCCAAGAAATCCAGGTCCACCTGAAACAAAAAAAGCTGCTCTTGCTCTCTGCTAAACTTCGTCAGCACAATGTATTTTTTTTTTTTTAGGTATTGCACTAGGAAAAAATAGAAACATTAGAACTACGTGGTGCTATGTAGAAATATTGCTGAATATATCTGGTTAAGTGCATATAAGGTGAGGAAAATAAAAAGAAGGAAGAATTGTGTCCCTGGGGTGCTTGGACATAGGATGTGGCCTACTTCTTCATTTGCTTTTATTGTGGGAATACTGATGTAATTGCCGTCAATCTTTGACAATAAGCCCCAAATACATATTTATCATGTCTGATAGGTGTATCCCTTTAAGAAAATACTGCTTTTCTTGGTGGTAGAACAGTTGTTATGGTGACTCCTCTTCTTCCCTCATTTAATACAGGAAGCAGAGCACTAAAATAAAAATCATTCCATTTATGGCATTTATAAGAAACCCACTCCGAAGCTGTAACTCAAGAGAGAGATCTTTTGGACTATTTAATGACATATTTATTTTATATTATTTGACTTTTCATCCTGGAACTTGAAATTTTGTGGAAAGTTCTAGTAATAGGAAATATATGGAAGGAAATGCCTCTTTCTATGGCATATACTATGTAATTTGCTAATATATAATATTTATACAGTATTGTGGGCACTGAATGTACAAATACTTTTTGCAGGTTAGGTACTTACTGACTAAAGGTTACATAGGGTTCTGTTTGGAAGACCTCATTAGGAAATAAGCTGGATTTTTTCTCTCCCTGATGATTCGATTTTTAACACCACTTTGTAGTTTATCCTATGCGTTCTAACTGTAGTCATAGTGCTATTATGTTAAACAATTCTGTTATTTCCTGATGGTAGTTGCTTATATATTTCACAGGCTTTAAGTAGCAGAAACCCCCAATATGCTTCTTTTCAGTTTTTCACTTAGCTCTGAGTTTTTTCTAAAGTTACCTTAGAGATTAAATTCTTAATGACCATATAAATTACTTAACATTTTATGCCAGCTCACAATTTAAAAAAAATTTACCCCAACCTACCTGATAATTGTTGGATTTCTACTTTATAACTAAGAAGCTGAGGCAATCAGATGTGCGGGTTAAACTCAGGTCGAGGTTATGTCCACAGCCAGTGCAGATGTGATTTTGCAAAACTCGCTTTATCTACGAGAATTTGAGTATGTCGTATATTGGTCAAAGCTTCCAGGTGGACATCAAGGATAGGCAGCCCTGTAGAGTGCTTGATCCCTATTCAGAGGAGATGATTCCTCTTTGAATGTATCTTCACCAATGCTAAAGAAGAATTTGCACTTCCACAGAGCAGGTATGAAGGAGGCAGAACATGGCCTGAACAAGTCATTGCCAGGAAGGGACAGCAGAAGCTATGGACAAGAAGGCTTACGCATAAAGAGGGAAGTAATCTGGGAAATTATCAAGGGCAAATCTTTAGGACAGGAAAAAAAAATCAGGCAAAGGGAAAATATCTTAAGTAGCATGCAAATCAGGATGCAGCTGGGGATGTGCTGAGAGAAGAATAAGGGCCTGCCAACTGGCAAAAGTGAAATCAGTCACAGGAAAGAGACAATCCAACAATATTTCTCATATGAAAACACTAAAAGGTATCCGTGGTAAAGTGTTGCATCTGAATTACTGTGAGAGGATAATTTCCCCAGGAACAGTGTTATCATTTCATCAGCCTCCTATAGGAAAGTAACAACATCACAGTGGATGAGAATCGCTAAAGTTCATTAGGACCAAAATATCAGTGTGACTTTTTAATGAGTAATTTATCACCCTTACAAGCCCTGATTTTTATTAACCTCATCTGCAGCTGAAGATGAATTCCTTTCCCAATGCAGGGGCCAGCAGTCACGGAGCATCCCCTTATCAGCAGCAGGCCGTTCGCTTAACAAGCAGCTCTCGTGGCAAGAGGGATCCATGCTTCTTGGGAGTACTTCAGCCTGGGACAAATGCAGTGCCAGTGCCACCTGCTGAAAGGCTGTAGGCACTCTTAGGAGATTTCAGGGAGTGCAAAAAGGATTTCCAGCCAGTCCAGCAGGTTTGTGTACTTATCTGCTCAAACGCAGGCTGTGCTTGAGGAGCTTTAGTTTTGTCCCACCAAGACACAATTGTAAGTGCCCTTGTAAAGATCCCCACTGCTGCTGGTGTGCAAACCTCTGCTCCATGCCTGCATGTGAGCACAGACAGGTCCCATCCAGCAGTGCTGTGCCTGTATACTGAAAACACAACTCCTGTGAGCCCCACAGCCTTTCTTCCCTGGCTTTGTTGCCCTTACTTTCTGTACCCCAACACTTCCTCTGAAATCCCTGAAAGACACCATCCTCTGGCTACTGACTGGACCACAGAGGGTTTATACCTGGTATCTGGGTAGAGCTACCTGCAGGACTTGGACCACAGAGGGGTACCAAGGTGCCCACGGTGCTGGTGATCTCAGCCCAAGGCACCTATTTCCATGTTGAAGGAGTCAATTTGACCTAAAGTCTCCACACCCGCTAATCTTCTGCAATCACCAGGCAGAGCCTCAGCTACTGCCTTTTTTTTCATTCCTAAAGCTGCAGCAGCTTAATTAAATGATGTGTTTTGGAAGCCAAATTAGACCAAGGAGTGACATCCTCTGCATGGAACCCTTGAGCTCAGCCTCAATGCTGCCCAGAGCAACTCAGCCCAGCCCTGCGAGAGAGATGCTTAAATAGGTTTGCAGAGGCCAAGCAGACAGAGACCGCCAAAGACAGACAGACAAACCCCAAGTCAGTCTAATAAGATCCAGTTTAGATCAAACTGATGACCATACAGCTTAAGTTCAAAATGCAACCAGAAAGCCTGTTGGGTTTTTTTAAGACTCAAATCAGGTGACTGTGGCTTGGGGTGGCTGATTTTATTCTGCCTTTGAACATTTTGAGCAGACTATTTTTAACCCCCCTCAGCTGATACCTTACTAATCTATAGGGGGCAGGTTAAAATTGATTTTAAATGGATACCCTTGCAGTGAAATACCTTAAAACTCTTCACTTAAGGGCATTCAATTCAATTAGCTTGTAACTTTCATATCACGCTATTGTAATTACTATTTTGTAAACATTTAACTTGCATTCACAAAAATTTGATCTATTAGAGGAGCTGGGAAGAAGGAAAAGATGACTATGTCTTTCTGCTGTTTGATGATAAAATGGCAATGTGACAAAAGAAAACAAACAGATGCCTCTGAAATACAAGGAAATGAATATCTGCAATGTGCCCTTTCTACCCAATCCATTCATTCCCACCAATTCTAGCAAAACATGCCAATCTATGGGTTTGCAGGAACAAAGGAACAAACCCATAACCCACCATGAGATAAGGAATGCCTAAGCACATTCTTAATATAAACTCCATAACAAAAAAAAAAAGTTAACAGCTCTTCTGGTTTTGATGTGATTGAGTAGTCTCCAGGAAGCTGCAGCAGGGACTGCACACAAGGCTAGAGAAAAGGAGACTTTAAATCATCTGATTGTGATAAATAATTTAATTGTAATAATTGCTGTTGGAGCAGACCACTCACAATGTCCACTATGATTTCAAATAGCTCAGCCAATAAAACCCAAATAGGATGGTTTAGAATGCAAATACCACCAGATACTTAACTGGAGTAGATGAGTATCACAGTGGTATTAATAAAGGGATTATAAGATGTGCAAAGGAAAATTACCTGGAATTAAAAGTAAAATCACCAAAGCAGAAGAAAAAGCAAGTGGTGTCTTGGATGAGAAAAACAAGCCTTTTTTAAGGATATAAAAGAATATAGAAAATTTCCTTCAGTGTTCACCGCAGTGGCAAACTAGGTAAGCACTATTGCAGGTTTTACCCGGGCTAAATGTGTATGAAGATGAACCCTTGAGAATCTGTATTCCTCTTTATAGAAGTAAAAAGACAAAGTGTTGAAGAGCACATCTGCAACTCACTACAACATAAAAACACGTCCCAACACATTGCCATAGTAGTGATATATCAAACCAGGGGAAATGAAATTCAACCTTCCCTCCTTCTGTGTTGCTGCCAAGGGACAAAAATATACCATAGGCTAAAGGTTCTCTGCCAGCCCCAGCCAGTTACAACATAACATACAATTAACTTTCACAGCTGGTCACAGGCTTTGTCAGAAGCCTGGGGAAAACAAAAAATCCTGTGTGTTGAACCTAGTTGTGAATGTACTTTAAATATATCTCATTAAATTCATCTGAGTTACACTTGCTGCTAGCCGGGTTAGCTGGCTAATGGTGTGCTTACAGGACCACATGGGAACAGTACAACATGATCTATCTAGTCAATAAAAACCCTTAACTTCCATGGTCTAAATTGTTTTTGTCATTACACTGCATGCAGCCACAGTGAGATCACCGAAATCATGCCTTTTTCCCAACTTTTGCTTCAGTCCTGCCCGCAGTTACACACATGCTCACAATTTACCAACAAGACTTGTTCTACTTAAACATTTGGACCTCACCTGTTAACACTCTGTAGCCAAAACTATCACTGTATTACATGTACCTATATGCACAACTATCAAAAACTCTACTACTGCAATGGTTGCCCCTTGCTGCACTCAAGGAAATGTGGAGGGAACAGGGAGTTCCCACTTACTGCTCAGAAATGCTAGCTCGGAGGTTTTTCAACTAGCAGACTGTCACTTGATGAATTTAAACCATCTAACAGAAGACCTTTTGTCCCTGTAGTCCTTGCATGCATGCTTTAGATGTTTGCCACAGGCCTCAGAGGTTTGTGGACCACTCTTTTGTCTGATCTCAGAGTAAAATGGGCAGGGTACACGTGTGCACCATGCTAAAGTGATTGTTTCGTTACCAGACTGGAACCTGACTGTGTATGTTGGTCTTGAAGCATTTGGACCTATCTGAATTCATCTGTATTGGTGTGATTTCAATACAGACTCCCCAAACCAAGTTTTTGAAAGGGTTGATCACCTAATGTTATTTGGGCTTCTGATCACTGCAGTTATAAACCTAGTCTAGCAGAAGTGGTAGCTATTCAGAATGATTAATTATACTGTTCCTCTAGCTACGTGGATCTGTTTATTTTAATTAAAATGAACAGTTCTGATCTTCTCTATCAAGTTCTACCATAAGATAAGGTGGTGGGTACCAGCTGAGGTGAATCAAACCAGATTTAATCATTTCAGTTGTGTTCTTGTAACTGTTTCCAAATGATCCCCTGGTTGGTGTATTGGCCTTAGTGAAATTAATGGGAATTTTGCCACGGATTCGAGTGAGGTCAGGATATAAACACCAACACATGCTGCATATAGAAACTTTTTTCATCTCCATGTCACGTCCTGAACAATAGCAAAGATAAATTCAATCTGTCTTTGCAATATACTGCCATAGTTTAATACCCCCAGTAGTGACTTAAAGACAGTGCTTTTTTTGTCTACAGTGTTGAAGCTGACGGAGGATGAGTAAATCGTAACTTTACAGAGCTAAGGACATGTAAGTATGCTTAACTGTCTTGAATTTCTCTACAGAAAAACACAGTTAAAATACATTTATGTACACAAGTAGTTGATCCATTTAAAATAATTCCTAGATATAAATGTATGCCTTTTTTTAGTTCTATCTTTCGTGGCATTTTCTAGGTGTGTCCTGAGAAAGCTTCATATTATATGTTCAACAGCCCTATGTGAACTATGTAGTTTCATATTCCATTTTAATTATGTTTTTACTTGTAATTCACAGCATGATGTTACTGCTAGCAAGGAATAATATCACAGCTCTCCTGAGACTACTTTAACATATGTACATTCCTGTAGGACGGCTGTGAATCTAATGGCTAAAGTGTCTATTTTGTTTGAGGATTCACGACAGCTCACCTTTAGCTTTTCTCAAGGTTCACCTCTTTCTCTATATGTATTACTAGGAAAAGTTAGGTTAGTTCTTAACTGTACTTAATCTTGCTTCTTTTCTAAAGCAGATCTTCATCCAGGCTATTTTATGAGTAGTGGAAGCCAACACAGTGGGGAAAAAATAAACACAATCATCTGAAACTGCTCCACAGACTAGCTTTGTCAGGAAAAAGAAAAAGCTATCCCAGTATGTATGTCCATCTATCTAATAATGAGCACTATAAAATTCCCTTGAAAAACTGCATGGCATTAGGAAGATGTGATAGTTTCTTTGCTAACAAAAGCCCCTACATCTGTTTGCACTTCCAGAAAACTTTAGCCTAAGAGCTAGGCATCGGAGACAGTAGTAAACCATTTAAATAGCCACCCAGGAATGAAAAAGCTGTTCCAAATTCCCCTGTAGATGTTGTGTGTAACCCCAGCCTCTCTTAAAAACATCCATTTATAGGTCATTAAAAAACCCTTCATACATAGATCTCTCTTCTAGTAAGTGAAACGACACTGAGGAGTGTTCCCAGGCACAGGAACTGAAATAATCTATACTCTTAAGCATTAGAAGGGTCTCTGGCATGTTTTTGGCATTGTCTGATTTGCATTTTCTCTTACAGTTCCCAGGCACAGTTTGGGAGATAGTATAAGCCAAGCATCATTCCCAACAGGCAGCTCACCTGTTTCACCAGGTAATAGAGTATAACATGGGACATTTGGTTGCAGTTGTCACTGCTGCCATGGAATGGGTCCAGGCAACTTTAATTTAGTAGTGTAATAAACTCTTAAGGAAACCTGGTCCACAGTGAATGGAGCTAAATTAGCTTTGCACTTAGGCTGCTTTGGGGGTGAGAGCAGCCTTTAGTTTACACTTCCGTATTTATACAAAGAACCCCTATTTCACTGCAGTGTGTTTGACTTAGGTAGAGAGAGATAATCCTTCTGTAACCTTGGGACTTCAATGAAAGCATCTGCTTATCTGCTTTGTTGGCATGTTTCATCTCTGTGCAAACCCCTGATAGAGAAGTTTTTCACTCTTTCGATTAGGAAACTGTGTTAGATATAAAAGCTAACTTGATGCATCATTGTTGCCATGAGTTTAAAAAAGAAAAAAATAAAAAAAGAGAGAAAGCCTAGCAGATTGTAATGTTCTGATTCATAGACAACAAGGCCATCTGAACCATAAGGTTCACTGCCGTGTTCGTGAACTAGCGGCTTCTGTCAGGATCCTGTTACCCAGCAAAAGCCTCATCCTCTTTAGTTTCCTGAAACTGGATATTCAGTCAGGTAGAAAATCAGCTCCCCTTCATGCCCATTTGCAATTTATATAATTTGGGAAAAGCTCGTTTCTGCATTTCAACAAATACATTTTACGGTTCAATTTCTAGGTTCCATTGTCAAAATGATGTTCCCACATGTGGAAAGAAATAATCTCAGGCACTTCCAGGATGCCTAGCTGTACATGAAGTACCCAGCTCACGTACAGACAGCTAGCTGTGCTGTACTGATAGATAAATGCTTTGTGCCTACAGTGACATACAGCTCTGAACTTCTAAGTCCTGGACCTGAGAACTGCTCTAATCTACTCAGCACTTTGCTTGCAACTTTTTCTGCCCTGTGGAAGCTGCTCAGAAAGGAGCTTCTTAATTGTTTCCAGTGGCTGCTTCCTTCCCCCAAACTGCTTTTGCCCCACATGGCATCTCTCTGACCTGCACAGCATTATCTGTCCCAAATGAAGCTTCTTGGTACTTCGTTCCTGCTTCCTTCATTAGAACCTCAGCCTGTAATTGGAGACTTCAGACAAAAGTTGCCATGTGCTCCCAGATTGTATTAATTAATCACCAGGATAAGTGCTTTTAAAAAGAGAGGGAGACAAAACAGGTTCTTTAGACTTTTTTTTTTTCTTTTTAAAAATCTCATTCTGGAGGGATATATCTTTCCCCAGAACAGCTCCTAGCCAGATTTTTAATTATAAGAGCCTGTGCCTTCCAAAGAGCAGGACAAGCTCTGCAAAGATAAATTAGTTCCTAAGGAAGTCTGAGAGAATATAAAAGACTGTCCCTCTGAGATCACAGTGAAGGTAAAGAGGAGCTTGTAATAGCATCACGTCCTAATGGAGTCCTTCTGCCAGGCCCGAATAACTCCACAGGCAATATTACAGATCACACTCAGCAAAGGACTTGTGTGGCCTGAAACTGAGCTTCCACACAAGATATCAAAATGCATTCCAATTGCCTTCACTGTGGCAGTATCCACTTTCAGTGGATTTAAACACAGCCAAAGTGGTGAAAGTAGAATTTATACAAAACCCAAATATTTACACAATGGAAAAAGTATTGCAGACATTGGCAACAGAGGAACTGCAGAAGCTGTGTGACAGGAATGCTCTGTGACTTTTTGCTAGTCAGAGTTTTGTATTAGTTTTGCCTGCTAAATGCAATGCATCAGACAACGTCACTGAGAATGCTTGCTTTGAGTCATGCTCATGGTTCAAGTTCCCTCTGCTTTACAGAAGGGCTAGGCAAACAGCTAGCTAAACCTAGCTAGCTAAACCTAGCTGGGTCTTGGAATAGCTTTTTCTTTTTTGAATAATGCATATCCATAGGTCCTCAGACACCAAAGAATGCCAAAGTGTATGTTAATGATATACAACTCCTAGCATTGACATAGAGCTACTTCAAGGGTGAAGGACTACAGGTAGCTCATGTGGTATTGCACAGCTGCAGCGTTTGGAGGCAGGGAAATCATGACCAAGGACAGAAAGGTGAAGCTACTTCATATATTAATCAGGAGATTTTTAATGTCTGTGCTGCTCAGACAGAAACACAGCTTTTGAAGTCTGGTCTTGAATATTCAGTATGTAGCAAGCTGAAGGGAATTCAATTTATCCAATGCAGAAGGGAGAAGAGAAAACTCAGTTTATCACAGTAGTTTTAGCAACTGATGCTAGAAATGCTACCAGCTGTGATATTTAAAGTTTCATCTGAAAACCTGGAAATGCCACTACCCAATCTAAGCACTATCACTACTGCAAGTAATGCTTAACACTCCCTTTGAGCACTCTCCCATGATGCTGTGAACTGCCTGAGAAGGCGGAAAGGGAATTTTATGCATCACCACAGGTGGGTTGTGACATTTCACCAATGCTATGCTTTCTCAGCCACCAGAGCAGCCTCAACAGTGCCTCGACACATTGTCCTCTGTCCTCAACTTCCTTCCTCTCCAAAGACCTCGACAAGAACCTTTGTGGAAGGGGACTAGTCTACCCATAATCTTTGAAAGCTGCTAGGCTTTAGAAGGCATGCCTGGACCTCATGTTTTGTGTGTAGTCACCCCACAAGCTGCTGCATCCTCCCCTGATCAGTGGAGCCATAGCACTTCCACCAAGCCATTATCCTCCATGGTGGGGCTGGTGGCCTCCTTTCTCACCGTCTGGGACAGGATGCTCAACTTTGGAGCTGGAGGAAGGAGAATAACTGTAAAGTCTGTGAGGCCTGCAATAAAGCCAGATTGATGACAAAGAGAGGTAGTTACCTCTCAGAAATACCTATGGAGCAGTCAGAGCAGGTGACTGGCAGTCTGGAGGAGGAGGCATGAAGGTCAGTGGAGCTGCATGTGGAGCTTTCTTGTGGGATGAGCTGGGTTGGGACTGGCCATCTGAGTCTCGGTCCACTGTGGGATCACACACCAGGCATAGCCCACTCACTCCTGTCTGGCAAAAATGTCTCACTGAGTGAACCTACTCCGTTCTTCACTCTGTGACAGATCCTTCCAAGGCACTTTTAGGACACCCTCTGGTCACACAGTGTATCCCACAATTCACAATGGGATATCTGGGAGAAGAAAAGGTGATATAAAATTGGGACTTCCTTTCTAGGGTCTGAAATTACTCTTGTGAGTCAATTCTCACATAATATTTGGTAGATATAGGAAAGACATTGCAATCCTTGGCTGACCCCAATAGGGGGTGGGGTGGGGGTGTAAAATAAAGAGGCAGGGGAAAAGAAAAAGCACTGAAAGCTGACATTATATAACTTACAACATCAAAAATCACTAGCTATAGAATTGTCTGTGTTCTTCAGAAAAAAATTTTCTTTGATTAATATTTAATGGACTCATAGAAAAGTATGTATCACAGTATCAACAACTATCAACAATACAACTGACAGTGGGGGAGTACTAGGAAATAAAAAGACACCATAAATGAATAGAGTAACAGCATCCCTAAGAGCATATATACAGCTTGTGCTTCTCTTGCATCAAGACACTCCCCATCAAAGATCAAATAAAGAAAGAAGTACAACATAATTTTAAATGGCTAAAGAGAAAATGAAGTCCTACGGAGACCAAAGAGCTGGAGAATGTTTTGGGCTTCTATCTAATGAAACCATTAAAATGAAACCATCTTTTCCCCCTAAAATGGAGGATATATATCCATATGTGGACACAACCTGGGAAATCTCTCTGATTGATGAAGTGACTCAAAAGCAATGACAGCTGTTTTCAACACATGGAGTAAGAGCCTGCAAAAAGAAGGTGAACTAACTCTGGAAGGGTCAAGGGTTATGATTTTTAAATGTTGTGCCAGAGAAGTCTAAGCTGAAGTTCATCTTCAGGAAAAAGAAACTATCAGCTAGAGACTCCTGGCAAAAAGATCGTATTGGTAATACGTTACTTCAATGACCTCCATGGTGTGTGAGAGACATTCGCAAACCCTGAAACATGCCTGAGCTGTTGTCAGCTTCACCCTGTCAAATGCAACACAGTAATATCAACAGCCTGGTGTCCTATATCAAGCTCTTCTAAGACGCTCTGAGACTGGTGACTTCATGTGAATTTATCAAATTTTGGAGTCTGCTCCAAGCTGGTTTGGAAGACAGAGCACACGGGAAAAGAGGAAATTGATGGAGATAATATTCCTCTGATCATTTCCCTTAGGATTTTTGTGGCTCAGATTTTCATGGGAAAGCTTTCTTTCCAAATTAAACTCATCTATACTTCATACCACAAAAGCAGAACTGTTTCCTACATGTCTCAAAGGCTCAGGGGCCAATGAACTTTACATGTTTGCCATCCAATCCACTGCCCAACAAGGCATTAAAGCATGTCTTTCAGCCACACACAGACATGTTATGGCAGGAATGAGAACATAATAATGTAAAGCTCTTAAATATTGGATATACTTTCAGCCATAGTAAGCATTTCAGAAAAACTGGAATCAGGGTTTCTCACATTTATTGAGTTATGGGGACTTCTGGTTCGTAGTGAAGTGATCATTTACTAGAGGTATTAAAACACTTGGCAGCATTGCATATACTCTTAAGTCATACCTAAGTCACACATTGTGCTTTTAATGCATCAGACTGCCATTACGTTTGTGTAGTGTGGAAGCAAAATACTCTTCCTAATCACCAACATTGCAGACCACTTGTGGCATTACAATTCAGTTTCACTTTTCTTCTGCTTTGTGCAGTGTCCGCTGTTACCTGAGTCTTCTTTAGTCCCTTGCCCTGTTCACCCCACAAGGTACAGATTCTTTCAGAATGTGTTATCTATAAAATTTTGAATATATTTCCAATACAGTAGGGATGTATGTTGTGCACACCTCAGCTTTGTTCAGAATGTTTTATGATCATTGTTAAAAAAAACAGCACTACACATACTGCAACACAGTGCTCTAAGGTTCATAACTAAATCAAACAAGTTATAGCTAAGGGACATGCAGGGAGAGGATTAGTTTTGTTTACTTCTCTCAAGGAGAGCAATACAGAATGTTTACATTTGTATGTAGTTATTTTAACACAGAATCTCATTTATTTTTAAAAAATCTGTATTATAGATTTCTACATTATGTCTACGAAGAACATACTTCATTTGTGTTCAGGAATAACAAGTTTTTCTTATATCTTGAGAATAGAATGTATACGGTTTAAAGTTCTTCCATGTTGCCAGAACAGTGTTTGGGTATCAGTGTAAATGAGAATCAGGTCCTACAAGAATCAGGTGTTTAGAAATCCTGCATGGTTTTTCATAAAAAGCTTCCACATAAGAATACAGAAATTAATTTGTACCTGAAAGGTATTGATTTCCTAATAGCTGTTAGGATAGGGAGATAGTATGAGTCCTTTCTTACTCACTTCCCCCAAATCTGAGAATTTAGTTTAAGCATTAAATACATTCATGTGACCTAATAGTATGAGAACTGAAATCAGTGTAGGCAATATGCCAATGCTCACCATTTCAAATGCTGTGCCAGTTACATAATGCAAATGTTTTCCCATAGCATCTATCAGGAAATGCACACTAACATTAAAATCATTAATATTTCTAAGTTTAAACAGAGCCTGAACTGGTAAAATTTACTGGTGGCTAATCAGTATGAAATCTATTCACTTTGCATCTGTTCACATCAGTTGAAGCTACATAGTAGATATTTGATTCCTCATGCAAGCCAGTAAACATGAGAATTTACTGAAAAGAAAGCAAGAGAAAAGAAACGGTACTCTTCTGGCATCATTCTTATTGCTAAGGAAACCATTTCCTTTCACAACAGGCTACAATACCTATTATACCTCTGGTGTCTATTACATTTGCTCCAGTACAGTTCATTTCATTGCATGGTGGTAGAAAGAATTTAAAGTCTCATCACTAGTAATAGATAAATTTACAAGCATTGCCTGGTAACTGATTCAGTTTCTCCAAATTTCATTATATAACTGGTATATATTTTATTCTGATAGCTGATATTGTTCATAGGCTGATGTCTTTGACACATCCGTTTACATAATATTCAGTACCTGGAAACACATACAAATATTTTAATTAATGCATGCAGTGCAGTGAGGAATGAGTCCCTTTTTTAAATTGCTTTCAAGCAACAATAACATACACTGCAGTGGGATAAAGGTAGCAGACTGGAATAATGTAACTGAATTGCTTTGTACTGTATGGTCAGGACCACAATGTTAAACAAAAGAGGGCATAGAAGTGAATTTAGACACCAGAGCCCTGGGTTCCCACATTACTTAATTGTTAGCCTGCTCTGTTTTGGACCCTTTCAATGGGGTTTTTCCATGAAAAATCTGCTCTAGAGGAGCCAAACACTAAGCACTGCGGATACAAGCAAGTCAGTGCCACTTGGCCTCTTTAATATACAAGTTTACACAAAACGGAGGTTCTTGCGTAGATACTCAGTCATGGGAGTGGGTCAGTGGCAGGCACTGCTGCCCAGTGTTAAATGGGTTTTAGCAGCTGGTGGCCAGATGCAGCCCAGATGTGTTGGGTGGCAGAGCCGATGGCACAGTGAGACCGATTCTGGACCTAAGGTGACACATTACAAGTCACTGCCTGGTACCTTTTAGCCCACAGTGATTGTTGTTAAAGTTCTGTAATTTGCCAGAGAAAGAAGATCGTCTTCTGTTGGTTAATTAGTATGGAAATCATGAGGAATCTTTTGGAAAAGCTAGACTTCCTAACAATATCTACTTGACGTTTTGATTCATTTCTACTGCTGAACTTTCTGTTCTGTATGTTGAATGTTGCTTAGAAAAGTCCCATGATATCATTTCCTTTAATCAAAACTTTTTCTTTCTTAGCCTGGAAAAAAAGGAGGGGATAGGTCTGATACTTTCTCCCCCCCTCAAAGATGTGGCACTTGTACTCCTTGTTAGTCCTACCTTCAATAACTGCATTGATATTTTTGGACGCGACATGCAACGTGATCATGACTAGCAAGTAGTGATTTAATCATATTGGCTTCCACAAGTGTTTTCTGTCTCCTAATGTTGTTTGCCTACAGAGCTAATGATAACATTTTCTCCAGCCATCTCAGCTAAGTCTGCTCTATTGCACACAGCTCTGTTCAGTATGTAACCACATGACATATTCTTGGAACAGAGTAGAATAGGCTGTTGTATGGGCTTTTAAGGCTTTGCTGCCTTTGGTGAATCTCAATATAAATATCTATGGGAAGAAGAGGCAAAAAAGTTACCCATTCTCTTAATCTTATTTTTTTAACATAATAAAAATAACCAAACTTAGCCTTAAGTTTATAAAATAAAATGTTGCTAAAATGTCAAGGTTCAGTCCTACCTTGACTCTATCCTCAGACTAGCAAGATAAATTTGGCTCGTAGAATAAATAATCATAATACTTAAAAAATAAATCCGATTAATACCTATCTGAATGATCACTTACAGCAGCAGGGTTCATTTGGTGCTTCGTGGGACAAATCCCTCTGGCCTACCATATTTCACAAAGGAAACACAGGGAATACTGCTAGATGAAGCACTTAGAGCTGAAATATTTGTGCACTGTGTGTACCTAGGGAAAAGTGAGACTGCAGGCATTTCCGCTCCATACGTATTTTCATGGCCCAACACTTACTGTTACATCAACACAAAACATTGCAGGGGGCCTCAAACTGTAGGCCCCCCCACCCCAATCCAACCACTATTGCTGACAAGGCTGGATCACCTGAAAGGTTTCATTGTATTGTTTTCAAAGCTCTAATATTTACAGTGCAGGTAGGATATTTCCATCCTTCTCCAAAAATAACATATATCTCCAGTGGCTGGAATTTTCAAGGGCAGCTGGGGGAATCAGGCCTGCTGCTGAGGTGTTGCAAGATATTAGATCCAAAATCCCCTGATGCTTAGAAAATGCCAGTTGCTGTACCTCATCCAGATATATCTTTTTCTCGAATGAAACTCAGACAACAACGTGGTCAGACCCCCAGATTTGGCATTTCCTTGGATTTTCTCTCTGTCAGGTGCCTATTTGCTTCAGCTCCACTAGCTGCCACTGCCTCAGGGATGCAGTCCAGTGCCTGTTATTTAAGTGAGGAGAAAAAAACATGCTCCTGTATTCAATTTCAGTGCATGGGTACCTTCTCAAAGGAAGAGCCCCACATCCCTATGCAATGTCCTGAGTCCTTCCCTTTTCAAAAAAAATCCCCCCTGCAGAGGAAAACCCACAAGTCTTTCCCTTCCCAAGGCCGTTTTGCCCAAAGTTTCATCTTTGGAGCATAGCTGGGTACAATGGCTTCAGATGGCCCGTTTCAACTGCAGTGGTGTGGGAATGCAAGGTTTTGCCTAGCACTTGTAGAGAACCCTGAATGCTGCTGCCGGTGCTGTTGTTGAGAGGAGGATATGGGGTTGTAAAACCACTCATTTTGTTCAATCAGAAAAGCAAATGAGAATATCAGCATTTGGCTACTACCAGCACCAGATGGAGGTTAAAGAGAAAACAGTAAGCAGAACACCACCAATGCACCAGTTTAGTCAGGGGAGGTTGATGAAGTGGCTTGCTCTTCCCCATGATTTCCTGAAGGCTTAGTTGCTCAGGACTTATAAAATTCTCTTGTTAAATTTAAAGGACCTTAGGTCAAGTCCATTGTAGTGTTGAGTGCCTTTCCCATATTCCTGGCAAATAAATCGTGTTTCTTTTTGACATTTTCCCTGCTTGATAAGCAGTTGCTGTGTCTTACACAGAGGTGTGAGGCTTGTCAGATTGGTGCAGTCTGAATTAAAGAGCAATTTTAACACAAATGCCAGCCTTCTGCAAAAGCCTTCCTTCAAGGGAGACTTGTTCCCTTTACGTTGTCCGCCCTTCTAAGGGGGTCTGTTTATGTAATGGAATAGTTGTAGATTATAGAAAGGTCCTGTTATTTGGATTTAAACACGTTATTTTAACATTTCATGTGTATTTATACAGTTCCAGGGTTTCATATGTTTAAACCACTTAGACTGGTCTTTTGAAGTCTGGTGGGAACCATATTTGTCACTTAGTCAGAACAAAGCAAGGCAGATGCACAGAACTTTTCCAGTCTTGTTTTGTATTCTACAGCCCACATATGTTGTCTGGACAAAAGCATAAAGTCCAATCAAATTAGCATTGCACAAAACCACACTGAGCTTCCATGATTTCTTCCTTTCTTATGTAAACTTGCCTAGGATTAATTCTTTTAATTAGAGTATAACCTCCTAAGTGACACATATATTGCATTATCTTATTTCTTTCTCAGATATTTCTCTTCTGCAGTAATATGTTTCTTATCAAGTGAATTTTGGGACTCCCCACCACCCATTCAAATGAAATTGTAAAATGAAATGGCAAAATCAACAAAGTGTATATTAAGCATATTCATCACTAAGTTGTAGAGCTGCAGAAGTATCTGAGGTGTCCCTAAAGGTCTCTCTCTCCCTGGTTTCCCATGAGGTAGTCACCTAAATTCCTTTATTGTTCCATGTCTTTTAACAAATGTAGTATCCTGGGGCCTATATTATTTTTAATTAAAGTTGTTTTTTTTTCTTTGTTGCATATGTTACATTTATCCAGCCATAACTTTGTCTTACTTGTTGCTGAATCTAAAGTCAATGAAGTAACACACTTAGTTTTATTGTTAATAAAGAGAATCAGTATTTAGATTCTCTAGATGCTCTGCCCAGATTTTCACTTGGTAAAACATGCTGTGAAACAGCCTTCTGCAATTTGGTCATTTCCTCTCATACCCAGATTTATTAGAGCTGTATATTTTGATCAGCAAAGCAAATTAAGAATAGGTTATGCTGGTTTAACCAGAAATATTAATGTGTCATGTATAAATTAATTCACTGCATTCTACAGTGTGAAATGCAAATAATTTCACTAGCCAGTTTTTGTCTAATTAAAAAAAATGTATTTTAAAATTTTCTCAAAACACTGTTCTATATCTCTTTTAAATGGATTTCTTACATATTACATTGCAACAGAGCCATCATTCCACTTTCATTTTAGGTCATTTGTGTCTGTGACCAATGGTTTAGAAAATTCTACTTTCTTTCAGCAAAAATATCCGCCTCCAAATTGTATCATAATACAACCTTCAAGATGCACACCAAGGGCAAGAAACTTGTTAATGTACTCGGCTTCATAACTTCTTTCAGAAATTTCTTTGGCATCAGATACGCTATTTGCAGAAATGAGCATGACTTTGGTTGTTCTCAGATCAAATTCTTGAGTTTTGAGCCTCTCTTAGAGACATACTGGCTTGTTTAAAGTCACAGGAATATCTCCCCACCTCTCCCCATCTCCTGTTCACCACACTTACTGATACTAAATATTTTTTTTTTACCTTTCTCTGTATTTTTGCACATCTCTGGGCCACTCCATTGACCTTTCTGGAACTCTCACAGTCTGCAACACCAGCTAAGGACTCTCCTATTTAATAGGTAACAGCCTTGTCTGCCCATGCTTCTGGTGACCCAAGTAGGGGAAAATGGTTGTTGTGCCTTATTTTGGAGAAAAGAAAAATACAATGAAAACAGTTCAATTTTTCTGAAATGACATTTTTTCACCACTTCACCCTTGCCAGAACACTCCTACACTTTGTTCAGAGTCAGAAAACAAACTTTCTTTTTAAGTGTTGATATTTTCAGAGAGTGAGAAAACTCCTCCTGTGGCCAGGAAAAGGCATTGCTGCCCCTTTTCAGTCATGCTGCAGACCATCTCTGCCACAGCCTCGGCCTGGAAGCCCTGGGCACCAGTGTGGGAAGACGGGAGCAAGTGCTAGCAGCTGGTTGGAGGGAGCAACCTCTCTCATCCATTTGAATGTATGCCCTGTTCTGGTGGCTGGGCTGAGCGATGGTGGTCTACTCACTACACAGTGGGGTGCATGCATGACATATCAGTGCTAACAGGTGTAAAAGCCCTTTCAGCATGTCATTCTCCCATAAAGCTGCAACTGGACTTGACAGCCACATTGCAGAACTGGTGGCTCCCAGTGGCATGGCCTCACCTGTCTGTGCAATGTTGTGACCCTTGGAATTGACCCTGAAGCAAATGTAATAAGGTCATTCTTGTTTCAGCCGCAGAATCACCACGTAACTGCACATGGCATTACAGTGCTAAGACCTGAGCATGAGAATCACCTGTATATCCATCCCACAGCTTGCATATGTGTTGTGTTAGTGACCTCATGCTGAATCAGTCTTCCAGTGATTATAATAAATGTTAAGCTTTTCCAAAGTAATACTAATTGATTAACAGCATAATGGGGGACAGGACGCTAGCCGTAGCCCAAGAGAGAGTCACTACCTCCTGCAGTATCAGCTCTGTATTATAGCAGACCTATATTATATAGCATAAAAGAGTGATTCGATATCCAAGAGTGCTTTAGCGTTCGTTCTGTTGAAGTCAATGCAATGTACAGCAGACATTGACTCATTAACTTTGTCTCATCTTTACCTGAAAAGAAGTTGCTTACTCTCAAATAGTCACATAGGTTTCAGGATGTCACTCAATATGACAAAATGAGACGCTACCCTCGGAGAAATCAATAGGTTTTCTGTAAATTATTTTAAGATAAATATCTCTTTGGTGGAACTGAAAAGTTTGTTTATTGTGGAATTGAAACACCATGTAAGACATTCCAGAATACTAAAGGATAATGAAACAGAAAGTCAGTTCTAAATGTACAGTCTTTCCTGATATTTTGGGGACAACATATTTTATGAAAGTTGCACTTTGGGATTCTAGTGAAGAACATGGCCCTTTGTGTCATTTTAACATCTTGCACAAATCTCAGTAGACAGACTTTATAATCCAACAATCACAATCAATGCCTTGTTACGCTGTTGAACAGAAAAAGGGTTCTTTGACAGGATGATTCGGTGTTATACATGCTAATGTGAGCCATAGCATCTGCAGAATAGCTCATGAATACCCCAAATACTGTTCAGCACTCTAGTCAGAGATGTGTTTTACTTAGCTATAGTGCCAAGATGCTGTTTCATTAACCTTATTTCTCTTTCTTTTCTGTAAGGCATAATTCTGTTGTAGCTTAGACTCACCAGGATACGTCATGGATACCAAGTAGAGTAAATAGTATTAACATAATATGCACAGTCTGTGCTTCCAATTTCCATGCTTCACACAGGAAGATGTGTAATGACTAAAGTCTGACAGTTTAATTTATTCAGCCCTATTAGACTGGTTTGTTAAAAAACCCTTCAATTTCAGATTCATTTTCCTTTTCTTAAACCATGAAGAAGGAAGTAATTTACTTCCATCCTGCCTTAATTTTTAGCTGACCTGTACTGCATACAGTTAATGGAAGAGCTCACATTTTTCAAATGTCAACAGGGACCCTGTCTCTAGTCTATATTTAAAATTCTAACCACTTCTTAGTATTGACCTCATGCCATGGTCTCTCAAAGTCAAAGAACAAATGAGATAAATGTATATTCAGAAAATGAACCAAGTTAGAAACACTGTATTAGAAGTAAATTTCCAGGATGCAATGAGGTAGTTTGTTATAACAGGAAGGAAACTGTTTCGCCTTCAATTTTAGCAAAGTTAAAAGCAAACCAAAAGAGAATCCGTACTATGTCAGAAGTTGATGGAAATAAATTCATTGCAAAAATTGGCAAATATTAGTGTATGTTTCTGGAACTGAACTTTTTCAGTGAGACCTTACCTAAAACCTCAGTTCAAGTCTCCATCACAGGTTTGCACTGTAATCCTAAGCAAATCACTTATGACCAGATTTTTAAAAGTATTTAGACACTAAATCCCCTTAGACATTTTTCTGTGCCTGTAGCCACTTTGGTAACTTTGAAAAAAATCAGCCTTTCTGTCATAAAGTTCATTTCTATTGCAGGGAGGATAGACATGCTAACTTTGCTCAGAGATGTGGTGGAAGTACTTTAAATACTTGAGTAACTGATAACTTTCGTAAATTAAAATACAAACAAAGAAAGTTTCCTTATGAATGTCAACTTTCCAACATTCACAGAACTCAGATTTTGAATTTTGCTTTGTACAGTCTTTGGTTGTTGATTTCTAGCAAACTTCCCCTTCAGTAACAAAAGGTACAGTAATTAACTATGTCGGAATAGCTAACCTGTACAGATCACATTACAGCCTGAAGGCTCTCAAAGTTCGTCTACATGTGAAAAAGTTTTGGACTGTGCTACCAGCATAATTATTCTGATGACTGAACCGCTCCTGTTACATTATGCCTCTTTCAGCACTCTTATTTTTAACCCCTTCAAAGGTATTGTAACCTAAATCAAAATCCCCAACTTTCTTACTTGAACTTTTTGTAAGGTTACAATATTCACTTAAAGATGGGTAAGGCAAGTCATGATACTTTTTTTTTGTCACTGTCATGGTTTAACCCCAGCCAGCAACTAAGCACCACGCAGCCGCTCACTCACTCGCCCCCATCCAGTGGGATGGGGGAGAAAATCAGGAAAAGAAGTAAAACTCGTGGGTTGAGATAAGAACAGTTTAATAGAACAGAAAAGAAGAAACTAATAATGATAATGATAACACTAATAAAATGACAACAGTAATGATAAAAGGATTGGAAACATCAGTGAAAACATCAGTGTTATCAACATTCTTTGCATACTGAACTCAAAACATAGCGCTGTACCAGCTACTAGGAAGACAGTTAACTCTATCCCAGCTGAAACCAGGACAGTATCCACCCCTTATTCTACACCATTGACGTCATGCTCAGTTCCCATACCTTCAGTTACATCCCGGTCAGTCATCATCACCTTTTCCGTCCCTTTGAGACATATAAATAATGAGATAGATAGATAGATAGATATATGTGTGTATGCACACACAGAGATATCATTCCTTTAGTTTATGGGTCGTGTTCATAAAATGTTTGTTGAGTTCATTTAGTTCCTGACTCTGGGCTCCATCTGTCATACCAGTCTTTCTGGGCAGGAGGGATGGTGCAAAGTCCTCGCAGTCGGTAGAGCAGGATTGGGCTTCAGTGCGGTGTGACGAGCAGGTGACATTGGACGCAGCAGGAGGATGGTGTGCGCCGTTGGATTGTTGCATGCTGGAGTCAGTTCTGGTTCCATCACTACTGCGCTTTGCTCAGTTTTATCACAGTTCAGTCTTGCTTGATCTAATTGATTCTTACTACAGTACTATGGATATAGCATATAACAATTACAGTAATGATAACATACAGTACCAGGGTTATATAGCAACTAATATCATACAGTTTAATTCTGGCTATTCTCACCTAAAATCAAATCCCCTTGAGGCACACATAGGACTTCCCCATCTTCTTGCATCACCCAGCAAGTGCACCCAGGCCCTTGAACAAAAGCAATCCCATGAATGGGTTTACCTTTGCCTGAGACAGGAGTAACCCCTTGTCCCAGCATCAGAAGAGCCAGGTGATAATATGCTCACCTATACAGCAGCCAAAATCTTTTCACATATCCCGCAGCTCACTCAAGGATAGGGATCGGGTTATTACCTCTGGTTCTGCCTCTTCCTCCTGTTCCTGTGATGACCCTGGCTCATCTTCCTCCTTTGCTAAGCGAACTGATTTTTTTGTATATTTCTTCTTCTGTATGGAGGCAACTGATACTGGTGCAGGTTGGTCCGCTGGTTCAGTTGCAGTACTGCTTGCCGGGTTTTGGATAACCACAGTGTCTGTCGCCGGGGTTTGGGTAGCCGCAGTGCTTGTCGCTGGGTCTGGAGGGGTTGCAGTGCCCATTGCCAAGGTTTGGGTAGCTGCCGTGTTCATTGCCAGGGCTCGAGGGGCTGCAGTGCCTGTCGCTGAGGTTTGGGTAGCCACAGTGCTCGTCACCGGGGCTGGAGGGCTCGCGGCACCTGTTGCCGAGGTTTGGGTGACCACAGTGCTCATCATTTTGTTGTTCGATCCAGAGACCTTCTCTTCCCCTTGAGGATACTGAGTGGTGTCGAACAGGGCTCAATAGGCATGGCCCTGGCCCCAGCACTTTGCAGTGATTTGTATCTCTGTGGGGTTGCCAGGTTGACAGCATACCTTTTCCAAATATTTCACTAGTTCTTCCAGATTCTGCACTTGTTCAGGGGTCAATTTCCAAAACATTGGAGGTGCCCACTTTTCTAGGTACTTGCCCATACTACCCCACACACCCTGCCACTCATAATTATCCCACCCTGGGGCAGATCTCTGGGTGATCTTCTTAAATAGTTGTTTAACCTTAAACAAGAGCTGAACCACATTCAGGAGCATGCTAATTCCTAGCAGTACGGCTAGGACCATGCTGGTCTCAACATCTCAAGAGTATTCAAATTTTTCAAAATTCTCAAACACCATTGTAACTGGACTGAAGGAGAAAGGAGAGGGGAAGAAAGGTACCCCACCCATAGACTGGCTTTCCAAGGAGGAAAGGTAAATGGTGTAATTATTAATAGTTTCCCACAGACGGCTCCCAAAGTATAAAGGTGACAGTGCTGACTGCAAATACCGGATTAATCCCACAACCGATGACTTTATCATACCATAAACCAGTGTTATACAATACATCAAAGCGAAAACCTTAATCCACCTCCCATGGACAATAAGCAGCAGAAGAGGGACTACATACAGAAAGCGAGTTGATACATAACAGAACTTTAAAAACCAGAGCAACAACTCTAAGAACACATAAATTGACATAGTGACCAGTGACTATTAGACCAATATAGTGAATGCTTATAACAGATTTGTTTTAACAAGCTCTGGTCAGGTTTGTTGTTATCTCAACCCTTTGTGCCCCATGTTAGGCACCAAAAATGGACTGTCGTGGTTTAACCCCAGCCAGCAACTAAGCACCATGCAGCTACGCACTCACTCCGCCCCCCGCCCAGTGGGATGGGGGAGAAAATCAGGAAAAGAAGTAAAACTCGTAAGTTGAGATAAGAACAGTTTAATAGAACAGAAAAGAAGAAACTAATAATGATAATGATAACACTAATAAAATGACAACAGTAATGATAAAAGGATTGGAATGTACCAATGATGCGCAGGGCAATTGCTCACCACCCGCCGACCAATGCCCAGTTAGTCCCCGAGCGGAGATCCCCCACCCCCACTCCCCCCAGTTCCTATACTAGATCTGACGTCCCATGGTATGGAATACACCGTTGGTCAGTTTGGGTCAGGTGCCCTGGCTGTGTCCTGTGCCAACTTCTTGTGCCCCTCCAGCCTTCTCGCTGGCTGGGCATGAGAAGCTGAAAAATCCTTGACTTTAGACTAAACACTACTTAGCAACAACTGAAAACATCAGTGTGTTATCAACATTCTTCTCATACTGAACTCAAAACATAGCACTGTACCAGCTACTAGGAAGACAATTAACTCTATCCCAGCTGAAACCAGGACAGTCACACACTAAGAACACACATGAACAGTTATCAACATGCAGTTGATGAGGAGCAACTCATCAAGTCACAGATCACAATCCTGAACCCTGTAATCCATACTTCACCTTAAACCAGCATACACTTTTCACACAATCAAGCCTCTAGACTCCAATACAAATTCCACATAGTGGCCTCCTTGCTTAGCATCAAAAGCAGCTTCTGATGAGTGAAATGATCCAGAAGTTCAACTGTGCAATCCAGTATTCTACTCACATTCAGACAGAAGTGGAGGAGTTTTGAAAATTCAAGGGATATTTAGACAAGCAAATTGAGCTTAATGTCATTACTAATAAGACAAATACAGAAAGTTCCCTCAATGGCCAAAAATATGCTCATTTTGAATTACTTAATGCAGTGATATTCTGTTGGGTAATTCACCATGTTTTTCCCTTTTCTTTTCTTTCACGATAAAAATTGGTTCATTTGTTTCCTAATACAAATGTAGCATCTAAATGCTTCACAGACGTGCTGTGCCAGTGGTGTCACTACAAAAGAAATTTCTCCATTGATCAAAGATCTCTGTCATGGTATTGTTTCTCTCCTGGAAGTGGTATGCTGATAGAGCTCACCCACTACATTTGCTCTGGCTCTGCTAGACCAGTGTCAATGTACCTGAAGGTGCTCGAGCTTGCTAGTATCTTTCATTCCTGGGCCAATGACAGCTACTTAGTGAAGCTAGCAATATTGAATGTAATTCCACAGTCACAAGGGTAGAGATACATAAAAGCGTCCCTTATCAAATCCACAGTTTCTAACAGTGCCCAAACTTGCAAATTTTTGACAGCAAACTGAATAAAAATCCAATAGAATAAGAAGCTGATATGACGTAATACCAAGTAATTTCAAACAAGGACAAAAATGCCCTATAGCCACTGACTACTTGTGCAGCCACGCATGAGATTTTGACTATGCAAAATATCCCAGGAGGAAAAAGTCTTTGCAGGGAGCTTGACTCCATCATAACTGTACTGCCTCTGAATATCCATCTTGGGAAGGTTTTGCCTGTACTAGTGTTTTATCATGTTGCATTACACAGTAAACTGGAAAATGAGTTTTCAAGACCCCTTTTTTTAAAGTGCTTTTCACTTAAATCTGAAACAAGTCAGAGAGAGGAATCGAAGTTTACATAAACACACTAGAGGAAACTCCCAACAACCTGTTTTTTGAAGGCAGACTGACCTGTGAATAGCTTGTAGCCCCTAAATGGCAAATCAGTACAAAAGCATGAGTTGACTCTTCAGCAATTCTTTTAATAATGTAAGTCCTGCTACTGTTGCTTGTCAGTGCTGTAGCAACCAGCAGCTTTTCACTGATTAGTGGTGAATGAGAGAACGTCCAGCTTCATGCATCACCAGGGTACACACAAACCTCCCTGACTCTCCATCCTGGGAGTTTTTTTACCATACTCTTTCACTAGCTAGACCACAATTTGTTAACATATTTGACATGAATATAATTTCACATCAGACAATCTGAAATGTATTGCCACAGCAAGGCAGGTAACAAGATAGTGCCTTCACTCAGAGGTGAGTTACTAGATTACTAGGTGAATTTGGAGAACTTTAAGAGTATTTTCACAGTCATCTGTGGAGAAGAAGAAAAATGAGGCAAGACTGCAGAACTGCCTGACCTTCCCCTATTATAAATACAGCTGGGCCAAAATTCTCAGTCAAGTGATTTTTAGACTGCAAAATGCCAGATTGTCAGAACTGACATGTTAGTGAGGAAAGGGCTTTGGTTCCAACAAATATTTGTTCCTGAAAATATTTTGGGGAAAAAACCAACACATTTTAAACCTGTCAAAATATCTATTAGCATCCTTATTAATTGGGAGATTCCAACTCTCCTCTTCTAAGTTACTTATTTTGAAATTCAAGCCACTTCAAGCTATCTAAATTAAACAACCAAGAAATCATTAAAAATAAATTACCTATTTGATTTTGCACATGAATATTTTTCATTATTTTATTTTTCATCCCAGTTTGAACAAGGGCCAAAACTTATATTAAAAAAAAAGGAAATGAGTGGAAGAAAAACATTTTACTTCCAAAAATAAGTTGCAATTGTCTCCCAGCTTCTCTAATTTGCAGAAACCTGCAAGCATCAATCTACCAACTTATGCCACACCAAGTGACCTTTCTTGGCATTCCTGTGCTTTTGCTTTGTACAGAGCACTTCAAAGACTCACTAGAGATGTCTCTTTTTCCAGGATGCTTTCTTTATAGACACTTTTCAGGTGATGCCTTTTTCCAAAGTTCACATATACTGAAATAGCACAGGTGGTGTTCGTCATCTCTCAGTTTGCAAGGTGTGGCAGGTTCTAGGACTCCACCATGGGCTGACCCTGCTAATGCAGATTAATGGGAGGGAGATTTGTAGATCCAGATTTCTATCATTTGTCTGTAAGTGCCCAGAAGATACTGTTGTGGCTGCTGAGTAGCAGCCAACGGCTGCCTCTTGTTATTCACCTCCTTTCATTCTTCTTTTCTTCCTCATTGCTTCCATTTACTGTTTCAGTAATGAGGGAAGATTAAAGAACTGCTGAAGATGAGAAATGCAAAATGCAGAAATGAAATGAAAGGTTGCATGGACGGGATGCCTTTAGATGACTTTCTAGAGCTTGTGCTGAGTTAAAGGTCAGAAGCTTAAGTGGATGGGGATGAAGCACTGCCCATGTTCCCCGGTACACTCTCATTTCACTCTCCAAAAGAAAAAAAAGATCAGGTCAAACTGTGTTCCAAGAAGGAATAAGTAATAAAATTATAAAAGAAACAAAGCCCAAATGGAATAAGCATCCCTTGGGGTCCAGAACACAGCTGAAATGTGTTATTTTTTTCTAGATGTGTCTTTCTGAGCATTACTCCACAACTAGAATCTTTATTAAAAAAAGACAAAATTTTAGTTGTTTCCAAAAGAACTGGGGACTTAATACAATCTTATAACAGCATGGGAACTGTTTATACTTATAAGAGACAGAAATTTAACAAATCCATTCATTGCAATTACCACTAGCAAATTTAAGGACAAATGAGTATTTCCTGAGATTAAATTCCTTATGATGTGTTCCTTGTACTTCAGCTGATGTTCCCTAACAAACATTTCACCTTAACTTATGGTAGAGCTATGCACTGACAGACAGGAGGAAAAAAAAGACTCAAGGACAACTGACGCTTTCCACAACCGGCTAACCATGAGACACATTAAGAATGCTTTGTAGGAAATATATTTTTCCTTGAATAATTTACAGGGCAAATGGTTCAATTTCAGGTAACAATTCGAAGTGGTAGGGATGCTATTCTTTTTGTAGAGACTTTTTCTCTACAAATTCTTTTTTCAAGTGCCTGCTGTACAATGCAACTGTAAGTTTCAAGCACATCTCTGTGTTTGTGGTAGGTGTGAACTATATTGAAAGTAAAGAAACCACCTCAACTTGGCCTTTAGTTCATTGGCAGCATTTTGTCAGAACTTCTGAGAATTCCCACGACTGCTACATAACACATAGTGAATGTGTTTGCATGAACCAGTGGAGGAACAAAATGCTATATATTGTCTTTTTGTTCCCTGTGTATAGAGAACTTAGTACTGTGTCGCCTTGGTACATGGCTACAGCTCTTAACCCCCACAGCAGTAAGACAATAATTTTTAAAATTAGAAAGTGATGTAGTAATGGTATCAGCTGGCAGGAAAAGTTGTTGGCTTTAAAGTCAAGTCTGCAGAACCCTCTTACTGTTGTATCAGCACCACCTACTGGTACCTCACACCCTTTTTCTTTGTAATGCTGTCAGGAAGTTTTCCCTTTACGTTTTATTGGAGCTCTAAAAATACTTGGGGAGCATTAGAAAGAAAGTTCGTTGTTTCCTAAACTCTTTTGAGACCATACAGAACAACTTGTGCTGATGTTATTTGCTGTACGGAGAATAGATAAGAGGTTTATCCAAATCTCTTAAATCCTGAGTTAGGCAAACCTTGCTCTGAAAGCAGTAGAGGGATCTGGAGAGTTGACTTCTGGCTTGCATAATTTTTTTGCATGTAATCTAGTTCATCATATTTTTTTTCAACTGAAACAAAATTTGATTCATCAGCACAGTGAATGATTCTGAAAAGATTTGTACACACACTTCATTTCACCTGTTGTGACTGTGGGCAGTCCCAGCATTTTCAAGGGGGATTCACCTCACCTAACACAGTCACGTCCAGAAGTATGTCCCCGATCAGCTGAGTGGGTCTGGCCAGATGTGACTGCCACAGCTTGTCATGGAAACTCTCCCTTGATATTCTGGCAACAGTACAGTACGTGAGCACCTCAGTTCTCCCAAAGTGAAATCAGTAGGTATCAAGAGGAAGCATCCACCCCATGCTGAAAGAGGTATCAACAACCCTTCTGAGGTCTCTGCATTGATTGCAATAGGTGCTCCACCAAGCTGACAGCTAGCATTAAATGCAAATGCAAGCCAAGGCTCACATGGGACTGACACTAGCAGCTGTATCTACAGAAGGCCTATATATCTCTGTATTTTGGGCACATTAAATTACTGATAGTTGCATGGTCTTCTCCTGAAGGGACTACCAGGGGAGAGTCGTGAGACTGTACTACTGTTACAAACATCAGGAATACAGAAACTCAAGATTGGGAGACATTTCAAACGTCATCAAATCCTTTCCACTGCAGTTATTAGCTGATACAATATACCAAGTTTTTTTTACTAAATTGAAGTTGAATTCTACTTTCTTTTTGCTAGATGTCCAAATCTAGTAAATGGATGCCCGAGTGAAGCAGAGAGAACTTATTCATGTGTCAGAAGAGGGAAATGTAGGGATAATGTAGGGAAAGAGTCTGTTCACTCTCCTGGGAGGCAGCCAGCCAGCCATGCAGGATACATGCAGCTCTGGACATGCCACAGCCGATGATGTCCCTGGTCCAAATCACGGGTCAGAATAGGTAGCTAAGAGACACGGCAGGGGAGATGGGACTTTGCAGTGGAAGGGCACTGGGGACACAAAAAAGCTAATGGTACTTACAGAAGGGGCTGGAGGTACTGGAAGGGCTTTAGGGAGGATGGGAAAAGGGAAGACCTTGATATTTTCGTTTGGATATCACTGAGGAACTGGAGAGGGATATAATGGGAGGAGGTAAAAAAGGAGACATGGAAATAGGAAATGCAGGATACAGGTTTGTGGCAATTTGGCTTCCTTAGTTCCGTAGAACAGTTTGCCTAATATTTTTATTGTTGCAGCTTCCCCCTTGGCAGAAGTGGTAGGAGGTCTGTTGCAGACTCACTGCCTGTAGACTTGCTCTCACATCCATGTAAACATGCCCTCACTGCTTTTCCTAATCAAGATGCTTTCCTACTGCAATCTCTTAAATCTGTTTTGCAGCATCTGCTGCACTACAGACCAACTGTCAAACTTCTGAAACCTTCATCTTTCTCTGTACTTTGCCTCTGTACCCACTGGTTTCCCTGAGGGAGGCAAGGAGATAGCTACTAGAGCACCAAAATGAAGTAAACATACATTAGCACTGGCAGGATTAATCTAACTATCCTGATTTTCAGACCATCTGCAGAAAGAATAGAAAGACTTTATTTTAAAATACCCTTAAAATATAAGAAAATATCTATTTTGCTTTTTATTTCATGTGTCTTGTCTGTGGAAGATTTGCCTGAAATCCTTAAATCTCCCTGTTCCTTCCTGTGTGTTCTTGAACCCTTTGGTCACATAGTGTCAACTGCAAAGTTAAGGTTGTCAGGGGTCCAAATGACTTGTATCTTCCTCTCAAAGCCATCGAAGTGGCTAGCCTCATTTTGTCCAGCAGTTCAGTTCTGCTCTTGTATGCTACAACTGGAGCCACAGTTTTGGTTGGGTTTTTTTTTTTCCTCTCACTTCTCTTTTCATGTTTCATTTTATTCTACTGTTTCTGTTTTGTTAGAAAACTTTGCATGTGTGCAATTCTTGTCAAATAAAAGCCAAATACCTGTCATTTGTAGATCCCTTAACTGAATGATACATTATTAAATCTTTTCAATATCCTAGGTAAATATAACCAGCAAAAAACCATTGTCATTGATGAAACATTTGGAGACAACCAAACAGCAGTGGGAAAATGAAGACACTGTTGCTGGTTTGCAACTATTGTAATATATCCAATGCAAATTGCAGACCTAAGTCAAAGAAATTCTAGGCTGCAGTGATGATGAAATGGCAGAACGTCAGATCTCAACAACAACAACAAAAAGTCTATTAAAGTATTTTAACATTGAGTTTGAGAAGTGTAGAGCTTTAGACATTAGTAATACTGTCATATTTTTAATGGACTATGTTCTGTTTGCTTTGGTGGTGATTTTTTTTTTTTTTTTTGGTAATACAAATGTGAATCCCTCAGCCCTAAGAAATTTCCTTTGATTTATCATACAATGTTATCAGTTGCAAAACAGCTGGTACTTTGTGACCACAGGCTATGACAACCCATTGTGTTCACTCTAACCCTTTTCTTGTTCCTACATTATTTTTAATGGGAAATTTCCCTCTAACACAGCTCACTCCACAACCACAAAGCACAGAGGTCCTCCTCCCTATTGCACTCCTCCCTTTCTAGCACAAGCTCTATGGAACTGCACCTCCTGGAGAAGCAATACAACCTGCTGACCACCACTCACAAAACCGGTCTTACAGGACTATGCTTTTTTTTGGCAGAAAACAAGCAAATGGATTTAAATAAAAACGTTATGTCAGCACTCACTCATTTGGCGTTTGAGTAAGAGAGATAGAAGTTTTCCAATCAATATGATATAATGCTTCACTGGTACTTCACGAAGTGTCTTTAAAAGTTTTTATCTTATATATCTTCATTCTCCAAACTCTAGTGTGGGTTTTGTTTTGCTAGCTAGAAAAAAAGTGCCACTATATTTTCAGCCTGGAAATTTACCACAGAAATGCTATGTGAAGTTAAGTCAACTATAAATGAAGGCATTCAAACTCTAAAGGCTGCAAAGGCACAGCGAATGTCCAAAGCAGTTCTAGCAAGAATTTGGTATCAAAAGGTGGAATGTTCTCAAGAGCTACGGCTCTCCTGAGATTCCAGCAAAAAACTCACTCCTAGGGCCCTCTTGAACTCTAAAACATCTCTTCCAGCTGCCCCAGTTACCAGATCTTTACATTAGACACCTTTCAGATTTCAGCAATGACATTGTGCCTTCTCAGAATAATGACAAAGTGCACATCACGGCAATATCTAACTCTAGCTTTCCCTCCCACCGCTAGCCCTCCTAGTCCAGAGCTGCTGGGAAACCAATCCTGGCCAGGCCCAGGATGGACTGGATCTCTCATTGTGTTAGCAGGTCACAGCTGAACTAAAGCTGAATTGAAAGCAAATGATATTTTCTGTGTGAGGCTTAGCCTCACTGTAGTGAAAACTCAGCAAAATACAGTAGTCAAGTTCAAGTTCAAGTTTTGGGAACTCCCATAAAAACCACATCAAAATATCAACAGTTGTCCTGGTTCTGCCTGAAGATGTCTTCCTTTGAACCCTTTTTATCTAGGAACATTGTTGACAGACCTTTCTGTATACTCTGTATTCAGAGTACTGAAGACAGGACGCTTTTCGTTGAAGAACAGAAATAGGTGTTTGACAAGTAAGCACAATCCAAACAGTTATTCTCTATCTCCTCCAAGAAAAAGGTAGCAGATTGGACAGAAGATCCCACCGACAGCATGCAGATTACAAGCTGCCAGGTAAACCGTGTTAAGCAATGTACTGTAACTAAGTAACTAACTAAACCCTCTGGTTTCTCTCTCTCTCAACCCCAAGACTTTTGTCACTTTAAATATATACTTCTTATTTATTTTTTGAAGAGACTTGCATTCTTGTTTTGTAAGTTATAGAAAATTACCTTCCAAGTTTATAAGTTGCCTAGTAGATAAAAAGGTCTCCCATATGTTCCTGAAGTTTGGGGTAATCCCAGTGTGAAAATCTGTAATTGCCTCGTATCTTAAATTTTTGTGCTGTTTTTGTTTAGACCATAAATTTAATTTGGCATCACCAGTCCTTGAAGTTCAAAGGCCTGGCACTATATTGCCTGTCTTATTCAGCCTCGGTCCAATAAGCATTTACTCACGTCAGGTTTCAGGTCTCTATCTCAGCCTCCAAGCCCATTACACTGTTTGTTCCTTAATATTTATAAACATAAAAATACAAATTTTATTGTCTATCCCTGTCCTGATCACTCTTTTTAAAGCCTCTACAATGCTTTTGTTTTAAATGTCTTTCTAAGAAAATTAGTATTAATTCTACCTTTATTGTAACTTCATTCTTCCCTTTTCTTCTCTCTTAAGTTATATCCAAAATAGGGGGGAGGGGGGGAGTTTCAATAATTGTTTCTTATTATTTTTTACTTGCATTTTAGTTACATATTTACTTCTGGAGAGCACCAACTGTAGTGAGATTTTGACAATAAGACTTGTTGTCCATTATCTGTGTTACTCCCGAATAGAAGACTGTAAATGCTGCTAGTTTTAATCTCCAGGAAGAAAATACTCAGGATAATTCAAGAGTATTTCAGACATAAAGAAAAATACAGGACCAATTTTAATTAAGGAACTAGATCTGTCAGATAGTAATTAACTGTTTTAAATCTATGGCTGTGTGAGAAAACATTGGTCACAATAATAATGTTATGCAAATCAAAATGACTGCTTCGGCTAGACAGATTTAAATTTCCAGATGTCTGCCACTATATAAATTTCACTGAGAAAAAAATTATATGCTAATCTGTATTCAGGTGATCTCTTGAAACATTGTTGGCAGCTTTAACCAAAGAGGAGGCAATCACAGAGAAAGACAGACAGGAGTAATGCCAATATTTAGGGAAGATACATCTGTCAAAATATGGGACACCTAATTATAAAAAACTGATTTGATAATAAAGTTATCTGGCTTTTAAAGCAATTACAGTTTAGACATCCTCTCTGATAATTCAATCTGTATCACCACAGGACATTTTCACTTTGACAACAGCTGCATACTATGTATCAATCCAAGAAAGGCTGAAGGAAACAACACCTGACTAGATTTTTATTCTTGACATAGTCATCATATGAAGGCTTCAAGCACAGGAGCCAACTGAAGGGAGATCTCATTTCTATTCAGTGTTTGGTTTTTTCCTAAATAAAGCAAAGAGTAAGAATTCTTTGCAAGCATACATGATCAGCATATAAAGTTGAGAATGTGGGAGCTACATGAAATGTACTATATAAGCAATGGGTTTTTTTAGATATATATACATATATATCCTCAGTGGTGCTGTTCTTCTTTGTCAAAGACCCGAAAAAGTTCTGCAGAAAAAATCATTCATATCTACATTTTCCGTAAGAACAATATTGTCACCAGTGTAGAGCAGGTAGCACTGACCCTTCGGATGGATCTGGGTAGCAGACCAGAGTTTTTTCCCTGTTGTTTGTGGGCTGGAGCAGATCGTTCTGTCCGTGTGTTTGCTGAGGGTTTGGCTGACTATGAAAGCACGAACATAAGCGCACAGTTTAATAGTCTGGCTTAAAAGGTCCCATGTGACCCCAGCTCCATTAACCACCGTTCCCAGCATTTCTGAAATGTAAGCTAGCGTCAACAGGGTCTAGATAGATTGATTACAGAGAGCAGTGGGTGTTTGAACTGAATGGTACTGGAAACAACTGAGGATGGCTAGCTGGCTATTCCAGCTGCAGCTTCACAGTATTTCAGTTCAACATTCAAGTCTCAGCCACCAGAGTCCCCCCGTGTGGCTCAGTTGGGGGTAACTGAGCATTGTGTGTGAATGTCTGACGATCAGTAATTTTAGCTGTCAGTCAGCAGTTCCAGGTGAAATTCCAAGCAGCCAACTGGTCGCTGAAATCACTTGCGTATTCACCAGATTACAAAACTTTTCAAGTGGTGGTCAGCTCAATGGATCTCACTTAGGGCAGTGATTTATTTGTGTGCAGCTACTATGGATCCATGATATAATGAAATATTGAACTGGAACCCAATCTATTGATTCCTCTTTGTAGTATTATCCATACTTTTTTCCATTATATATAAAAGCCCTCGGTTTATATCAAAGAATATAATGTTTGCAGTCAGCCTGGTTGCCACAATGTCTTGCCCTATAATCCAAATGGCAAATACTAATGTCTGCTGAGGATTTATTTTAAGGATTTATTTCACTGACTTCTTTCTTTCTTTATCTTATGTTTATTCCTGGGAAACAGAAAACGTCCACTTTTAAACATGACTTGCTCTTCATTAGTTATATTTAGGGTCATGCCAGGTCTTACCTATAGCACCCATTTCTTTATTTCACTGCAGACTAGCACATAACATATTCAACCAAAATTTCAATAGTTTATTCTACTGGGTCTGGCTGGAATGGAGTTAATTTTCTTCATAGCAGCCCATAAGTGCCATGTTTTGGATTTGTGACTAAAACAGCGTTGATTGATAGCACACCAGTGCTTTGGCTATTGCTGAAGTCCTTGCACAGCATGCAGGTTTTCATTTTCCCACTCTGCCCTTGCAGTGAGCAGGCTGGGGGTGAGCAAGAAGCTGGTGGGGGACACAGCTGGGACAGCTGACCCCAACTAATCAAGGGATATTGCATACCATACAACCTGATGCTCAGCAATAAAAGCTCAGGGAAAGGAGGAAGGTGGGACACTCATGGTTATGCCATTTGTCTCCCCAAGTAACGGTTAAGTGTGATGGAGCCCAGCTTTTCAGAGAGCAGCTAAACACCTGCCTGCCCACAGGAAGTAGTGAATTAATTCCTCATTTTGCTTTGTGTATGCAGGTTTGCTTTACCTATTCAACTGTCTTACCTATTAAACTGTCTTTATCTTGACCCAGGAGGTTTTGGCTTTTGGCCTTCTGATTCTCTCCCCCATCCCACCGGTGGGGAATAAGCAAGCAACTGGGTGGGCACATAGTTTCTGGCCGTGGTGAACCCACAGGTTGCAGAGATCGTTAAGTAAGTTTTGACTTCTAAGTTTTTAGTTTTAGTTACTGACAGACTAAAGTTTGATACCCGACTACAAAATTATTACAAAATAGCTAGCATTTTTTCACAGTTCCAGAGCATCTCATCCCATAAGATTAACGTGACAAACTCAACTTCCACATTCAGAAAAAGTTTTTAATCCTCAATATTTAAGAGTCAGAAAGAAACCCAAATCTCACACTTTTTAAACCTGCCTGCCTGGTATTTTGGTACCCATCAGCCACCACTTTGAGCGCTCAGAGTCGCCATCTGCCAGGCTGATATCCCTTTCTCCTGCAAGTTTCCTTTCCTTAAGCATTTAAGTGAACAAGCCTGTTTGGTTTTAGCCATCATCAATGGTACTTTATAGTTCTGCAGAGAGCCTTGCATGTAAGAGTAGACTGCGAAATTCCCACTCTGGCCACTGGGCTGACACCATGAAGCAAAGTCTGCCCGTCTCCAGCAAGGCCCAGGCCGGCCCAGGCCTGTCAGTGGACAACAGTCCTCCTCCATCGCCGCCAGATGCTGAGCGGCGGCCAAGGCCAAACCCACCCTCCCCTGCGCGCCCGCTGGGAGGGACGCGGCTGGGCCCCCGCTGGCTGAGGGGACGCGCACACACGGTTTCCCTCCGGGGCAAGGGAGGCTGAGGGCGCTCAGACAGACCGACCGACCGACCGACCGACCGACCGACGCGACCCCCCCCTGCGGCCAGCTCCCTCGGTGGTGGCAGGCCCCCGCCGTCCCCATGGAAACGGCCCGGTGGGCGGGGCAACGCCGGCCCGACCCCTCCCGTTGCCACGGCAGCCGCCGCTGGCGGCGGAAGTGCCT
>NW_010973294.1:3074144-3137862 GCF_000737465.1 Haliaeetus leucocephalus | reverse complement strand
CCCCGCCCTGCCCCGCCCCTCGGCTGCCGCCGCCACCGCCTTCGGAAGATGGCGGACGGCGGGGCCGCTCCCGCGCAGCAGGAAGGGGAAGTGTCCGCGCCGGCCGGCGGCGGCCGGAGGGATCGGCAGCCCCGGAGCGTAGGCCGCCCGCCCAGCGCCCGGGATTTGCAGGTGAGCGGGTGGAGATGGGCGTCCCGCTCCCTCCGCGGGCCGGGCCGAGCGGGGCGGAGTGCCGCGTCCCCTCGGGGGCGCCCCCGGCCTTCCCCAGGCCGGCCCTGAGGGGAGCGGGCGCTGCGCGGCTCCCCCGCCCCGCTCGTTGCCTGTCGGGGCTGCCCCGGTGCAGCCAGGCAGGGCTGGGCCTCTGAGCAGGGGCTGTCGTCGTCTTCTCTTTCCTTTTTCCCCTCCTTTGGAGGCTCGGAAGGACGCCCCTGAAAGAGGACTAGGAAACGGTGGGTGGTCAGCTCTGCAGGGAACTGGGAGGGCTCTGCCGACACTTCAGTAGCTGGGTTTTAACTGTACTTCAAGTTATTTTGGCGCCATTGTATTTCCTGATTACTTGGTAGTAGTGTCCCTTCCCGCATGAAAACGTCAGTCTTCGCAAATGTGGTGTAAGACTAAGGACAAGATCTTTTCCCAGGTTTTACACGGGGGAAGTTGTGAGTGTACGATCACAAATGTAACTCGGCACAGGTACTTCAGCGCTGGATGGCAAACGCTTTTAGCAGTATCCCTTTTTTGTGTGTGACACTGAAACTGTATGAAGGTTCAAAATGTTGTAGCAACAAATTGATTGGAAAACAGGTGAAACTTTTAGTAACTGAAACTGCCCCTGTTTTATTTAATTGTACATACTTAGCAGAGAAAGATGGATATAGTTTTCTTTTTTTCCTCGTTACTATATGGGATCTTTGTAGATTTTTTGCTACTACATGTCACACTAATAAAATCTGTGTTAATACTTCTGATTCATAAGGTCCTTAGTTAGTCAACTGAAGCAGACAGGCATTTCGGGTAGATGATTATTGATAAAATGTTAAAAAACAAAGAATTACCCTCCTGGGTCAGAGTAGCTGACCATCCATCCATCCAGCTCGGTACTTGGTTTGTCGTGGCGCCATAAGAGATGCAGCATGAGGAAAGCACAGAAGCCTGGTAACCATGCCCTTTTACACTCCCTCAGCATCCCTCAGTCTTTGGATTAGGGGTGGTGCAGGGTAGATCTTTGCCTGTTCCTTTTAGTGTCTGCTTATGGATTTGTTGTCTATGACTTACCCCATCAGCTTTGCATAGCTGAAAGATACTTGCTTGTGTCCTCAAATAGAATGGAGGTCTTCAGTGCTTTTCTTGAGCTGTCTTGTTACTCAGTTTAATTTTCTTAATGGGTATATAATTCCTCAGATGGTATTTTTCCCATGCAAAAAATGCCTCACAATAATATGGGATTAATATCCTGTGTTCATAGCATTGTGTTTTGAAGGGCAGATGATGTTTCATTTTATTTGAATGTGTATTTCTTCTACATAAAACTGTAATGAAATTGTAGCCTAGTACCTATTCTGGTGTGTATGGTAAAAATATTAATATCAATTGCATAGTGTGAGCAAAATGGTTTGGGGTTGAAATTAAGGATGATTTGACAAACAGACTATTATTCAGGACAAAAGTGAGATTGCTAAAAATGACATGTTAGATGTGCCTAAAAATGAACTTGCCAGTGATAACGGCAGCATCTGGGGAGCCTTTGGGAAAAACTTTTTTTTTTAAGTATTTGCAACCATGTCTTGAGTTCAAGCCAGAAAGACTGGATTGGTTCTTAATTCCAGTACAAGCTTATTTGAGTTGTGCTTTTTCCATTTCTGTGTAAAATATTTGTAAAATTTATTATTGTTTCCTAGTCTTATCAGAGTTACCTAGCAACTTTATTTCAACTTGTTAACATTAATAAGATGATGCTTAATATATACATGTGTATATTTTCTTGTGATTCTGAATCTAATGCAGGCTGAATGTACTCTGCTGCCATTTGGTTCACACTGCTTCACTAGCTACAAGTTCCAAGTCACAATGGCATTAAGCATCGTGGGTTTTTTTTCATAAAGCAGAAAGGAAGTTGAATTTAGAGAAGTAGTTGGGATTTCTCATGTTGATGTTTCTAATTTTCTGGTGATGTGTGCATTTTCCATTAGCTTTTGTCTTATTTCTGTTCTACATGCAGTTCTAGAGTTATAGACTTCTAAAAAGAGCTCTGTTTCCTACAGTTGGCCTTGGCAGAGTTATATGAAGATGAAGCTAAAAGGCAGTCGTTGTGTTCTGACAAACCAACAACTACAAAGATCAGTAACACAAAAGTATCACACAGGTAAGACATCCTTTGTACTTCTGAAATGTGTTGAATAGGTACTGTATTAGCTCACAAAAATTTGTCGTGCTTGCTTGATCTCCTCCTTGTATAAAAAGCAATCTACAGCAGTTCATAATCCAGAATTGTGAATTCCTGTAATAATGCATAGTCTGTGTCTTCTCAGAATGCTTTTTAAATTGTATTTATTTAGGAGCCTTTGTGCTGTATGGTATTCCAAAATTCTTTGTCGTGGTTTAACCCCAGCCAGCAACTAAGCACCATGCAGCCGCTCCCTCACTCCCCGCCACCCAGTGGGATGGGGGAGAAAATCGGGAAAAGAAGTAAAACCTGCAGGTTGAGATAAGAACGGTTTAATAGAGAAGAAGAAACTAATAATGATAACACTAATAAAATGACAGCAGTAATAATAAAAGGATTGGAATATACAAATTATGCACAGCGCAATTGCTCACTACCCACCCGCCAATTGATGCCCAGTTAGTCCCCAAGCGGCGATCCCTCCAGCCCCTGCTCCCCCCAGTTTATATACTAGATGTGACATCACATGGTATGGAATACCCAGTTGGCCAGTTTGGGTCAGCTGCCCTGGCTGTGTGCCTTCCCAACTTCTTGTGTCCCTCCGATTTCTCGCTGGCTGGGCATCAGAAGCTGAAAAATCCTTGACTTAGTCTGAACACTACTTAGCAACAACTGAAAACATCAGTGTGTTATTAACATTCTTCTCATACTGAACTCAAAACATAGCACTGTACCAGCTACTAGGAAGACAATTAACTCTATCCCAGCTGAAACCAGGACACTCTTTAAACCCACTTCAGGTAAGATATGATTCAGATGCTATAAGTGAAATGCAGTGTTGCTCTTTGTTTACACAGACAGAATTTGGAATTTTGCTGTATCAGAAAAATACTGCAGTTCTTTGCTTCTTCAAAATTCAGCAAATCAGTAGTTTGTGTGAAACTTGACAAGTGAGCTGCTTTGAGTGTTGTACTTACGTCAGTACCTGATGAGACAAATATTAATTTGAAAAATTATTAGTAAGTTCATTAGGAGGCTCCTATGGGGTGAGAGAAATAAGAAGGGCTTCTTATTGAATTTGTCTGGGTTTGGCAGGTGGAAGGAAAGACATGTATGTACGTATATATCCAACTTTTGCTGGCCTGCAGTGTTTGCATTTCACTTAGCATTTGAAGATTCATTATTAATTTTTAATTTTTAATTTAAATTGTTTTTAATTTTTATTTAAATTGTTTTTAAAGAAGAGAAGTCTTTAAATCATTACTGTCAGGGATGCCATAACAAGTCCTGTATTTGGCTTGTCTTTTAATCATTGCTGCCAATATGGATCTCTGTTTAAAGGAGGTTAAGCAGCAGAAAAGATCTTAGTCACCAGAGCCATGCTTGAAGTGTATCTGCAAATGCAGATCTTCAGGAAGAGGGATTTTAGCACACTATGTGACACTTGAAAAATAATAGCTTTTTTGGTGAGGTTTTTTGTTTTGGTGAAACCACTTAAGTTGACTAATTGGCTACACAGAACACAGTTTATAAACAAATAAAGCGAACACCTCAATTTACCAATACATACCATGAAGTTACCGTTTTCCACTCCAACTGAAGGAAAAACTGCAATACAGTATCTCAAATACTTCAGTGTGATAGCTGTTGGCAAACACTTGCTCTTTGCTGGCAATCATACTGGAATCTGTCTGAGAAAGAAGGGATGGCTGCTATTTGCATGGTATCCAAAATGAGATTTTTCTTTAAGTAGACTTCAGTTTGCTCTCAGATGAGCAGTGTATTAATTACAAGGAAACATAGTGCTGCTCTTGAAGTCACCTACTCGGCTTGCCTTTCACAAGTGCAGGTATAGAATTACAGGATGGTTTGGGTTGGAAGGGACCTTAAAGATCATCTAGTTCCACCCCCCTGCCATGGGCAGAGGCATCTTCCACTAGACCAGGTTGCTCAAAGCCCCATCCAACCTGGCCTGGAACACTTCCAGGGATGGGGCATCCACAAGCTCTCTGGGCAACCTGTTCCAGTGCCTCACCACGCTCACAGTAAAGAATTTCTTCCTTACATCTAATCTACATCTACCCTCTTTCAGTTTAAAGCCATTACCCCTTGTCCCATCACTACATGCCCTTGTAAAAAGTCCCTCTCCAGCTTTCTTGTAGGCCCCTTTAGGTACTGGAAGGCTGCTATAAGGTGTCCCCGGAGCCTTCTCTTCTCCAGCCTGAACAACCCCAACTCTCTCAGCCTGTCTTCACAGCAGAGGTGTTCCAGCCCTCTGATCATCTTTGTGGCCCTCCTCTGGACTCACTCTAACAGGTCCCTGTCCTTCTTCTGTTGGGGGCACCAGAGCTGAACGCAGTACTCCAGGTGGGGTCTCACCAGAGCAGAGTAGACGGGCAGAATCACCTCCCTTGACCTGCTGGTCACGCTTCTTTTGATGCAGCCCAGGATACGGTTGGCTTTCTGGGCTGTGAGTGCACATTGCCAGCTCATGTTTAGCTTCTTGTCAACTAATATCCCCAAGTCCTTCTCCTCAGGGCTGCTCTCAATCCATTCTCCTCCCAGCCTGTATTTGTGCTTGGGATTGCCCCGACCCATGTGCAGGACCTTGCCCTTGGCCTTGTTGAACTTCATGAGGTTCACACAGGCCCACCTCTCAAGCCTGTCAAGGTCCCTCTGGATGGCATCGCTTCCCTCCAGCACGTTGTCCGCACCACGGAGCTTGGTGTCATCAGCAAACTTGCTGAGGGTGCACTCAATCCCACTGGCCATGTCGCCAACACAGATGTTAAACAGCGCCGGTCCCAATACTGACCCCTGAGGAATGCCACTCGTCACTGCTTTCCATTTGGACATCGAGCCGTTGACCGCAACTCTTTGAGTGCGACCATCCAGCCAATTCCTTATCCACCGAGTGGTCCGTCTGTCAAATCTGTATCTCTCCAATTTAGACATAAGGATGTCATGTGGGACAGTGTCACATGCTTTGCAGAAGTCCAGGCAGATGACATCAGTTGCTCTTCCCTTATCCAGCAGTGCTGTAACCCTGTCATAGAAGGCCACCAAATTTGTTAGGCAGGATTTGCCCTTAGTGAAACCAAGTAACCTCCTTATTTTCCATCTTGCTGGGCACAGAGGTGAGACTGGCTGGCCTGTAGTTTCCTGGGTCTTCCTTTTTTCCCTTTTTAAAAATGGGGGTTATGTTTCCCCTTTTCCACTCAGTGGGAACTTCACTGGACTGCCACAACTTCTCAAACATGATGGATAGTGGCTTAGCCGCTTCATTCGCCAGTTCCTTCAGGACCTGCAGATGCATCTCATCAGGTCCCATGGACTTGTGCACCTTCAGGTTCCTTAGATGGTCTTGAACCAGATCTACTCCTACAGTGGGCAGGTCTTCATTCTCCCAGTCCCTGGCTTTGCCTTCTGCGTCTTGGGTGGTATGGTTGGAGCATGTGCCGGTGAAGACTGAGGCAAAAAAGTCTTTGAGTACCTCAGCCGCCTTCATGTCCCAGGTGACCAGGTCTCCCATTTCCTTCTGGAGAGAGACCGTGTTTTCCTTAGTCTTCCTTTTATCACCGATGTACCTATTGAAACTTTTCTTGTTGCCCTTGACATCCCTGGCCAGATTTCATTCTATCAGGGCTTTAGTTTTTCTATCTTGATCCTTGGCTGCTCGGACAATTTCTCTGTGTTTCTCCCAGGCTACTTGTCCTTGCTTCCACCCTCTGTAGGCTTCCTGTTTGTGTTTGAGTTTGTCCAGGAGCTCCTTGTTCATCCACGCATGCCTCCTGGCATTTTTGCCTGACATCCTCTTCGTTGGGATGCATCGCTCCTGATCTTGGAGGAGGTGATCCTTGGATATTAACTAGCTTTCTTGGGCCCGTTTTCCCTCCAGGGCTTTATCCCATGGTACTCTACCAAGCAGATCCCCAAGAGGCCAAAGTCTGCTCTCCTGAAGTCCAGGGTAGTGAGCTTGCTGTGCACCCTCCTCTCTGCCCTAAGGAGCTTGAAAGAATGTATAGAAGAATGTCTCTGGGCTCTGTTGGAATAAATGCCATATTATATATGCTGTCATGTTGTGTAAGCTCCTTTAAGAAACTTGAGACTTTTGGCACAAAAATACAAGCCCCACAAAACAGACTACGTCCCAAAGGAAGAAAATAGAAGAGATTAAAGCATTTGTAGTGCCTTGTGACCTAAGTCCATAACAATACATTTTTTTCTGAGAAAGTAATAAGCAGATCCTTCACTGGGATATAGAATTACATTGTTTTATCAACACTGATACTTAAAAAAGTGATGGCCTTCTCTGCTACACTTTGATTTCAAAGGTATAGTAATCAGACAAATTGCCTAAATCTGAACTGGTGATCTGCCATTATTCATATAGCAGATTGTATGCATGTTCTTATCCCATGGTAGTCAGCTACCTCATAATCATCTTGCATTAATGAATTTTATCATCAAGTATTACAGGATAAGAGTATACATCTGTACAGCTTTTTGTGGCATTTTGCAAGCTAACAACACTAGCTTGTCTTGAGGTAGCTTATTGATCTGTCCCTATTGTAAAACAGAATCTGATTCTGCATTTTAATAATACTTTGAAAGTCTTTGCAACATTGTCATTCAACATATACTTAAAATTATGTAAAATAGAACTGAGAACTACTGCTATTTAGTTTTTAGGGTCCTCGTAGACAGGGACTCCAGGGCATCAAGGAAAGCCAATGTTGACTTCACTAGGGAACTTACCTTTTGACAAAACCAGCTAAAATGTGGAAAGAATTTGAAGTGTAATTAAGTCTGGTAAGCTGGATTCTGAAACAGCTGTTAAGCTTGCATATTAGCTGTGTTATCTGTGGGACCACCAGTGGCATTAAGCAGAATTCTGCATAACCTATGCTAGAATAGAATAGTTCAGTCGGAAGGGACCTACAATGATCATCTAGTCCAACTGCTACTGCAAAATGACTCTGCCATACATGTGCCCTTTTCTGCTTATTCACTGAGAAGCATACATGGCTATGTACTTTGGCAAAAAAAAAGTATGGTGAGAACAAAAAAACCCCAACAGCTTGATATCCTTAGTTTTTGAAAAAGAAGTAGTTTCAGAAGTTAGATATAAAGTATTTAGTGAAGTGTATGTACCAGTCATCTTCAAACGTTTTCTTTTATTCTCTTGGCAGTCTTAAAATTGATTCTCTTAGAAGGTTGAGAAAACCAGAGAGAAGCATGAGCGATGACAAAGAAAACCAAAGGTATTTTTAAAACAAACAAACAAATCATTTAACAATTGTGAAAGTAACTGGGTTTTTTGTGACGTTCACACTTTGCTCTCCCCTGTTTTTCAAAATGCCTGTGAGCTAAGTCTATCCTGCAAAGAGCAAGTAACTACAGAGACGCTATGTGACTTGTTATAGTGTTAGATGTACACTGCTGTACTAAAACTATATTTAGTGGAATCTGGCTGTAGTGATCTAGGACCTGTAGATGCCTTAACATGTAACTGTATGAATGTAAAGGTTGTAACTTATGTTTGGACTCAAAAGCTTTTTTGACTTTTCTCAAATATCCTGAATTGTTCTGTGTATCCATTACTCAAATATTTGAGTACTTCCTTTCTTTCTTGAATACTAATTCTTATGAGAATTCTTGTTTTATCTCCTTACCACTATCATTCTTTTAAATCTAATAATTAAAGATTTTTCCATATAAATGGCAAGTGGGTTAATAAATACAGATTTACATACAAAGGAGAGATGATACTAAGGGATTTACAGTTATGTGACATCATAAAAGCAGTATGATTGTACAGCACCTTCATACCCACTACTGTTTTGGAGTAATTGTAATATATGGTAAGATCAACAGCATTTTGAAGTCATTCGCCTGATAGACAGTTTCATGTGGATTAAATGATTTGCCTTGCCCCAAGTGGTTAAGTGAAAAAGTTCAGGAAAGTAGAAAGCACTTATTTTATCAGTTTTTAATGCTTCTTGTAATCAAGGACAAAATACTCAGGTTTGCCAGGTTTTGTATTTATATACAGATTTTTTTACAGGATCTATTCTGTTGGTGTTTAGAGATTTATAGCACCTTTCTCAAGATAATCCTCAAGAAATATTTTGATTTTCATAATCAGATACAGTTTTCAGCAGAATTATTTGTGGTTTAACCTTTCATCTTCAAGAGCTAGAAACGGGGCTGTGTTGAAGAAAAAGAACACAAATTAGTTTTCACAGCAGTTTCTGCAGATTTTAAAATGCCTTGAAACATTAATTAAATTTATTAAAAACTTTCCATTTCTGATATTGGCAGGAATGGAAGTACACTACTTCTGTAAATTAAAAGATCAAATGGTGGCACTGTTCAGGTTTTCCAACAACAGTTTTACACTTGTTCTGCCAAGGTGGTGTTAGTTGTGAATCTGTATTCTAACCAGCCCAGGCACGATCCCATGCATGGCACACCCCGAGGAACTTGGTCTTTCTGGGAGCAGGTGGCATCCACATAAGATGAGGTATACAAAGCCATGGCTGCATCAGGACTGTGTTCACTTAAACATATGACCTTGGCACCTAACCTCTGGGGTCTGTTCCAGAAGGCATCTTGGTAGTTTTGTTAGTGAAATGTCTTTGGAGTAGTGTTGCTTGGATTGCTGGGAAGGTCAGAACCAAGTGGAACATTTCTGTGATCTGAATGAAGAGGTCTTGTGCCAAACTTGGCTCTTTATTTGTTAATATTTTTTCTTTTGATGAGAAGAGGAAAATGATAATTGTCATTTAAAGCATTGTTGCTTATGAACATTACTATTCTAAAGATTTTATTCAGGTGACTCAGAATACAGAGGATTACAGATTTCTGGGGCTTCTAATAATCCAAGTAAAATTGTTGCTGAACTCTTCAAGGAAGCAAAAGAACATGGAGCTGTCCCGTTAGATGAAGCCTCAAGAGCATCTGGTGACTTAAGTAAAGCTAAGGTAAAAGTTAAACGATACTTTGATCTCTATTTACATTAGTCTCTCTGAAACTTATATAACCACATGAGAGTGAATACACCTTTTTGTGGTTTGCGAATAACAGAGGATTTGATCAACACTGTTGTGTGTTATCTGTGCTCAGACAGTTTGCTCTAGAAAATAAAGTGGGGAGGAGCCACACAATTTCAGGGGAAGTCATTAGAATTCAACCTGAAATGGAATTGCTTGCTTTATTTTTAATTAAAATTTCTTAAAAAAACCCAAAAAAACAAACCTGCAGTTGCATCCCCAAAATCTCTTACCCGCTGAATTACTACTGGAGGGTAGTGGTCAAAGGCTCAATGTATCAATGGAGATCTGTGACAAGAGGTGTCCCTCAGGGGTCCATACTGGGACCAGTACTGTTTAATATCTTCATCAATGACATAGACAGTGGGATCGAGTGCACCCTCAGCAAGTTTGCAGATGACACCAAGCTGAGTGGTATGGTTGACATGCCTGATGGTCGGGATGCCATCCAGAGGGACCTGGACAAGCTGAGGAATTGGGCCCGTGTGAATCTCATGAGGTTCAGCAAGGCCAAGTGCAAGGTCCTGCACATGGGTCAGGGCAACCCCCGGTATCAATACAGGCTGGGGGATGCAGGGATTGAGAGCGGCCCTGTGGAGAGGGACTTGGGGGTAATGGTGGATGCAGAACTGGACATGAGCCAACAAGGTGCACTCACAGCCCAGCAAGCCAACCGTATCCTGGGCTGTATCAAAAGAAACGTGGCCAGCAGATCAAGGGAGGTGATTCTGCCCCTCTACTCTGCTCTGGTGAGACCCCACCTGGAGTGCTGTGTCCAGCTCTGGAGTCCTCAGCACAGGAAAGACATGGACCTGTTGGAGCGGGTCCAGAGGAGGTCCTCAAAAATGATCAGAGGAATGGAACACCTCTCCTGTGAGGGCGGGCTGAGAGAGTTGGGGTTGTTCAGCCTGGAGAAGAGGAGGCTCTGGGGAGACCTTACTGCAGCCTCTCAGTACTTAAAGGTGGCTCATAAGGAAGATGGGGACAAACTTTTAAGCAGGGCCTGTAGTGATGGGACAAGGGGTAGTGGGTTTAAAGTAAAAGAGGGTAGATTCAAACTACATATAAGGAAGACATTTTTTATGATGAGGGTGGTGAAACAGTGGAACGGGTTGCCCAGAGAGGTGGTAGATGCCCCATCCTTGGAAACATTCAAGGTCAGGTTGTACAGGGTCCTGATCAACTTGTTCTAGTTGAAGATGTCCCTGCTCATTGCAGGGGGGGTTGGACTAGTTGACCTTGAAAGGTCCCTTCCAACCCAAACTGTTCTATGATTCTAATGTTTGAAAAAGTGTACAGATTAGAAACTGAAATGCATCACTTAAGACCTGCTTAGCCTGATTATGGTTACTAGGTATAATTTTCCACTTAGAAAATATACAAGTTAGAACAGTGAATTTGCTTTTTATCACAGAAGCAAGCTTGCTGATGCTTTTATTTGCACCTAGGTAAGAATTTTAATAAACTGTTTCAGATATTTATTTCAATAAGCTTGTCTATGTATTTTTTTCCAGTCATTTTCTGGTGGTGGATATAGATTGGGTGACTCATCACAAAAGCACTCTGAATATATATATGGAGAAAATCAGGATGTAAGTAAAATTCTGAATAGCAGGAAACAGAATCTCCAAGAGATACCTGCTTAATCATGTTTACAGCTTGAAATGCCAGTATTACTGTAACGATGTCTATGAGGAAAAACTAATATCTAAATATTAGGTATGTGTTAAGTAGAAATTGTTAAAGTAAAAGTGTCCACAGAGGACAGACGTTCGTTGCGTACCCCTAAGGCCTCCATTATGGAATTTTCTGATGTAAATTAGTTTTAAATTCTTAGCAGACATTCCTTTCAGTTACTTTCCTCCAGCTGTTGTTCTGCATTCTCTTAGCTATGCTAACATTTTAATCCTCTTAGGTTAGGAATTGTTTCTTGTTGTGGCTTGCAAAGTAGCCAGTCTCAAACTGGAGGGCATGGGTATATTCTAGGAATGGTGAAGCAGCAGGTTAGAGGCCTTTTGAAAATTGTCTGGCCTTTCTTTCCTCTCACTTAAAAAGCAGGAAGTGAGGGAGAGGCCGAGGAAAAAGAAAGTTCTCTACACTTTGCCACTTGTGTGAATGGCTAGAGCAAATGTTAAGCTTATCTAAAATAAAACCGAGAAATGAGTGAGGCCAAAGGATGTGGTTCAGGCTGGGGGGTGCTATCACATCACACCAGGAGCTGCTACCTTCTACCCTCTTAAGTAATCCTTCTACCCTCTAAGTAACAGCCAGTTGTACTGAGCCAGAAGCCTGTTGCAGTGGGGTTACCATGACTGGGGGAAGGGATAGTTTTCTAAGGGAAGGCCAGTTTTACTGGCTAGGGAAGCCTGGTTGTGCTGGACTGCAAGGCAGTTGCAGGGAAGAGAGGTGCAGGCTCTGAAGGTGAAAGGCTCTGGCTGAACATACAGGCACGCAGCAAAATAAGAAAGGAGCGAAGGAGGCTAGTTTCCAGGATTCTCAGCATTTGAACTGAATGGAGCTAGTATTAACTTTACTGGAGCACAGTATGTAATAATTTGAGGAAAGAGTAGTTTTCACTGTAACTGATGTATCAGCAGTAATTTGTAATTTTATAGATTTATTTCTTAATTTATCAACAATAAATGTTTACTGGTTTTGAAAGTAATTGGAACACTGTGAAGATCACTACACAGTCACTGTATTATCTGTTGTGTCATGGATAGCAGTTTAAGAGATTCTTTTTCCCCAAGTGTAAAAGTGGTCTTGAAGTAGATAGTAGTCTATAACTATTGTTTGCTTTTTTTAAAGGATTCTAACAATGATAATTAGAGTGCAGTGCTCTTGTCATTTGCATTCTTGTTTGTGGTCTGGTACAAACTCTTTTAAGTATAGATCAAAAATTGTGTAACTAATCTGTATGAAATTGAAATACCTTATTTGTCTATCTTCACTTGTTTTTTATTTTGCTGTTTTTACTTCATAGGTTCAAATTTTGCTGAAACTGTGGAGGAATGGCTTCAGTTTAGATGATGGGGAGTTGAGATCCTATTCAGACCCAACAAATGCTCAGTTTCTTGAGTCTGTTAAAAGAGGGTAAGTTAGAATGGCAACTTTTTTGAGGTATGTCTTTCAAGTGAAGTGAAGAAAAATGCTTTCTCCGCATGTTTATAATGATTAAAAGCTCCAGGCTTCTCCTCTGCCTGCACCTATAAAATATATTCTGTATTTGTCATCATGCATAGGGCATTTAAAAATTTTTGGTTCCTTTTGGTGGTTTAACTCCGAATGTTACTTGTTACAGGCAGCTTTTAGTTTCACATGTTTTGTTAGCTCATTCTAGGTTTTGACTATCAGTATGTTTTAGGTTTTGACTGTCAGCTCACTGGTTTTTTTTCTTTCTTTAGGATGAAATCAGTTCATAAAACAATTGGATGTCTATGACTGTTAAAGTAAACATACTAATAGTATCAACTCATATTGTACTGTGTAAGGTTTTTGTGTAATTTTGTATTGCAGTTCAGAATGTAATTGGGAAACTTTTCTTTTTGTAATTAAGGGAAATTCCTGTGGAACTGCAGCGACTTGTTCATGGTGGGCAGGTTAATTTGGATATGGAAGACCACCAAGAACAGGAATATGTGAAGCCTAGACTGCGATTCAAAGCTTTCAGTGGTGAAGGGCAAAAACTTGGAAGGTAAATGTCATGGTTTAACCCCAGCCAGCAACTAAGCACCACACAGCCGCTCTATCATTCCCCCTCCTCAACTGGGCAGGGGAGAGAAAAATATAACAAAAGACTCATGGGTTGAGATAAGGACAGGGAGAGATCACTCAACCAATTACCATCACAGGCAAAACAGACTCAGCTTGGGGAAAATTAATTTAATTTATTGCCAATCAAACCAGGGTAGGATAATGAGAAATAAAACCAAATCTTAAAACACCTTCCCCCCACCTCTCCCTTCTTCCTGGGCACAGCTTCACTCCCCAATTCTCTACCTATCCCCCGCCACCCCGTGGCGCAGGGGGACAGGGAATGGGGGTTACAGTCCGTTCATCACATGTTGTCTCTGCTGCTCCTTCCTCCTCAGGGGCAGGACTCCTCACACTCTTCCCCTGCTCCAGCGTGGGGTCCCTCCCACAGGAGACAGTCCTCCATGAACTTCTCTAATGTGGGTCCTTCCCACGGGCTGCAGTTCTTCACGAACTGCTCCAGCGTTGGGTCCCTTCCACAGGTTGCGGTCCTTCAGGCGCAGACTGCTCCAGCGTGGGTCCCCCACAGGATCATGAGTCCTGCCAGAAAACCTGCTCCAGTGTGGGCTCCTCTCTTCATGGGTCCGCAGGTCCTGCCAGGAGCCTGCTCCGTTGTGGAGTCCTCCATGGGCTGCAGGTGGATATCTGCTCCACCGTGGACTTCCGTGGGCTGCAGGGGGACAACCTGCCTCACCATGGTCTTCCCCATGGGCTGCAGGGGAATCTCTGCTCCGGCGCCTGGAGCATCTCCTCCCCCTCCTTCACTGATCTTGGGGTCTGCAGGGTTGTTGCTCTCACATGTTCTCACTCCTCTCTCTGGCTGCAGTTTCTCTTGCACAGCAACTTTTTTCCCTCCTTAAATATGTTAGCCCAGAGGCTGTCGCTATCGCTGATGGGCTCGGCCTTGGCCAACAACGGGTCTGTCTTGGAGCTGACTGTCATTTGCTCTGTCGGACATAGGGGAAGCTCCTAGCAGCTTCTCACAGAAGTTACCCCTGTAGCCCCCCCTGCCACTACCAAAACCTTGCCATGCAAGTCCAATACAGTAAAAAACGCTAGGTTTTCTGTTCTGTGTTTATATCTATTTCAAAAGCTGGATTTAATCAATTAAGAGACTGTTGGAGAAACTAATCTGATGACAAAAGCAAGATAAACTTATTCTGTGCCACAAGTCTCACCCCTGATTTCAGAGTCACCAGTAATCATGAAAGTTTATATATAATCTTAAAAAAAGTTAAGTCTTAGTCCTCTGTTGAAACTGCTCATAGATTTGCTAGCTGCTTTGTGCTTTGTTGTGACTATGAGATTTCTCTGCCTGTTCTTGCACATAATTTTGCCTATAATTTTTTTTTAATTCAGCTGTGTTTAAAACAGGAGCAAAGGAGGCCAAAAGGTGATTAATACTTTACAAACTTCATGAGAAAATCTCTGGATAGAGGAAGCAGACCCAAATAAATTGTTCCTCGTTTAGCGAGGAACAGACAGAACTTGGTTATAATGTGGTATTGGCCAGTAAGGATACACTCTGCTCTGGCTTAGCTGCAGTACATGTTGTCTTTTATTGCTGGGATCATCACAAAGGGAATAGGAGATGCTATTGCAGCAATATGGCTGATGCCTGACTTAATGCGGATGGGAAGTATTTTTGTATGGGGGTAACTCCCATATATTTTTTCTGGAATGAAGCAGCAGAAATACTGTCCTGAAATACAGCCTTGTTAACAGTCACTCATTGTAAGTTATACAAGGCAAGTCTGTTAGCTTTAAGAAAGAGAAATAATTTGATAAACTAACTTTTTTAGTTTGATCAAAATAAATGAGCAATAAGTTGTATCAAAATCTCTTAACTTCTACTAGGATTTGATTAAAACTTCAAATGATGCTGCAAAAATCTATAGTAGGAGCTGTTTTTTAAAAGCAAACCACCAGAGAAATTCCACATGCTCCCCTAGATGAAATAATACTGCAAAGCCTGGATTGTGGGAGAGGAGAGGCTCAACTTTTAACCTCTGATTGGAAGCCCTCACTTCCTTCAATTCTAGTGTCATCTCCAACTACAATATAAAGTTCATATATGTATTAAAAAAAATTAAAAAAGAAATATAGTGATTTCAGAAACTTTACACCTGGTTCTGTTTCATTTGCTGTCCTGGTGCAAGGGTAGGCTGATACTGTTAGTGTAGAATTCAATTGAACTGATGCATAATGTGCCAAAATTCATTCCTGTGACTGAACATCTCAGACTGCTTTGTCCAAAAGTGCATAATCTCTGTTCACCTTAAGTTGGTCAGTAAGAGTTAACAGTATTGTGACCTCAACTCTGCCAATCATCAACTTTTTCACATAACAATTACAGGCTTATAGCATCTTTTTCGGCTGACTTGATATTAGCTGTTGAATTGTAAATACTTCTAGGTTTCTGTTCATGTTTGCATTTATTCATGTAATATTTTTGGTTGCCAGAAGTATTGCTGGTATGCTTCTGCAAGTAATTTAATTCAATAAATGATTCTTAACTGTTTCTAATCTGTATTTCATCTTTTTAAAAATGAGGAAGTGTGCTCAGTAAAACTGAGAAGGTGGTAAGCTCTGGTAGGGGTGACATAGGGAACAATTGTATATAATAACTTCTTCACCTGAGCACTTGCTCAGATTATTAAAGAGAAGAGGTGGGGAAGAGAGGAGGTTCTGTATATAAGAAAATGTGCATACCTGTTGTGTAGTGTATTTGTTTGGTTTGGTAGCTTATGAAGTTTCAGGTATGTAAGCAATGAAAGGAGCAGCCAAATTATTATCTCCTATCAGATTTATATTATTTTTATACTAAATGTAAAAAATTCCATGCTTACTATGTGATGATACCAATTACCTGTTAATATAATTTATGCTCTAAAAGGGTGGGGGATGCCCAGAATCATAAAGTAGTACTTCTGAAAGCAATTACTAAAGCAGTTTGGGTCAGTTTAGTGCACTATAGTTGTGCATGATTATTTTTTTATATAGTCCAGGAGGTATGATATCTAAATCTTAGTATCAAAGACTGTCATTTCATGCTCTGTAAGCATAAACAAAGATAGTTCTGTTTGTACTTGATTACCTATTTAAAATCATGCAAATGTAATGATATGTGTAGTTATGAGAGAAATAAATATGAAATATTGCAATCATTGAGAAGAAACTAAAGGATTATTTGTGTGTCTGTTAGAAAACCTGTGTTTATACTTAGTTCAGATAACTTTGAGAGGATTTTCGTTGCTCATTTGTACTAGCTATATATGGTAGTCATTCAGTGAAAAAGACAACTGAAACATCGCTCAGTTCTGGTTTGACTCCATTAGTAACATCTGGTTTGGTTTTTTTTTCAATCCTTTAGCCTTACACCTGAAATAGTCAGCACACCTTCTTCACCAGAGGAGGAGGAGAAATCCATTCTCACTGCACCTGTTTTGATCGATGATTCCATGCCAGCAACTAAAATTCAAATTAGATTAGCAGATGGAAGCCGATTAATACAAAGATTTAATCAAACACACAGGTAAATTGATTCTGCATCAATGCAGGTAACCATAACTATTTCAATAAGTTTGTGTTTTGTCACTAAATGAGTATCAGCAAGAGATGAAAAAGGGGAAAATACAGCTCAACTGAAATATATAGCTCAGTGTCATTTTCATAACACAGATGTACTGATAAATTGACTGTCAAAGGAAAATTCTGTTCATGGAAACACAAGATATTTGATAACTGTGAAGTCACAAACTTTTATGACCGATTATGTCCTGTGATTTGTAAAGATACAGTAACAGCCACAACTGTTCTTAGGGTGACTGAAATCTGGACAACCTTGCTATGTAGTCATCCCAACCCTGGGCCCTTCTTGGGAGGAGCATGTGGCTGACTTGGATGACACTGTGAAGGCACTTTATTGCAAGGTGTCTATTTTTTTAGATCTGTTAGTAGTTTGCTGATTAGAGCTTGCCATTAGTTTTATTGACATTGTCGGGGCATTGCCACAAATGGTCTTGGCCAACCCCATTTATTTGCCTAAGAGGTTGTGTTAGTGCAAGGTTCTGCAAAGCTCTGCTTTGCACTATGTGGCTGAGAGAACTTTGGGCAGAGGGCAGAGATTTGGGCAGTAGTTCCACCTATGCTTCACAGCAAGCATGGTTCAAGCCAGCCCTGATCTGGAATCTGCACCATAGTGTTAGAACACAGCTGAAACTGAGCCTGAATCCTGCCTTGGAGGTAGTCTTAGCATGGACCCAGTTCCATGTTAATATTGTTATATGGTGAGTTCACCTGTTTCCTTTTTTTCCTTCTGGCTCAGAATAAGGGCAGAGCCAATGTGCAGCTTTCTTCACCTGACAACATACACAGACCACAATGAGGCAATTTTAGCTGAGGTGCCAATAGGAAGGAAGATACAGCAATAATTTTTCATATTTTAGCAGACCTGATAATGTACACTGATAGTACAGGCCAGATCCTTTCTTCACAGCACCTGCTGGAGAAGTGACTTAGATAAACAGTAGGGCCTATTGAGAGCCTCTGTACCCATGATGGGTTTTCTTCTGTCTGCATGAAGGGGCAGAAGTGGTAAAGTTCCCAGTAACATCTGTAACCAAGGATGTGTTGACAGAAGCTTATTTTAATCATTATTAACTTTCTCTTGGATGTGAATCTGTTTAGTTATCCTTGCCATATGTATGATCAAAATCAGCTACTAAAGCACATTGCTTGTGTCATAAGCCTTGAAGACTGATAGAAAGTTGAAGTCCCTGCTTATTTGGCTACAGTAAATCTGCCTATTTAATCAGTTACAATAGATCTTTAAAGATTTATTCTCAGCTTACTGTCTTAGGAGAGAAACCTCAAATTTCAGGTTTTTATCTCTAAAATCTTATGCATTTTTCATCCATGTCTTATAAAACTAAATTATTCCTGTTATACTGTTGATGTGATTGTTTTATGAACTATTGTTCACAAGTTCAGTGCCAAGTGAAAGTAGGAGAAACCTCTTGTTGAAGTGCATTAATAACTCCCCTCTGCTTTCTTATCACTTTCACCATATATTTTAAGATTCTTCCTTCCATTAATAATTTAGGCTTTTTGCAATATACTAATTAATAGTGAAATTTTTGAGAGCTGGTGTTGAAATTACTTGACTTTCTGTGTTAAGTATCAGTTTGCAATATACTTCTATGTTACAAATTTTATTTCCGTTGAGAAAACAAGCAATATTCATTTTAATTTTTCAGGTTTTTTTCTGTAAGAAGAAAAAATTCTAGGCTACAACCATTAGTCAGCTGGATCAAATGGAAATGTAAAATCAATAGGACATATTAAATGGTTTAGTCTGTTAGAAGGTTTTGTGTTCTCTGATCATCTTAATGTTCAGAGATTTATGTCAAAATGGAATCATACACAGTTTTCATGTCCATATCCTTTCCACAGGATTAAGGATATTCGAGATTTCATTATCCAGTCCCGTCCAGCATTTGCAACAACTGATTTTGTTCTTGTGACTACCTTTCCAAATAAAGAGCTTACAGATGAAAGCCTGACACTACAAGAAGCAGATATACTTAACACTGTGATTCTTCAGCAATTAAAGTAATCTTACAGTTGTTGGTATGAAATAGGGACTGTGCTGTCTTGTCATACAATATGTTTCCAACAGATGAAAAAAAGGAAGGAGCAGTGTCTTTTTATTACCCCACTTCCATGGATCAGATTTTTGGGTTTCATGTCTTCCAGCTATAGCATATCTTGCTTTTTTGTTTGAATTTCTCAACATTGTTCAGCCTTTTTTCAGTGTTAAAATTAAGCTTCCCTATGTTAGTTTGTTTCAAACACATCTTGTACTAAATGTGAAATGAGGTATGACTTTATGACTCTTCATTATTTTAAGAGGGGTGAGGGGAGAAGCATTTGGGGACAGTATCTTTCATACAGTTGGTAAGATTTGCACTATGGAAATGTTTTATGCTGCATTGACAAACAGCCATTTGAAAACTTAGCCTGTAGGTTATGTTTACCTTCCAAGCTGTATTAATATTAAGGTGTTCTGTTTAATAGGTTGACAGATAATTAATGCCCTAATACAATTTTTGTATATTCTGTTTGTAGTGTTTCATGGTGCAGTATAATATTTATATTCTAGTTTTTATGTAATTTTCCCCGTATTGTTGCTCATATGAGTGAATCAGTTCAGGAGATGCAAATCTCAGCTATCACAGACTATAATAGGTTGTTGACATTTGTATTCCAGTTGTTCTACTTGTGGTGAAAATAAGTATGAAGTTTTTTCTTCTTGAAGCTAGAGAAATGGGAGAGACCACTGTCATCTGGAGAAATGCTGTGATTTAGATTTCATGAAAGTAGGCCTGTGGTCACTTTGAATCTGAATATGCAGTTGAACCCTGTGCAGCTACATGATTCTTCACATAAACAGTTACTTAAATAACCCCAAACAAAAAGACACAAAGATGCACAAACACAGAACTTGTTTATGCTGTCACTTGCATGCACAAAAGTAGACATGTTAATTGGTCGTGTATTTTTGACCTGGATTTCAGGTCTTTATATTTGGACTTTTGGCCAAAGGCATTTTGTAATATTCAATGGGGATTTGGTTGTGCAGCTTTCACTATACTTGTTTGGAAGCTGTATAGTTAAACCCCTTAATATTTGAAATTATATATTTTTTCAAATAACTTGGCCCTACGCTGCAGTATGCGGGTAGGAATCTTATGTTGTGGGCAAACTGGCTGCTGTGCTTTAGTATTATGCAGTTTTATAGTATTTGTGGCTTTATATCAGATGAGTGGATCACACTCTGAAGGAGGGTAAATGGGCTGTATCTCTTGTACCGATATATGTGTTAAAAATGCTGTTTTCACTGATTATTTTATTCTGAAAATATCAATATTTATTTATGCTAAGCTTATAATTGCTCAGTATATTTGATTAATCTTACATTTTTACCTCAAAGTAGATATTTGACTGAGTAAATTTTAAATGTGCAATTGTATTTGAAGTATTTGGTTTTGTAATCTGAATATCTGCATGATTTTAATCATAATTCATTTCACGTGCTACGTAATTAAAGTTTTAAGCTAAAAAGACCATAGGCAACACTTCTTGTTTTCTTCGCAATTTATGTTGTGATGAAGTGGTGGTTGTGTTGCATGCCAAATATTTAAGCCTAAATGGAAAGGAATGCATATATTACTATGCGTATATTTTATATACTAACACTTCTCTATATAAATGCAAGGGCAGAGTCAGTATCGTGATACCAATCTTGGGCAGTCTGTGGTTTGGGCATATTTCAGTTCAGATTATAGGTAAAGTTACATTGCTTATTACTTCTGAAGAACATTATTAATTAAACACTGATGTATGAAGAACAGTGGTTAACTAAATTGGGTTTTTTCCCTGCTGTCATACCAAAAACCACAACTGCATATTATCACAATCTCTTTGTTTCAAATAGTTGGTAAATTTTTGTGTTCAGTAGCAGCTGAGAGTAACTAGGGGTCCCAGTAGTTGACATTATTTTGTCAAGCACTAAGAAAATATATCAATGCTCGTGTTTAAATATTTCACTGCTTCTCAGTACTTTAAAACCTATAGAATCTTCTGTCTCATGATTTTATATCATACCTTTTATTAACATTAAGTTCTCACTCACGTAGCTAACATCTTGGCATTTTTGGCACAAAACAATTCTTTGACTACAGACCTATGTGGATACACAGTTAAGACTGGCTACAAGGGAGAAGGGAGACTGAAACAAGGGAGAAGGAACTTTGCAGAGGATGATGATCTTTCCCTCACAGCAAGGCTGCTGAGCTTCTTGGGAATTCCTCTTAGCTTCTGTGAAATACAGTTAATGATCCTGTCGCTCTTGTAGGCAGTTTGTGAAAGGCTCAGGCTTCACCTCTGCTTGTCTTTCCCAGAAATCCTTTATCACTCAGAGCCAAATAATGCAAAACTGAATGTTTTCTCTTAAGAAAATCTCTCTGGACCCGAATACTTGTGCTTTTGGGTTTTGGACACTACTCCCATCTTTGTAATCATTTATTCTCGATAAACACAATCAGGCTCATTAGTTTTTGGGGTTCTCTGTCTTTCAGCAGCACATTGGGACGTTTGTAAACATTCTGTTTTAATCAGACTACTGGACACACTTGTACAATTAGCATATATTAACAGCTGTCTCATGCTGTTCTCACTCTGGTGAAAATCTATCGAATATTAAATGAACCAAGGAAGAGCATGCAAGCACTCAGAGGTGGTATTACTAGCTCCCTGCTTAGCGCTTGCACTAAGCTAAAGCTCCTATGATCTTTAAATGATACTATTCTGTGCAGGGAGAATAAACAGAGATGTGCCTTCCCCTTGCTCATTCTGATTCAGCCTGACAGGCCTCAGCATAGGCATGTGCTGTTTGAGATGATGAGACAGTGAGCAGCAAGAGTTTGGAATAATAAATATTGAATTCATGGCATGCCAAAAGCAGTAAGCTTGTGGTATTTCTATGGGATGGATATAGTTGGAATGGGTTCTTGAAGAGATTAAAAGTAGGACTGGTACTACTTAGCTGCTTATCAATTATCTGAAAATAAGCTTTGAAAACCCAAAGATTAGTGCAATGATAAACAACAGGAAGTGGCAACTATGATGAACATTTAGTGAACTGTAGCAATCGGATCAATTGCATCCTTAATACAGCCAAATGTCAAGTTATGAATCTGGAACCAGCTGTGAAAGACACTAATAGCCTGGAAAGCACTGGCCCTGGAAAGAAGTTGGGTGACAGTTGGAAAACAGTGCAGCACAACTATTTACACCCCTTTGAGGTTTACAGAGTTGACTTTGTCACTGGGAGATTATTTTAATCCCTGTGTTGTTATTGGTGAGTTTGATACTGTTTATGGTGCTGGTCCTGCTTCTTAAGACTTTAGAGATGGGACCAAAAAAATCAATGGAAATGCTCGATTAAATATCTTATCTTAAAAAAGCTCAAAACAGGTAGCTTATCAGGAGGAAAACAGAGAGATGAGATGATTTAAAGTGGGCAGTTACTTCACAGAGGGCGAAAAAGTATTATAGGACTCTTTGGTAGAGAAAAGCATAACAAGAATTAGAAGCTTGTACAAAGCTGGAAACTCAGTTCAGGTTATTTTCAAAGTGAAATTAAATCATGTTTTTCAATAGTTGAACTACTGGAATGAACCAACCTTGAAAATCAACTTCTCTAACTTCTGTTTTTTGTTTAATTCTCACTGTTATGATGGCTTTCTGTAAGATTTGTTTTAATTAAATCAAATTTTGGGGGGTTTTGCTACTGAGACAAGTTAAAATAAGATGGTTTAGTTTTTGGAAAGCAATTTACTTTGCCTCTGTCCAGTCATACTTATAATTAATAAATTCTGCTGTATGTTTCATATTTAAAAGCTGGAAACATTACGTACCTCACTATACATCTTCAATATTTTCTTTACAGACATTCCAAAAAAAGTCTGCTGAACTTCAAAGAGATGATTAACAGAGCTCAGATTACAGATCAGAAGTCACCTTCTTACACTTCTTACTTGCAACTCTTCTCCTTTAGTAATGGTCCTGTTCTGACCATAATTGAAGAGCTCTCTGGCAGCACATCTGGATGTTAAAGGGGAGAAACTAAGTTTTAAAATTTTTTAATCTAAAACTGAGAAGTGGGGAGGGTATCTAGTTCTTTTCTGTTTGCTGGGAGCTGTCTGCTCTTGAGTTAAGTATGTGATCTACAAACTACATATTTGGGCTCTTTTTCTGGGGTATGAGAAGATAGATATGTTATTCCAAACTGCAATAAGGTGAACTGAGTGAGACATTCCTAACTGTGGCAATAACTCCCTAAATCTTTTTTTTTTTTTATTATGACAGAGCTACTATTTTACATTTATAAATCTACCTCAGTCCAAATTAATTTGGTGAGATGTTAGACCATTTAAATACTAATGAGCAAGTATTCCCAAATGGGAATACCCAGGAGTAATTTTCCCATATGATGTTTTTAGCTGAAGTTTGAATTGAAGGACTTACTTCTACAGGGCTGCAAAGCTGGTGTTTATTTCATGGAATTCTTAGTGTCTTACTAGGTGCTGATATAAAAATTTTGATTGTCTATTCTAGAATAAAAAAATAGAATTCATAGTGTTTACTAGCTCTATCTTAAAAATTACCAATTGATTGCATTTTGAGGACAAAATAAATTTTCTGATTTCCAAATTAAATTTTAATGAACTTTTTCATGGTAATAGCTGTCTAGTGTTTTGGACCAATGAAAGCCTCAGAACTTTAGTGCCTGCATTGTACAAACCCCAGACAAATGCTCCATTTCAGTGAACAGAATTCATTCCTGTTTATCTTGCAACTGTTCCTAATCAAGTTAAATTAAATCATCATTAATCAGATGTTCACAATGCAAATGTCCTTACAGTCTTTCATGCCAATTTATTTAATCCATTTTAAATTAGATTTCACAAATAAAAATCTCTGCCTGAATGTGAAAATGTAAGTGCTAGTTTTTTGGGAAGTTTGCAGTTAATAGAGAAGAACTTAGATGAGGTATTTATTTCTACTTGCATTTGAATTCCTCTTCTCTTGGCAAGCTGGTTCTTGTTAAAAGAAATAGAGAAATTTTCAATGGAGAAGACTTTGGCTCTGAATGTGGACTAGTGCTACCACTTTTTGTCCATGAATGAGTGCCCTGATACATGTGAATACTTGTTTCCACTTTTTTATTTATCACTTTTTTTATATTGGTTCTCTTGTTTTGAATATATCATGTGTGTGCTTTCAACTCTTTTAACTATAAAATTATATTCCTGCATATTTTTCTTAATGCAGTGCTACTTCCTATAGCAGTCCTCAAATCCTGTAGTCTAAAAGGAATCATTGAAAGCAAAAGAGGGAGCATGAGGCAGATGGTTATGTTAAAATGTTTTTCCACTAAAGAGCTCCTGCTCTTACTGTCTTATAATTATTTGGGTTTTCTAAGGAGTCTTCCTGAACACCATTTTTCCTGGAAACAGACACAGTTGGAGCTGCTTGGTAACCTTGGTCACCACTCAAAAAATTGTAAGCCGGGATTTGGTCTGTGTGAAAGGAGTGAATGCTTCATCTGGAGAGAACAGACAATTAGACCTTAAAAGGATCTGCTCAGAGGAAAAAAAGTGAACCTGAATCCTATCTTAAATCCCAACGCTGGGAAGGTTCAGATGTATCACTGAGTTATAGATGCATATTTAACATTTAGCTTTTCATCCCCAAAAAGGGAGAGTGGCTGCTCTAACTTGATTTTAGTTGTTTTGAAGGTGCGCTTCCCTCTGCTCTTTCTGAAAATGGTAAAAATAAACTTTGTGCAACTGGCTTGCAAGGAGAGAGCTAACTCTTCCTGCCCTGACTGTACTGCAAGCTGGTGTTAAGATAGAGGCTAAAAATCTACCTTGGTAGAATAAAAAATAAAACTCAAAGGCCTGGAAATATTCTAGGTTTCAGCTAGGCTTAAAAGATAGGTCTGGCATCAGTCACAACCCTTAATGGAGGACTAAGCCCTGTTATTAGGGATATGCCTTAAGGGAGATTCCCTGAACATTTCTGTCTTACTCGTTGTCCGTATGACAGGTGCGGTTAATGTACAAGGGAAAATTGGAAATGAAAGATTCTTTGCAATGTGATGATTTAAGGTGTTGATATTAGCAAAATCATTTTTACTTGCTGACAAAAGGATTTAATTTCAAAGGGGGTTTTTGTTGGTTTTTTGGTGTGTTTTTTTTTTAATGTAGTGCAGTTCAGCTTCCAGGTTTCTGTCTGGGTCTCCATGATCCATAATTACTCCTCTCTAAAGCAATTACTTAAATGAATGGAGCTAAATAAACAGAGGAGAGGGGACAGATGGATGTGTCAGTCTGGCAAGCCTGGAGGCAATTTGGGCCTAGGAGGTAGAACAACCACACTCAGTAAATGTAGGCAGGAGAGGATGCTTGTTTAGTGGGGACCTGTAACACATCCCAGCTGAAATAGTCACTGTCCTGTGGGAGGCTGTTAGCTGGATCAAAGTTGGTACTCCAGGCTGCTGAGCTTCTGACACCTGCTTTCCTTCATTCCTGACTATCTACAAGTTGTTGTCTCTACTGGTCGTTCCTGTTAGTAGCATAGTGCCTGCAGTATGTCAGTTCTTACAATTGTAGTGGTTTGCAAGAGTCTGTTACAAAAGGCAGACTTGAAGTTTTCCCTTCCCTTCAATACCTTTCTTCATCCGGTTTCTTCAGCATAAGACCCCAAGATACACTAAACTAACACTTAACCTGGGTACATTGAGCAAGTTTGGATTGTCTCATCTTCTCACCATGTCACTTACAAATATTGCACTTGCCCTACTTCTATTTAATTGGTTTTAATGCATGTGCCCCAAACAAAACAAATTATACAATCAAAGTTTTGGTGTCTTCCCTGTATCCCTTCTAGTAGGCTTATGGTGCTGGCAGATAATTTCTGCCCAAGGACTCCAGCCCTGTGGAGTTCTCATGAGGGCAGCTCTCCTTCCTGAAGTCTACGCTTCACTATGGCAAGAATTTTTTTTTATCATTATTATTTCTTTTTGCTTGGCTTATTAGCAAATAAAGTTTGGTTAGTCATTGTGTATTCTAGGCTGCACAGAGTTCTCCAGTGTTTTGATGTTTCACATTTAAATCTGACTATTCTTTGACACTCCCCCCAGAGGAGTCTTAACAATATATGGGTTTACTTAGCTAGTGCTTTTTGTATTCTTATGTTGCAGGGCTCAGCCTTGGAATACGGTACTGCCTGGGGGGTTTTTTAGGGGGCTGTAGTATCTCATGGCCCAAACAATGAAATAAAGCTTAGGTTGCACGTATGATAAAGATGTGGAGTAGGTCACCATGTCAGCAAATAAATGTGAGAAAACTAGAACCTTGAAAAGATTTTGGAAGAACTTTGATTCTCCATGTTTCTCCTCTAGCCTGCACTGACCTCTTTCACACAGCAGTTTTTAACTATTTGCTCAGCTAAACATCTCATGTGTACAGGAAGTCTCTTTTATCTGTATCAAAGGCTTGAGCCTGCAAGGCTTAATGCCTGTCTTCCTAAGCAACTCCCTGGAGACTGTTGGCCTGCCTGTAGGCATATGTAAGAATAATTAACTTCAGGTTTAATGCTCGAATCCTAAGCTTTTTGTGGCTGATGCCATGTCTCTCAGTGTGTCTGCAATTCCTAAAAATAGTGGCTGCCTAGTTCTAGTTGCAATCTTCAGGCCCCATTGCAGTAAAACTTTGAAACAATAAAAAATCAGTTTAATGGCTATGTTATTGCTTTCTCCAATTCTAGCTCCTAGGGCCTTGACAGATACTGCAGTATCAGTCCCATGGATCTCCAAGTTGATGCATTGATGGATATAATCTGTAGCTTTGGTGTAGAGAAAATATATGGAAGAGAAGACTATTTGTCTTCTCTTTCTTTCTCTTTTGAAGTGGCAGTTTAGCTGAACCCATAAAAAGTCAGAACATGTCAACCTGGCAAGGTCTGTTTGCCTTAGTTGTCCGTATAGGCTTTATTACCCAATTGACTGCGCAAGCAGAGAAGGTAGAGGTGACCTGGAGTTAGTGATTTCCAAATAGCCTTTACTCATGGCCAAGGCCACCAACAAACACACATTTAATTTTATGAATTTTCTTCAAATAGTAGCATAGGCAAGCTTAGATAGTGCTGCTGTCTTTGTACAAGCACAGTAACTAAGTATTTGTTAAATGCTGTTACAATAGTGAGGTATCTCTGTTATGGAGAAAACTACATTTTGCTAATGGACTTGTTTAAGTCTACTCTTAAATGAACAAATCAGTCTCTTTTCCATAGAGTAACAATGTGATAGCCAATAGTATAGATTTCTGTAATATATTCAGAAGAACTTGAAATTTTGTCTAGTAGCAGTAGCATTGTTATAGAGAGCTTGTCTACAGTTATAAGGGTATTTTAGTTTCTGCAAGACAGGATAAAAAAATCTGTAACTATACTAGCAGATAGGAAAAATTTATCTGGATTAGGATTTTATAGATAAAACAAGCAGTGGTTGCCAAAGCTGCTGGCCTGATGAAATCAGACTAATCTTCAAGAATGGACTATATTATTGTTTGTTCAGGATGTGGTAAGTATTTTGTCTAAATTCCCTCAATGAAATATGGATGTAGATTCTGCCAACAACTTCTACTTTATAACAAAAGGAAAGTGTTAGGCTTTCAAAAGAAGCCTGAGTATATTGGAGATTTGAAGGCCAGAATTGAATGTTAGTAAGCAATTAAGAAGCAGCTGCTAATATGAGTAGAGCCCAGTTTTCCTTTCTGGTTTGCCCTTACACAGAGCAGTTGATTACAAACACGATGCAAGAAAATTATTAGGGGGAGATTTTTTTTCTCCTTTATGTTCTCATTCTGAGGGAGGAACAGATTGTAACCTGTATCAGGTATTTCTGCTAGAAAAGCTTCAACAGATGTGACAGTAAAAGACACTGCCTTCTTACTCCAGCTATCGGCACCCACAGAGCTTGCATTCTACACTTCCTATGCAGGTGGCTGCCCTTTTCATAAATGACATGCTTTTTTTTTTGTATTATTGCCTACTTGAGCATCTGTCACTGATACTGAGGGAGTCTTCTGACAACATATTTTCATTCTGTACTCTCAGGACCTCATCTATTATGTTGGACCTCATCTATTTTATTTGGTCTTCTGCAGCTAATGCTTCTGCTTGAGTAATGAGTTGCTTGGGTGGCTAATTAGGCTGATCATGTAGCAGTCTCTTTTCTGCTGAAAAATTACCTTCTTGAGGATAGATCATAGTAGTTTGTATTCCAAGGATTCATCTTCTTTCTAAGAGCCAGATTTTTGTGCATATTTAAGAAGTCAATTGGAAGACATGTTTTATAGCAGAAGAAAGGAAAACAACTGTTCCTCAACTCAGTCATGGAAGATTGTCACGTTTGATGCAAACATCGCTATTGGATTCTGCTTTCTGCACTCCTTGCAATTCCTTTTTTTGGCATAGCTAAGCTAAATTTTTCATATTAAAGACCTTGAATCTCTTTTGTGTTGCTTCTCAGTTGCCACTACTCTGAAGGTATTGGTATCTGGATGTTTCTCAGCTGTACTCTGGTCAGAATGAAGTCCTTTAATCCGTAGATACGGGTAAAAGGCAAGATTTGCTTTGGAAGCATGAGCCTACTCCCTTACTCAGTGAGCTAAAATACTGTGAACATAGGGGATCTTTCTAGTGAAATACCATAGTAGACATAAGAAGTGAATGGTAACAACAAAGGACCTTTGTTAGCATGAGAGGTGGAGGTGGCTGATTCTCACGGCAATGCATTATTATGGACTTCTTTTTTCCCCAAGTCTTTTCTGTCTTTTGCAGGCTAGAGTATGCCTCTCTCTTTCCTCACCATTTTTGACTAAGTAGACAGTTATCACCTTTAACCTAAGTTCAGAGCACTTTGGCAGTATTGCCAACTCTCATAGTTTCATCCCAGTAATGGGATTTTAGCTGTTGTTGCAGCTGATCTGTCAACCCATGACATGCTGAAGACTGCAGATATTGCAACCTAGCTATGGGAGAAATTCCCCTTTCTGTTGTTTCTTCTCTTTTATTTTTCTCTTGTTTCTCTGTTTCCTAAAGCAGAACAGCCAGACTGTATTGCTGCAGAAGTAGGCAGGAGTTTGTTCTCGTTCTGTGAGCTGATGAGGTTTTCTAGACAAGAAAGTTAAAACAAACAAATGAAAGCTCCACCAGCAAAAAGTGACTCTGCTTATGAACCTCTTCTATAACTACTGCATCAGTGCCTTGAAGCTTTCCTTTCCCTGCTCCAGTACCAAGACTAGGATAAAAGAGAAGGGGTGAACCATGGAATAATTTAGGTTGAAAGCTACCTCTTGTTCATCTGTACCCTAGGCTTCTTTCACCCTACTCTCTAGACTTAGTAAGGGACAAAAAAATCAGGTTGCATTTAAACTCATGGTAGTACAGGAAATCTGCGGAGTTGCAGGTGAGAAACATGGAGTATAAGGTAATGAATTAGGCTTCACCAAGGGCAAGTGTTGTCTGACACAGCCTAGTGGCTTTCTATGATGGAGTGACTACATACCAGGACAAGGGAAGAGCGATGGATGTCATCTACCTGGACTTCTGTAAGGCCTTGACATGGTCCCTCACAACATCCTTCTGTCTAAATTGGAAAGAGATGGATTTGATGGATGGACTGTTCAATGGATAAGGAATTGGCTGGATGGTCGTATCCAGAGAGTACTAGACAATGGGTCAATGTGCAGGTGTAGATCTGTGACAAGTGGTGTCCCTCAGGGGTCCATACTGGGACCAGTACTGTTTAATATCTTCATCAGTGACATAGACAGTGGGATCGAGTGCACCCTCAGCAAGTTTGCAGATGACACCAAGCTGAGCGGTATGGTTGACATGCCTGATGGTCGGGATGCCATCCAGAGGGACCTGGACAAGCTGAGGAATTGGGCCCGTGTGAATCTCATGAGGTTCAGCAAGGCCAAGTGCAAGGTCCTGCACATGGGTCAGGGCAACCCCCGGTATCAATACAGGCTGGGGGATGCAGGGATTGAGAGCGGCCCTGTGGAGAGGGACTTGGGGGTAATGGTGGATGCAGAACTGGACATGAGCCAACAAGGTGCACTCACAGCCCAGCAAGCCAACCGTATCCTGGGCTGTATCAAAAGAAACGTGGCCAGCAGATCAAGGGAGGTGATTCTGCCCCTCTACTCTGCTCTGGTGAGACCCCACCTGGAGTGCTGTGTCCAGCTCTGGAGTCCTCAGCACAGGAAAGACATGGACCTGTTGGAGCGGGTCCAGAGGAGGTCCTCAAAAATGATCAGAGGAATGGAACACCTCTCCTGTGAGGATGGGCTGAGAGAGTTGGGGTTGTTCAGCCTGGAGAAGAGGAGGCTCTGGGTAGACCTTACTGCAGCCTCTCAGTACTTAAAGGTGGCTCATAAGGAAGATGGGGACAAACTTTTAAGCAGGGCCTGTAGTGATGGGACAAGGGGTAGTGGGTTTAAAGTAAAAGAGGGTAGATTCAAACTACATATAAGGAAGACATTTTTTATGATGAGGGTGGTGAAACAGTGGAATGGGTTGCCCAGAGAGGTGGTAGATGCCCCATCCTTGGAAACATTCAAGGTCAGGTTGTACAGGGTCCTGATCAACTTGTTCTAGTTGAAGATGTCCCTGCTCATTGCAGGGGGGGTTGGACTAGTTGACCTTGAAAGGTCCCTTCCAACCCAAACTGTTCTATGATTCTGTGAATTCCCTGGCTGAGGAAAAACAGACTGATGTGATGCACATGTCAAATGAAAAGATGGAGGTTTGTGGACCTGCTGGGACCATTCCCACCAGTGACAACTCTTAGAACAAGGATTTGACACACCTTATTTCACAAAGGATGAGAATAGGTGTTGAGAAAGGGAAAGACCCCAAAGACTAAAACATAATCTTTTCCCACAGAATTATGACTTTGTAAGTTTTTGGAGTATGACTCAATTTTCAATTTTATATTAGTGAGGTTGTCATTTAGGCTAGAATGTAGTTCTTACCCAGGAGAGTTTTCCAGGTGTCTTCACATTTCTTTAAAATTCTTCCTTTGAATGATATGATTAATGTAGTTTCTTTCTGAGGTTTGGGGGAGGAAAATAATGATGGAAGTAGATTTGACTTGCACCAATGAGCTTAGTGAGACAGGCTCTTTTTTCCTTCTGTAAGTAGAGATTGTTCTCTATTGCTCTACATAAAACAAGCAAATTAATAAAATACTTATATTTATAAGAAAAATCTGCAGCATCAAACATAAATATGTAGAAGCTTATTAGAATAAACAGTAAACAAAACAAAAAGTATTATAAAATGACAGTCAGTGACTGATTTGTGATTAGGAATTTGGATAGGTCTTCTCTGTTATATTTTAAAGGAAACAAAAAAGATGCAGATCTGCACCTGAACTTTTACTGTAAAGGGTTTGTGCAACATGCATCTCACCAATTGATTTGAACAGTATGGCTGTGAGCCACGTTCTGCCCTTATAGTAAAAGCTATAGAGGAAACTTTCAAAAGCAGTATACACTGGTTTCTCTTCCTATGGTGGAAGTTTTAGATTAAATTCCTGTTGACGAGACTGGAAGCAAACGAATGCCAAGTGTCTTGGGGAACTTTTACTGTGTAAGAACTCCAAAGCAGTGGCTGGTAAATGTTTTCAAAAGAAAATGCTATACGAGTGTCGTGGTTGAACCCCAGTCGGTAACTAAGCATCATGCAGCCGCTCACTCACTTCCCCCCACCCAGTGGGACGGGGGAGAGAATCGGGGAAAAAAAAAGTAAAACTTGTGGGTTGAGATAAGAACAGTTTAATAGAACAGAAAGGAAGAAACTAATAATGATAATAATAACAATAATAAAATGACAATAATAATAAAAGGATTGGAATATACAAACCAAGTGATGCACAATGCAATTGCTCACAACTTGCTGATCGATGCCCAGTTAGTTCCCAAGCAGTGATCCCCCCCAGGCCAACTGCCCCCATTTTATATACTGGGCATGACATCACAAGGTATGGAATACCCCGTTGGCCACTTTGGGTCAGCTGCCCTGGCTGTGTCCTGTGCCAACTTCTTGTGCCCCTCCAGCCTTCTTGCTGGCTGGGCATGAGAAGCTGAAAAATCCTTGACTTAGTGGAAACACTACTTAGCAACAACTGAAAACATCAGTGTGTTATCAACATTCTTCTCATACTGAACCCAAAACATAGCACTGTACCAGCTACTAGGAAGAAAATTAACACCTTCCCAGCTGAAACCAGGACAATGAGTCTACATAGATTTCAATACATGAATGTATGGTAGGAGAAAGTTAACAGTTCTATGGTTAAAATGGAAAAAGCGTAAGTTTTAGTTACTAGGGAAGCTATGAAAATAATTCATTTCAGAAAGAGTTGAATGATAGCTTTTTAGTAGATCTGACCTAAGTAAAATGTATCAGAATCTTCAGCAAACCAAAACATTGCGACAGCCACCATAGGTCAAATGAAACGAAGTGCTATGCTTTCCATACTTGAAGTAGTTTTGAAATGAGAGAGCTTTTTAAATGGGAAGAAAACCAGAAATGTCATTTTGTATGCAATGAAAGGAAAGAATTAATTTGCCTATTTCCAATCCAAGCAATTCAGGAAATACAAACCCTATATAACTGTTTTGATTGACTACAATTTACATTTTTTTCCACAAAGTTATTGACCAAAGTGTTTTGCCAGCACTGTGCAGTCTTGGCTCCCTTGGCTTATGCATAAATTACGTTATACGACACCTAAACCAAAAACATGGTCTCTCCAGGATCTCCTTTCAGAGAGTAATTGAGAGCAAAAGTCTCCAGGGCAGGTTTATTATTTTATATGATCAATAGCTATTGTTCCTGTAGAAATTAAAATTTGTTTTAAAAGTCGATGACCAAAACTGAATTCAAGCGTACACTCCTTTGACAGTCCTCGAAACTCTGAGAATGGGATTCAGTTCAAAGATTAGGACACTTAAATGTAGGTATCTACCTGTACACATTTACGTATAAGCAAGGTGCCCAGCTTTGATTCGAGTTGGTGGAGATTTAGGGCTTGATCAGGCTGCTATCTCACAGTCAGATCCCAGAAGCTTTTCAGTCTCTGAAGACACCATGAAGTTGACAGATTTGACACTTGACATACGGGATCCGCATGCCCGTTTGGAGGGAGTCTAGAGATTACATGGGATACCACAGGGCACTTCAAATGTCTTTAGATACCTGTGTGAGGACAAATGAGTCAAACCCCTTGTTATTGCCATAATTTCAATTTAGAGATTTATTTGGTTTACCCTAAAGTGCTCACACATACTTTGGCAGCTGCTGGTGTTCAGCTGTCTGCATGTGCTGACCAGATCTCCATTGGCTATATGAGGAGTTTTGAAACCTAGTTCATGTATGGACACCTGCAGATAGGTTTCTTAATCTGAGAGCTGACTCTCACTCTGGCTCTCTGTCGCCCTCAAAATAGGACTTTAAGCTTTTTTTAATTTTATTTTCCTATAATCTTTGGTGGCACAATTTAATATTTTGTTTTTCGGACTATAACATAAATTATTTTCATCTATATGTGTGGCACCCAATTTTTGCCTTGCTTTCTCGTATGCTTACCATATCTTCATTACAAAACCCCATATTACGCTGAAGCTAGGAACTTGAAGTAAAGGCTGTTAACTTATGAAAAACATCTGCCTCAAAAATATTATGATTATCCCCTAGATAAGCCTATCAAGCAGTGAAAATTCTCTATTATTTCCTTAGTTACTTCTTGTTGCCCAGCATGTTTTTGACAATACATAAATTGTAATAATGGTTCTGTGGTGCTCGTGGTAGTTGCACGCGTGTTTTATTTGGCAGGCTCGAGATAAATTATTTTCTGTACGTTTTTACTGGTAGTCCTCTGCACAAAGGTTCAAGGCTGATTGATGGTGCAGTTTGGTGTACTGATCTTTAGCAATAGCTGTAGTAGTGAAACACCTTAATAAATGCTGTTCAAGGCCAGTTTCCAAGGCTGAACATTATCACCTAATAACTTTGATCAGAGGAGTAGCAAATATTTGCATAAGTACATGCATGTGGATTCAGTCTTCTGTATTTTATTTACAGCAGTAGCTGTTTGGAATAGGGTCTGTCTGAGGTCTACTCTGGAAATTGAGGTTCAGGGTTTCCACTAAACCGGCGCTCTTACTGGGCTCTCCTGCTCTTCTGATTCCATGCTATGGTATCTCCAGAGAGTCAACCTGTCTGTCACTCCTTTTCTTAACCTTTTGTTTTCCCTCGCTCTTTTGTTACCTAATGCAAGCTTACTTTAGTGGTGATCATGCCATGTTCCTTTCTTGCTTCATAGCTTGCTGAACGCACCATTTAAAATCACATTCTGGAGTACTGATTTTAAGTGCTGTTCTGGCTTCCCATCAGCTGCATTTATACCTGCTTCACTCAAGTGACACTTGAGTGTCTTTAGTCAGGTCAAGTCTCAAAAACAGTACCTCATCCTCACCCTTGGTCACCCATCAGCAACCTCTGTCACAGTGGTACTGCTCTTCCTAAAATGTTATATCTTGGCTTCTGCATAACTGCTGTTAAGATATAGCCTTTCCTAGCCATTCTCCTAACAAAACATTCATCCAAGTGCTCCCTTCTTGCACTGTAGCAATTTTCTAGTGCTCTCCTGTCCTACTACAGCCGTTTGTATTTTGCTGCAAAGGTCATTTATCTATACTATGATCCCTCCTCCCCTGCCGCCTTCTCCTGCATCCATTATAGCACCAAAGATAAACTGCTCTTTTTTCACTTTCAAGGAGATTCGTAGATTAATCCTTACCTATCTATCTGTCATCTAGTTCTCATGTTTTAGATCTGACCAGATCAAGATGCTTTAGTGTCAGTGATAACTTGACATCAGCCAACCTGTTTGTCTCTTCAGACCACTAGCTGGCATGCTGGCAACGCTGCCTCGTTGGTTCCTTGCCCTTCTCTAGATGGGTGATTTTTCACCTTGTCTTTTCCTTAGATTGTGACATCCTTGGGAGAAGCATGGTGGTTTTGTTCTGTGTTTGTAAAATTCTTATAACAAAGTCCTGATCTATGTGGAAATAATATCAATAACAATAGTAAAAACGCTCTTAGCAGGAAGGCCAAGAAATAAGCATGTAACTTGTGCCATCATTTAGCTTTAGAAACTAATCATGGGGCGAGATGGGGCTGGCCCTTCAGCCCTCGTCTCTGCTCTGCCTGTGCCAGGAGCCTCAGCAGTTAGCTTGGGTCCTCTGAGCTGCAAGCAGGCATCTACCTTCTGGCATTGCAATGCCTCCACTAGGAACCTAATGTCAGCCATCTGCAGATAGCTCTGCAGTGTAGCATATCTCTGTATATCTGTGTCCGGCACCTGTAGCATCTGGCTGTGGTTGCTGCAGATTCTGCAGAATTCCTAATGCTTTATCACATCTCCAGATTTTGGGGTAAGTCCTTTGACTATAGTCTCTTTACAGACATAGAAGAAACTCTTCTAACTCCAGACACGCAATTTCAATGAACAACAGTTGCTTTGGTCTGTTTACACAGGTTTGGTGTGTCTAAATAATACCTGTAAGAAGCTAATGAGGCATAAGAAGAGTATGAGGCACAGTTAACAGAATTTATATAATTGGGTGTTGCTTCATCATTAGTGTTTTCCCCTGTCATTTTTAACATCAGCTTTTAATCCTCATAAGGATATTATTCCTTGTTCCAAGTTCATCCAGGAAATAAAATAGCTGTGAAATGAGTCAGTTCAACGTGGAGGATGTATTTTTAGAAAGCCCCCACTTGACTGTTTGCCTTTCCTGAGGCTTCCCTTACTTGGGCAGAGCAGTCAAACTGAAGTGTCGCAAAAAGCAGAGAGGAAGTATTTCCCTCAGTGTAAGGAGCAATTATCAATAAAGAAGGGAGCAGAGCTGCGGTCATGGTAGGTCAGCAAGGCCCAGATCTCCTCTCACCTGGTGGTGCAACTCTTGGGGCGGTATTTCTTACCCGGTGCTTCAAACCAGCCATGCAAGCTCATGATGGCGAGTGATAAAGCTTTCACCGGCGCGAAATGTTCGTATCTGTCCACAGTTCTCTTGCAGGCTCTGATTTACGTTTTGAGGCACTCCGTGCGATATAGGCCAGATGTCTGTACAGAGCATGGGCTGAGAAGAGGCAGGGGAGCTGGCACTGATCTCTCTATACCCCGAGCGAAAGGTGAGACCGGCCATGGGGCAGCTGGCACAGGCACGTCCCAGGGGTGGCGAGGACTGGGCCCCGCGCTCCCGCCAGCAAGCACTTCGCACAGGGTGTTCGCCAGCAGCTGATGCAGGGATGGGGCCTCCCAAAGCCCAACAGAAAACCAGTTGTTTTCTTGAAAAGCGCTGAGCTCTTGCAGGTGGGGCACCTCTGAGAGCAAGTCCGTTACTTAGGAGCCTTATACAGATCCTGAGGAAGCTGTACTCGTGCTTGCCGTACTCCTGGGTAAAGTGGACCTCTTGCCATACCTAGGGTGAAGTGGACCTCTAGCCTGAGCTTTTCCAGCCTATGGTCTTAATGATGTTCTTGTGGATGTTTATATGTCTCAAGTCTGCAGTTTCTGGAAACTGAGAGACATCTCATCCCCTTCCAATCAACTATTACACAAATGTTACTGAGAAATAATTACATGGCTCCTCCTCACACTGAAGAGCTCGCAAAACAAGAGTGATTCAGCCAGCCAAGGTGGTTTAATCTTTCAAAATCTTTATGGGATCCTGCTATCTGAGGAGATGAATTTTAGAAATTACTGTTATCTTTGAAAAGATCAGAGGGTCTGCAGGATCTTATTTATCGGTGAATTATGTAAAATGAACTTTTCATTTTAAAAATCTGTGGCTTTTTAGTGAACTGCTCTGAGGTGACCTCTCCTTTCATGACACGTGGACCACTGAAGATCATTTGATTTGAAGTGTGTCCCACAGAGTTGTCTGTCTTGGCAGAAAACAAATTAAAGTCAACAACAGTTAGCAAGCTGGGTATTTACACTGATGGCAGTCCATTTAATAGTATGTAACCTTTTTATTGTTTAATTCTAAGGTTATTATGAGGCAATGACTGCTTTTACCACCAAACCTCCTGTATGCAAGTAGCTAAAGAGGAACAGACTGATGATCAAGCCCCCTCTGCATGCTGTTTAACTGTGTTGACCTTACAGTGGTGTAGATGAGAGCAGATCTTGGCTCTATCTTCAGGCTGCTGACATGCAACTGTAGCACTCTGTGCAGTTCATAAATAGCAAATACCTATTTATGCTGCTACAGCTATCCGTTTACACCAAGATCATGAACATATCTTTTGAAGCACCCTATTGACAACTAAGCTATGGTTATCACTAAAATTTATTTCATGCTTTCAGAAAAAATATCCCATGCCTTTTCCTCTTTTTGCTTCCTCTTTTCTTTTCCTTCAGAAACTTGCATGAAAGTTCTTAGAATATAAACACCAGTTTATCCTGATATTTCTACAGTAAAATACAAAAATAATTTGAGAACTTTAGGTAGGGCTTGAAAATCTTTGTTCAAAACCGCAGTCACCAAAACCACTGTTGAAAAGTTGAAGAGTGGCTGCCTGAACTTAGTGGCAGCTCTGTTACTAGGTGCATGCAGTTCTGCTTCTGTTTGAGCCCAGAAGTGCTGTAGTTTTGACTGAGAAGAGCAGCACTTTGCACGCAGCTTTGACCTTCACCCCATCAGGATCCATAGACCAGAAGCTCCCTCTGCCATTGGGGAGCTCCTCAAAGCAAGCCTCACAGATCAAGTCCCCACACAATGCAGTGGCAGCTTCTTCCTTCTAAAATTTGGCTAGGATGGTTTAACTTCATCCTGTCAAGCAGTTCCAGGCTGAACCTTAACCTTGAGAAAATCACCAGTGTGCTGCAGCTCACAAGGGCCAGTTCCCAACCACCGAGATCCCCCTCCACGCTGCATCCTCCTGCTCCAAAGCCTGCCACTGCTGCTCCCAGTGTGGCTGCTGCTGCTTCATGCTCTTGTTGCTGGAAAGGCGCTGATTCAGCCTGCTGGAGGCAGATGACGCTGCCCAGGGTAGTTTTACGTGGCCCTTAACATCCAGCAAAAGCTTATCTGGGGTAGTTTCTCTGTGGATGAATCCCAGCTGGTGAGCAACAGCTATGGCCAGCATGGTTTCGGAAATGTAGAACTGTCTTGTTGTCTCATAAGGTGTCTTGTTTCATTAGTAAGGTCATCATGTCACCTCCAAGAACTGCATGATGAGGTAAAGATTTCTTGTAGCCTGAAAACTGTAAAACATTTTCACTGCCTACATGCCATCTGCTCAGCCAAATGCCTCCTTCTGCTGGGTTGTGAGCCACCTGCTCTCACTCAGCTGCCTGTGTCTTGCTCCTAATCCCCAGATCCCTGTGCAGAGGCACCTGGCTAGCCCAGCGCAGAGCTCATCTGGGTCCAAAAAAGCTTGAGCACTTAAACTCCTTGGTGGGCCTAATCTATAATGTGCTTGTGCCTCAGGAGGTACCCCTCGCTCTTACTCACCCTTTACAGGACAATGACAAGGTTTGAGTCGTCCCCTGGAATGTGGGAGAGACTGGACTCAGTACCCTCCTCTACCTCAGGGACTTCAATCCCATGTCGAAATTGAATCTTTTCTCAGCTAAGAGAGCACTTTAGCTATAAGGGTGCCATCAGGGAGTCACGCAAATCGTCCTGTTGAGTCTCTTCCGTTTTTCAGAGAAAACAGGCTACACATTCCCTGAGAAGAGGAGTGACTGCCTGACCTAACCTAATGGTTAGGGTTCTCACCTGGGAGGTGAGGCCTTTGCCCCCCTCCTGCCCATGCCTCTTTATGCATTTTACCTAGCAAGTATGTAATGGGAAATACACAGCCCATGGCAGAGGCTGCCTCCTTCCCACCAGCCTGGATCTGCCCAATATTTTTCTAATCACTCTTACGGTCTTCAGTCTTACTTTTTGGGGGCTCCTGTCTTAAGAAAAGTACTGCTGTTAGGAGGGGCAGCAAAGAGAATTGTCCTGTTATAACCTCGCAGTGTCCATGACCCTGGCAAGGCAGATGACTATCGGTTGCTGAAGTATTTGATTACATTAGCTGAGGCATAGCAGCCACAGACTTTGTACTCTTTTCTCCCCTCACTTGGATCTGTGTGACCCCAGTAACAGGGGTTTAACTGAGGTTAGAAAATCAGCAGCCGTGGCAGCAAACCAAAATACTTGTATATAGCCCAATAGAAAAAAAAGAAAACCCACTCCAAAACTGTTCAAACTGTTCATCTGTATGTCTTTTATCACAAAGTGGAAGCGCACTCAGGGGTTTATACTGGATCTTTTCAGCTGCATAACACTAGGTCAACATTAAAAAGTGGCATTGCTCCACAGAGTCCCCTGAAGACACGCTGATAGAGTCCTCATGTTACAGGAGTTCAGAACTGGGCAGAAAGAGCTGGTTGCCTCTGTTGTTTTATACACTGAATATCGATCCACAGGTTACGGGTCCAGCCGTCCATGGAGAATTGCTACCCCAGCAAGAGAGGAGTGACAGGAGGCTGAGTGGCGAGGGCCACATTCCCGCAGGGGTTTGGGCAGTACCACCTCAGCCGCCCCTGCGGGACCCTGTGTACGGTCTGGCAACAGTGCTGGCTTCTGCCAATTTACAATGACTCTGTAGTTAAGACATTGGACTTGGGTGGCGTGGATAAAGACCCTTGTCCCTTCCTCTGCTGTGGTTTGTTACCTGGGAATGGTCTTGCTGCCTCTGTTAGGAAATCTTTGAATTAGCTCTCCAGGAGAGCAATGTGAGGTGTACTAAAGCTGGCCATTTTAAAGTACGCAGATCTGTATTGTTATTATTACAAGACAGCTGCATTGCATGAACACTTGGGAGTTCTGGCCATTCCTTAGTCATATCTGCCCTAGCAGGAGTATATCTCTTTTCCATTGGACTTGGTTTTAGTCAGATTTGTTTGAAAACAAAGCTTTGTACTTTGCATATTGAAGTAAATAATTTTTAAAGCAAAGTTGTTCATCATGTGCATCAATATGTATTACAAATTAAAAAAAATATAGTTGTTTTAATTGCAAATAGACTTTTAAGACCATCAGTTTAGATTATTTTTATTAGAAATTCATAGGTATTTATGCAAGTTGCAATGAAGCTCTTTTTGTTCTAGTATGTCAACAATTTTAGCAGTGACTTCAAAGCCAAAAGTAAATTTGTTAATAGCAGTCCAGCCTGACAGAACTTCACAATTTTTATTTGCCTGCTCTTCATCTTCTTGGTGAAAAATTGGTTGACGGCTATAAACAAAACCTAACGTATTTGTAGCATTTATCTGGTACATTCTTAACATTAAAGACTGATCTAATCCTCACTATAAAAAACAACATGAAAAAGTAAACCTCAAACAGAAGCTGAAGCTTCCCCCTGTATGTCTGCTGCAATGAAAAACGTGGCATGGTTCCCCCTAGCTGAACTTCTAGTTAAAATGCTGTAGTCCCTGTGAAGGGATTGAAGGACCACAGAGACCACACCAATATCTTTCCTAATACCCTCTGTAGATCTGCCCGTGTAGCAAGTATCCAGAAGGAATGAAAAAGGAATATAACAAGGGGGAGAATTAGTAGTTGAGGGAAAAGTGGACTTCAGAGTCCCAGGAAAGAAAACAGGCATCTGACCTGATGTACAGACTGTTGACATAAAGGGGGAGACTGGGTGGTGAGATCAGGCCCGTCAGGCAAAGCCCTGAGAACGTAATTCCAGCGGACTGGGATTATCACATAGCAGGGGAAGGAGGAAGAAGTGTCAAGTAGACAATGCAAACATGAGATGCTGGCTTTTGTATCTCCTGTGCTGTCTCTGAGAGCATCGACACTTGGCGATAAAGTCAGTAGCCTCCCCACAATGTTCAGAACTTGATTTTGATCTGCGGGGTGAATCCTGTGGTGTTTTAACCTTCCCCTCGGTTCTCTGTTGTTGGTGTTCCTTGGTGCTTGAGCTGGCACAGGCAGGAACAACCACAAAACCATGGATGAAATGCAAAGAGTAAATTTATTTCTGTTACCTCGCCAACCAGGGGATCCCCAAAGCAGCACCCAGGCAGAGGCACACAAGCAGGGACGTAGGCACTGCAGAGCTCGGTCCATGCTAGAGGATCACCGAACCTGCTGCTTTCGCCTGTATATCAGGGATTGGCGCAGGCGTAGTTTACCACTGCGCTTTGGTCTTTCCCACAGCAGGGCAGGAATCTCAAGCGTGTTTGACAGGGTGCCTCTAAGCCTATCACAGGCCTATGTTATCTAAACACAGACGTTTTACTTGTCCAACACACAAAGCTAAACAACGATTATATGATATATGTGTTTTTCGATATCCCAGCTGCAAGTCACTTGAGTGTGTTTACAATCCTCCTCACCAATCTTCCGTTATTTTCCCACACTTGGGTAGCTGAAAGTCAGATCAGCTCTAGGAGCTACTGAATACTTCAATTTCTCATAGACCAAGGGAGCTGAAAGAAAACATTAAACCACAGTCAGAGCAGTCTGGAGCAGTCAGTTTGAAGGAGACAAGAAGGCTTAATTTCCCAGGGAACCTAGAATTAGTTTAGCAGTCATCTTATCTTTTGTTATTTGCTGTTGTAATTGTGTTGAATTCCTTTTCATCAAGGAAGGGCCTTTTGCTTAAAACGTTGCATAGACTTGCTACCCTCAAAAACTGTTGTTTTAAGCAGGATTTGTTTAAGAAAGGGGGAGTAGATACTCTAATAGTAATAATAAATGCCAAGGCATATGTAATTATGATAATGTCAGGCTTTCATGTGTTCTCTGAGTCAGTGCAAGCTTACATTAAATGTGCTTTAATTTATATAAATCATACAAATATATATTAGACACAAGAATGAAAACAAGCTGTACCTAAAGACTGGATGCTTCCCTTATCCAAAGAACCAAAGTAATAATTCAAAACCACATGCATTATACATAATAGTTTAATATTATACATATTGCAAATGTCAATAAATTGGTATTCTTTCTCCTTTAAAAATGAAAAAAAGATTAAATAAAATTACAAAGACAACACACAGGTAATAAATAATCACACATTACAGAATCTTTTTATTTACCTTTGAATATTTAGCACAGTGGATAGTGAGAAGAGAAACAGATACATAATTTAAAGCAGTTCTAGGACTCAGTCCAAAAGTCCGTGTTTAGGAAGAGCTCTATCAGCTAGATTTGATGTCTTGCCAGAATGTGAAATTTGAAAACACCTAATAGTCTTGTATCTCATCTTCTGTGATGAGGCTTACTTTTGAGTCAAAGACAAAAGGTCAGACTGTAAGTCTTTAGAAACGTACAAAACCAGGATAACAACAGTGTTTTAAGTCCATTTGTTCTTTTCATTGGCAGATGATAAGAAAATGTATCTCTTTCAGCCTGAAGATGTTTCATTAAAAAATAGACTTCTGTGACATCCATCATTTGCAGCGGAAAAGGACAGGGATGTTACAGAGAACCAAATTATATTATCCTTGGAGCAATTGTTCTTACAGACATGCCACCACTAAAAATGAAATGTGCGGGCATACTACCCCTGATAACTTTAACGGAATTAGACTAAGAAGACTTAAGGAGTATGACCAGTGGAGGCTTATGGAAATACGGAGTTCAGACAATGGTGCAAAATCCAACTGGAAGCACGGGTGAATATATGGTGGTTATTTATTTATGTCCATATTGGCATTTGAGCTGGCTAGTTTAAAGCTGGCTTAGATGGCTTTGGATGAGTCCATAAATCTTTAATAATGTTAAGACTTTAAAATGACAAACAGTCTACAGATGCATTTGTTTCAGCCATTATAATTTATTTTAATACAGTTACAACTTTTTGAAAAGAAGTATATTACAATGAATATAATACAAGTTTTGCAGTTTCACTAGAACGTGAACATTTTTGTAGGTTTTCTTCAAGCCTTTTTCTAGTTTTTCATAAAACCATAAAGGTACTTCCTCAGGAAACTCTCCCCTCCCCACTGCAAATCTGCCTTTATACAACAAAAATTTTATTTCACCTGTGGGGAGAACCACCACCCCCAACATTTCAATTAAAAAAAGAGTAAGTTTTAATTGCAGTTGAATTTTGACAATTATTTTTAATTAGCTGACAAAAGTCTAGCTAACTCTGGGAAGGTATTTGCTGACAGAAAAAAAACAACTACTGTACACACACAATTCAAAATCTTAACTTGCATTTCAAAATGATTGGTAAAAGGGGAGACATTTGCATCAACACAGTACGTTAAACCCACTGCATGCTGGTACCATAATGGTATACATTATGCATTTTCCATTAGACTGATGAATTAACATCTTCATATAGATTTTCCCCCAAGACTTGCAACATTTAATTTGCATATTTACATAAAATATATATAAAGTATATGTTATATAGTGTATTTATATAGTACATAGTTTTACGTATAATATGAAATACATATTCATAGGCATTTCAGTCTATACCTGAAATCAATGTCATTGGCTGGTTGCAAAATACCCAGTCCTGCACGGGATTGATCTAAAGAAGGACATTGCACATTATTGTCCACAAGCTCTATCTCAAAATATGAAAAAATCAAAGCTAAAAATTGTTTAATTTCATGGACAGCAAATAACCTGCCAGGGCATTTTGCTATGCCTGTCCCAAATGGCATATAGTAATACTTTAACTTGCGACCGTTGCGGTAGAAGTCAGTCTTTTCTTCTCCGTTCTCATTGAGAAAGCGATCATATTTGAATGTCTGTAATTAAACCCAAAAAGAGTTACTTGATATTTGAATACCTCCAAAGACTAGATAATGCCATTAAGACACAAAGTGCAGGCTGGGAAAGAAGAGCCTCTAGCACTAAGCATTGTACAGTAGCACCAGGCCCCATGGTACTGTTTTGGAGAGGGTAGCCCCTGAGAAGTTCTGGTATGTGGGACATGATCCCAGGTTCTTTGCTGATAACTCTCCTTTTCTTTTCTGACCTCTTAAAATAAGGATTATAGCCTGCATCCTTGTTCATGCAGCAGAACTGGAAGATTTCTCATTCTGTGCCTTTGGGAAAATATTATCCTCACTCTTGTCCTCCTCACCCCCACCCCCCCTACCCCCAATGGTGATGTTTCCTCACTGAGGAAGGCAGTAAGTAGAATGCTGTCTTGGGATGGCAGCACACTTTTTGGTTACGCTAAGACATGTTTTGCAGATAGTGCTTGCACTGACTTTATCCTTTTTCTTGCCTATCATTGCGTCTCCAGGTGTAAGAACAGACTGTCTGGAGTACAACAGAAAACCAGCTGTGGGAGCACCCCTGATAAATGCTCTATTTAAAGGCATGTTAGTTTCTGCTAGAGCTCAGAGTTTAATGCACTTTGATAAATACTTACCAAGGGATCAGCATAGATTTCTGGATCAAAATGCAAAAGTTGAGGATAAAGAGCTACAATATCATCACTGCGAATATTGTAAAAATCATTCTCTAAGTGCAAAGTGAAATCTTCCTTGGCAACTCGGAAAGTCATGGATGCACTCGATAGCCTCATTGCCTCCTTGATGATGCTGTCTATCGGGAGAGGAAAAGCAATTATTAGCATGGAAATAGTATGTGTGTGTCCTTGGGGGAGGTCATGCATTTTGAACTATTTCAGACCCATTATCAAACCCTGCCTTTACTTCTTAGAAGAAATATTTTAACAATAACTTTCTAAATGCCTAAGAAAGTATCTCTCTCATTTCTTTTTAGCATTATTATCCCTTCTGCAGGTAACTCTAAGAACATAATCTGCTTTCCCCTAGAAAAATACTTATAGTTGATGCAACAGAATGTTTGAAAGTGAAACATATTTTCACTCTGAGATAAAGAACAAACCAGTCAAAACTGGAAACATAACAAGAAAAAGAAACAGTGCAGTGATCAGGATTTTCTGAAACTTTAAGAGGTAGTGCATAGAAAACAGTACTCAGAAAAAGTAACTTGGGGGGTTTTTTTGTTTCAATATAAGCTGATTTTTTTTTCTTTTAAAAGCAACAGTAGTGAAAGGGTGGCATTTTCAAAACTCTCTGTAACTTGGACACTTTTGAAAAATGTGTCTATAATTTGAAAAATATTGAGAAGAAATAAAAGTAATGGTATTAGAAAATATTGCTTCACATCATAAGAACTGGGATATAAAATTTGGCAACAGTCTTTTGTTAGAACTAAAGTTATTACTAAACAAAATACTGTCCTGAATTATCCATGGGTCTCCAATATTATGTTATGTAGCTGTGTAGCAGTATTGACACATGCCATTACACACGGAAAAGTGCTACTCGTGAATTTTGATACTCTCAGTACCACCTGGGATATTGGGAAGACTGATTGTGTTGGCTATTGCTAAGAAACATACAGGTTTTTGTTCTGGTGTTTGTTGGCTAATTCCATAGCAATTCCGTAGGAGGCATTTATATGGTAACAAATAGAAGACTGTGAAAATTGTGGGGTGATTTCTGGTACTCCTGCATAAAATGATCATACCTAGTACTGGCATATTATCCAGCTGTTTTCGGTTCAAGGAAATATGTTTGCCATCTAAGCTGACCTTCTCTCCGGCACTTTCCAAAATACTTTGCACTTCTTTGGTAGCAGCTCTCATTGCTTCTGGACTCCTAAGATCAAAAGAGCAGAAGTATAATATATTTTTACACTTTAAAAAGGTTTTGCCGTTAACTTTCTTCCTGACTAAAATTCAGTTTGTTAGCTGACAAGTACAACCTTCTAAAATGAAAATGTTGCAGCAAAATGCTGCAATTACACTTTTTCATGTCTTGGCAAAGGTACGATAGCTTCAGAGAAAAAGGAGAAGAACCCCAAGTATTTGATTCTATCTCCAATGACAAGTGGGACAGAACTGATGTGCAGAACTCAGGTAATAAACAGTAAGGTCACTAAAAAGCAATGCCAAGAATAAGAAATAGCCCCACTGCAGGTACAAAGTTTAGGAACAGGATTATAGATCAGTTTTATAACATCACTTATCCTGGATGATGTCCTATTATGTGGCAATATTCTGTCTAGCTGAAAAGAATCTTCCCAATACTAAAAGTCCACATAGTATCCTTCACTGTCTAGACTTTTTTACAGACATGGACTATATGAGCTATGGTGAAATATGTAGAGATAATACAGGATGCAATAGTATCTTGATGAAGGCACAATCAATCAGGGTGTTAAGACTCCAAGGCCAGAAGACCTAAAGCCATTGCATTCTTAGAGTGAAAAGTACTAAAGAACCTCAGATATTGGCAGGTAGATATGAGGGGCAAGCCACTGGCTAAATAAAACTGCCAGAAATTTAGATACATACTTAAGAGTTAGTCATGCTGAGGTAGATTACAGTCCACAGAGGCCCACTCTAAAATGGACATTTAATAGTATTATCTGAACTGTGCACTCCTCTCATGAGTAACAAGCTCAGCAGCTGCAGCGTACACTGCAACCTCAGTAGGATCTATCAACATATAAACTATTTTCTATTAAGTAACTGTGAAAACAATGATGAAGTTAAAGTTCATTTTGCCTGATCTAGTGAGATGGTCTAAAAAAGTGCAATTATATTGGGAACTTTCAATACAATTAATGTTCTGACTGCAGCCAGCACTTTTAATGTCATGTCATATAGATGTACTCCAAAGCTTTCTTGACAAAGTGTAGCATTGCCCTGGGGTGGGGTTTTTTTACAAACTTCTACAGAATCTTTCTGTGGTACCACTACTTGGTCTCAGACGAGTGAAGGGGGTTTCTGTGGAAGTCCAGAACAACATGCCACTTCTATTGTAATCAGTAAGCTTTTTGACACTGATGAGGTATCAAGCAGTGGAATTTGCCTGAATTAAGGAACTGGTTTCTGAAAGATAACAAACATTTTTCTTGTTTGGAAACAAGAAGAATTGGGACTTACTTAAGAAGATAGAACAAGCTCCAGAACGTGGCAGGAATGGTGTTGGCTTGCGAGGCCCAGAGCACCGCCACGTGGGTCTTTGCTTTTTCCATGTCATCGAAGGTTGACAGAGTGTCATTCAGGAACATGCGGAGGGTGACAAGCTCAGAGAGGTTGTCCCTCTTCAGGAGGTTCTTGTGGAGGAGTGCCTCCCCCAGCTTCTCACGTGCGCTGTGGGCACTCTTGAAGAGGTGGATAGGCAGCCCCGCCACAAGGGCTGGAAAGATCTTATCAAACTCCTTGAAGTTTTCAAGGGCATTTAGGATATGAGCTCTTTCAGTTTCCTGCTTTGATGATATATTTTTGTCATTATTTGAATTAAATTCTTTACCAAAAAGTGTTAAAAAGCCAGACTCGAACATCACCTGGCAACAGAACGTATAAAGTCCTTCTGTCACCCAGGTATTAGACTGAAGTTTAGACGTTCTTGACTGCAGCATGACGTACTGTAGGTTTTCCATCATTGCTTCAATGAGGGCATCTAGGGCATTACCTTGAAGGGTTCTAATGAAAGTCTGATGAAAATTTTCAGTGGTGTTCCCCTCTGCTGGGTCAATGCTACCATGCCCAAAAGCCTGTCACAAAATAAATTGTGCGCATGGTAAATAAGGCTTATCATAACCTTGATGATAAAGTCTAACAGAAATTAAAGCCAAAGTATAACTTCATAGCTTACTAGAGGGAAGCATAATAAGGGCTATTAATACTAGAACTGATGATACTTTCTCAGTGAACCATAGCAGTTAAGTAGGCAAATGAAAATTGATTAAAATAGATGCTTACAAACAAATGGACGTGGTTACCTAGACCTTCATTCAACTCTCATTGACATCAACAGGAGCCTTTTTGCTTACTTCAGTAAGAGTTTGACTGAGCTCCTACTGTGTTGCATCATTTTTTAAGGCATTAGGACTGAGTCTTCCATAGTAGTGAGAACCTCCTGAAGAAGGTTTCAGCTTCAGCAAGTTATATTATCATTTTACAGATTGTGTTAATTGTATTTCTGCTTTAGCAATTTGGGATACTACATGGCTAAATAATGTCATTCTTGGACAATCCGAATCACTGCAAATGTCCTTTCTGTTAAGGAAAGGGAAAAGAAGACCCCAATGTTTTAAACCAATAAAAGTGCAGAAATGTGAAACCAATTCTATTTCAAAGGCATAGTTATGCTATAGGGATTAACTGGGTACGTCTGTCCTGCCAGCAGATACTTTGCACGTTAGATATTAAAACCATTTTTAAAGTTGTACCTTGGCAGAAGTAGCAAAATGGAACTTTTTCCAGTCCAAGTGTTTTCCCTGGCGTATCAATGCATGGTATGAAAAAGGGTCAGTGAGGAAATGAATGTATTTCCCTGCTACTCGGCAAGTGAAAATGTGGCCATACTTCTTCTGCTTTTCTCTGAGGAATTCAAGGGGGTTGGCACCAAACTGCAAGGCACAGCCTAGGTATGGAAGGAACCCATTTTCAAGTGGTGGCTCACCTCGTCGCCTACAAAACACAAACAAAAGCTGAATTTATAAGTATGTATAAAGATCTTTTCTCCAGGACTACCAGGTAAGTAAAATACTGATGCTGGGCTTTTCGTAATGTGAAAAAATGCAAAAAAAACCCCCAAACAAATAATATATTGACAAATAATTTTCTCCCCTTTAAGGACTAAGCCTATTGTGAGGTCTATGGTATGTAAGAAAGAATAATTTTAACAGCCTGTATTATAATGAACATAATAAACCACAGTTCGATTATGCCATCTTTCTTTTCCCTAGATCAGGAGTATATTTTTCACTTGTTTAAATGCAGAATTGCTGCCATTAGCTAACATGCACAGTTATGTAATTGTCCCATAAATTAATAATCCATCCCACTAATATTGTCTGATCCATTTTTGGGCAACAGTATCCACAATTCTATTTGAATACCAAGGGAAATAGCCTTTTAGTGTAGAAAGGTTGTTATTATTGGCATATCCCATTTTGACCAGATCCTGCTGAAAACAGTGGGAATTTTGCCATGATCTTGAATAAGCATAAGAGTTAGTCTTTCAGGCAAAGTGTCGTTAAGCAGATGCTTAAAGTGAAGCATATGCTTAAATGATATTTTTTATTCTGAGTCAGAAAACTACTTTCCTGCATAAGGACACCACGGCTGCTAAAATAACTTTCAGATAATACTTTAGCTTTTCTAGTAAATTCCTAATAGTTATTATCTGAAGTTAACTATTTTCACCTTTTTTACTAAACTTTTTTAAAGTAAAACAAGAAAATGCTGAAAAATACAAAATTACAATAGGTAAGCAAATTGCTTGCTGTTTATGTAAATGTGCCAGTGGGATAAATGCTTTTAAGAAATATGTATGCGACATAGTAAGGTACATAAATATTATCTGTATTAAATTGTATTACTGATAATATGGAAATGTTTGTAAGTAGGTATTAAACTATAATTAGATATAAGTAGGTATTAGCTGTGATTACAATGCAGGTAAAACTATAGCCCAGTACTTTAGGAAATCAGAACATGCATATTCATATTTTAATTACCTCATTTATGCATAGATTTGTATCTACAGTTATGTCTAGGCATTACCTCACTATTATTGAAAAGCCTATACACAAAAATTCTGTTGTAACATAAATCTCTCAAAAGACCAAACTACAGCATTGCCCATGCTATCCTGCATCTGTCCATCTACCAGTCTTAAGATTACACTTCTTTTAGCTATATACACAGTATATTTCACAGAAGTAAAGGCAAGGTACACTGAGATGAATTTATAAATAGATTCCTTACCTCCTCCTCCTCCCTAGAAGAAACCATAACCCACAACAGAGTATTATCACTGTTACCCAGATCCATGATGCTATGAACATTTCTAGTAATGCCCAAGAACTTCCCAGTAGAAAACTGGTAACTACTGGTATGGCAGGAGAGGTGACTGAGAATGATACAGAAGACAGGTCACGATTTATATACTGTAGGTGCACTACTGTATCTGATGGCATTCAGTCAACCTAGCAAGCTATTGATTAACCATTTCTGGAGAGAGCCTGGTTTTTGTCTATGTTCTGACATCTTTCTGCAGAGAGCTTCGCTGGATTGATGTAGACAGTTGCAGACATGGCCTTGAGCTGATGTCACATATCAGTAGTGGTTCCAAAGTAATCAAACAGCTGTAATAGTTGATAATTTGAAGGTCTGTCAGGTGTGTTTTGATCTATCCTGCAGATTTACCAATGGCAGTTTATAGTTCAAGTTTAGCAATACATGAAATGGCTACTGACAGGTGTCCAGAGGATTCAGACTGGGCTAAATGGTGGCTGCAGTTCATGCTGTCCTTCAGCAACCAGCCTGCTCGCCCCTTCCCTTCTCCTTCTGGCGGACTGCCCTGGCTCTGGTGTGCCGCTGCCAGAGGGAACGGCAGGGGTTCAGCTGTGGGTAAAGGGACGGCCGCGGAGACGGACCTACTCCCTCTAACAGTGTTTCTCTGGTACAAAGGGAAACATAGGCTTTCTATAATGCAGCAGAAGAGAGAGAAGAAAGCGGGATTAGACAACCACACTGGTTTGAGTGTTTTTCACTGTCCTTGTGTCTGGAATACAACACTATACCAGCTATGAAGAAGACAATTAACTCTATCCCAGCTGAAGCCAGGACACCTTGGATCACCTTTTATTTTCCCATTAAACCTTTTCCTCTTTCTGTTGCCGACCAGTGACAGTTCAAACTTTGGCTTGCTCCGAACACCTGGCATCGAGCCATCGAGGAGGCAGCTCAGGTAGTGTATAGTGATGTCTCAATAGTCATTCAGGGCCTAACACATTTCGAAGAAACTGATGGGTTATAGTCACTTTTTCAGGCTCACTTTTGTACCAGTTTTTGTTGGTGTCCCTACAGCTGTGTGATAAACCAGTAAAGATCTGGACCTTTTGCTGTCCAAATTGAACATTACACTGAAGGCACTGAGCTGCAAATCTGGCAGATGGGAATATTGTCCTGGCTTTAAACCAAGGAATGCAGTGAGGCATGGGGTAACTCTGTGCATATGCCATTACATTTGAGGCAATTTTTAAGTTGCCATACTGAAGAAATAAACTCTTTTTACAACATTGAGGTTTACCTCACTTAATCTAAAAGTCAACTCCTTTTGCATGTCAGCTTAAGATCCAGTCCCCCACACCATTTCCACTTAAGCACAGGCATTTCTTTTATCTTCCTAGAAAAACTCCTTTTCCTGAGCTGAATTTAGCCTGTTTTAACAGAATTGCTTTATAAAAGCCATGCTTTCCCATTTCCTGCTTGTTTCCATTACGGGAAATCTCAGTTCTGGGTGTCATCTTTGACTACAGCCTATCACTTCCTCATCCTAAACAAGTATAATAATTTTATTATGTTTGTGTCTACTTCTTACTGCATGTGTAGGTCTCAGCCTTTTTATGTCCAAACAACACTGAACAAGAAAGTTGGAAGTTTCTGTGAGTTTTGTGTCTAACACACAGGAATAATGTTTACCCAGCAACAGATACCTGTGGCTCCTCATGCTATCATGTGTTGCACCAGGTAGAGCTGTCAGCCACACTTGTCTTTCTCTTACATGCTTTGGGTAGTTGTACTGCAGTGTGATGATAACATCATTTACAAATGGCATCTTGCTGCCACAACAGGAGTAACTTCTCTAAAGCTGCCCACCTTCTTTCTCTTTTTGATTTGTACATATATAATAGTAGTCAAAGTGTAACCAGATGTAGGCAGAGAACAGGAGCTGCTTGGCAGCCTACCTTAAATAATTGCCCTTTCTGTCAGGAAAATCAAATGTGCCCCCTCTTTTCCATTTAAGAGACCCCTGAGTGGCAGCACCCTTGACAAATAACTATTATGATAGAACAGAGTTGCTCTTGCATAGTTTGAGGTGCTTCCTAGTTCTAGATCATCTCCCGTCTGGTTTCTTAAATAGGCCAATCTACAGCCCCAAAGCCAGCCAGTACTATAGTAGGCTGCAGCCTTTGACTTATGTCCTTGTGATAAATGTAAGCAGGAGCACTGTCTGACACATATACTCCCCCAAATTCAGCAGATGAGAAGTGTGAATCTTCTTTCATTCACATCAGTGGGCATTAGGCTTTCCTGATTTTTCAGCAGCACCAGTAGAGTGCCCTGACATTCTGGATATGGTATTTCAGCGTTCTTCAGTTTCAGACAGAGGCAAGGCATCTGGCTGGACACTGGGTCCCATTTCCCACTGCCAAAGATCAGGCAGTTGCCACCAATCTGTACAGCAGGGCTTGAAGGCACCGTGTTGTCCCACTGATTGACAGATACTACATTTTCTGCAGCACATTGTGTGTTGTGTGTGAGGTTGGGTCTCTTGCCCCAGCCCAAAAGAGACGCCCATAGCAGTTATGGATGCAGTCAGAAAAAACATACTGACTCATTTTGCCTTGGCTTTTTGAAGCAGACTCCTGGCATAAATGGTAAGAATATTAGTGCAAAGAACTGCCGTGACTTGGGCTCAAGACTCACCTCAGGCCAATGACACCAGCAGGAATAAAGTACCACGTACCTTTGAATGTATAAGCCTTTGTCATTGCAGGTTTGAATACAAGTGTTCATCCCTTAAGAACACTGGAGAAACTCAGCAATGCATTGGATGGTAGTTAGAAAATGCAAAACCTTTTAACAATTGTCATTTGACCTTTTGGTTAAGCCCTAGTGCATACTGAGCTAAAACCAGTCCAAAAAGAGCAACTCAGGAGAACGTGGATGCAGACAAAGCAGCATGCTGACATTTTACCCGGCATGATGTGTTTAGCACTCGCTTCCACCTCAGGCTGGCTGCTTGTGTCTTCAGGGCCAGGACTTGTGTCGACACTGATGCATGGTTGTTACATTGCACCACTTTACCCAAAAGGGCACCGAGACACTTTTCACCTCGATATGCCCACTGGCTGTGGGCAGCGGCTGCCAGCAGCGCTCTTATCTATCACCTCTGCTCCAGCCGTTCCCGTAAAGCAAACAGGTCCAGCTCACTTCTGCAGCGATGTCTGAAGCCTAAGAGAAGCCTTCTGGCTTGCTTCATACAGCTGCTTGGAAACAACCCGCTGACCATCTAAACCCCAGCTTCATCTCATATGTTATAGCTATATGGCTTTCATCAGTCATGACCCACACATGGTATTTAAATAGACAATAATAGATAGGCCAAGCTGAGGTGAATCATTTTTTTCCAGCATTACTGATGGCTTCATAACTCGGGAGCACTGGTGTGCAGAAGGGTGTGATGGAGTTACAAGAGGCTGCTGATTACATTTGGCAGTAAATAGCAAATTTGCACACAGCTAACTATAAAACCTGTTTATTCTCTGGAAGTAAATAAGAGGTACACCCTATAAAGAAATGATTGACTATTTTCTTCTGCATGTGTTGCAAGAACTGTGTTAATATCTTTCATTAACAGATGAAAACCACTGAAACCGCACAAAAAACCAGCTCAGCAGTGCAAAGGCAGCCCTGCAGTTCACAGAGAGGGAGCAGTCTGATGTGCTACAGCCAGGAGACGCAATTGCAGCTATGAAACATTTCTGTAGCTGTGAAACATGTATAAGATACCTCAGAAACGTGGAGCAATATTAAGGGAAAGCCAAAACAAAAAGTCACACAGCGTAGCTGCTTGTAGCGCCGAACCTTTTGCAGCCAGAAAATTGCTAATAAATAATTATATGTCACCACCTACTGGTAAACCTCTTTGAATGACACTTGTGTGTTCTACAGCAGTCATTGAACTGTGCTAGTCGGTATTTGTTCCTTGTTTCTATGAAACAAAAATGGTATTTATTCTACATGCCTACATATTTTTCTTTGTATTTACATACAAGTATGGCTTTTATGAAAGCTATCATACTACTACTGTTGGAGGGACAACACAGTAGGGCATAAGCAATCCAGCAGGTTCCTGGAATGTGTGGATGACAATTTCCTTCTCCAAGTGATGGAGAAGCCAAAGAGGAGAGGTGCTATGCTGGACCTTGTTCTCACCAACAAGAAGGGGCTTGTGGGGAACTTGAAGCTCAAGGGCTGCCTTGGCTGCAGTGACCATGAAATACTGGAGTTCAAGATCTTCAGGGCAGTGAGGAGGGCGCACAGCAAACTCGCTACCCTGGACTTCAGGAGACGAGACTTTGGCCTCTTCAGGGATCTGCTTGGTAGAATATCATGGGGTAAAGCCTTGGAGGGAAGAGGGGCTCAAGAAAACTGGGTTTTAAGCTTTTTTAAAATTATTATTTATTTTTCTGTAGATTGTTTGATTGTAGTATGGTAGAGATACAACTCTTTTGTAATCTGATACCTTTGTCCTATCTTTGACCCTGTCATTTTTTTTTTTTTTTCATTATGAAGCACTCTGCATATACAATGCCTTGTATTTGCATTTGGATAATCAACATTGGTGGGTTATAAAGTTGGACAGGCTTGGTAACTGGGTTTATTTGCATCCTGCTTCAGGACAATTGCCCCATAGCATTTAAATAATAGTATGGACAGATGTTTCCTCTAAAGACCAAGTTAATATTTACATATTAATCTCAGAATATCCTCTGAATGTCCTCATATATCAAATAATGACCTTTGCTTGCTTACACCATATCAGTTCATTTTCTCTCCAGGATTTCCTTTGTTCTTTTGGAATGCCCATTCAAAATTTAGTAACCTTTCCATCAAAACCTGGAACTTATGATGCCACTATCTACCCTTTAATATCAAGCATTATACACTAAATCTCATTAACAAATACCATTCTTTCATTGGAATGAGATTATTTTAATAATATGTTGCATTCTGGCATGACAGATTTCCTTAAAACTGTAGAAAAGGGAACTACTAAACCTATGGTTGTTGGTAACAATTGAGAATATTAAAATTTAAGTAAGTTACTTTATTCTAGGTACTGTAAAGAAAGGGAACAGTTATGAAAGCAGAGACAAAAGAGAACTGAGATGGGAACCCAAGCAGGAAAAGGAATTGGATATAAAATAAACCATGAGGAGTTATTACCACTCAGCCAGTGCATCAAACTGCATCTTCTTAAAGCAATTTATTTTTTTTTTAATTCTGGAGTTGAACCATATCATTTGATAACAAACCAGCAGCTTCTATATTATCCTATTACACCTAAAAGCCTAATTGCAGGCACTCAAAACACTGAACAGGGAGAAATCAAAGCTGAGATGTGATTACAAAACTTATGCAGCTCACTACTACCAAATAATTATATGGAGAAAATAAGTTAGGTAACAAGCCAGTAGAAGATTACTACAGTACAATTGTCTGGATGAACATGACAAGCTATTCTGGGCTGCCCCAGCAGATGGAGCAGGGAATGTAACAGCACCTTCTGCCTTGCTTTGCTTTCCTTATGCTGCTGCTTTTTTTTTTTTTTTTTTTTTTTTTTAAAAAGTGCACTGTCCTGTCTCCCACATACCATTGTAGCTTATTAGTTGCTCTTTTGCAGATTATTGCATGGATTCATCTGCCTGAGTTAGCCATCCATTAAGACTAGCTCTTAATTCATGTCCCCTACTTCATCATACTCACAACTCACTTTACATCTCCATTTAGAAGCCACAGAGACTGAGATGTTGGAAGGTCCCTATAAATTCAAATTTATGTCAGCAGGAGCAAGTGGTGTGAGACAATAGGAGTGGATATGTAGAGTGAAATGGTGCTGAAGACCTGATGTCCACTCTATCCATATTTTTTGGGTTTTTTTCTTCTGTCTTCACACTAGCTCTCTGGCCCAATGGACTGAATACACACCAGCAGAACAGACTAGATGTCCTCCTGTATTGCAAAGGTTTACTTTCACCTAAAATAAAAAAATGACTTTGTGAAGTCCAAGCCTGCCTCACCAAATGCAAACCAAAGCGTTGTTAAGAGGGGGACATCTGGAAGGTTTGCTTGGCACTCCTGATCCAAACTACAATGCTAAAATATGTATGCCCAATTTTATTTCTACAAACATATTTAAGACCTTCCCCCCTTTTACTTACATATCCAAGTAAGATACTATTGCTTGTGTCTTGCTGGACATCTAAGTCTCACGATTGTGAGGAAAAAGATAAAAAGCTGGCCAACCAAGTCAAAAGAAAAGCTCTGAATCAGCAAAGACCAACCACCAACAAGAAAGAACCAAACCCTTTCACAGATACCTTGGCTGTTGGTTTAGCAGACACCTGAAATGGAGACCGAAGGACAATAAGAGAGAAGGATTGTTTTGCTGTTCTCCCCTCCAAGGCAGCCATCTAGATGAAATCAATCTCGTTTTAGCTTTAACAGACTGGAAGACAGCTACAAGGCTTTGGTGACATAAGAGAAGGCAGAGACTGGCTGGCCAGTTTGTAAAGGACTGGGCGGGCATGTAAGAAAATATTAAAAATAACCAGTGACACCAGTACTTATTCTGTGAGAAGGATGGCATCTTCAGAACCACTTTGTTGTTTACAGCTATTTCCACCTTCTCTGTGCAGGTGCTGGTATCCCTCTGGTCCTGCAGCTTGGGTTTGCACCAGTTGAGCAAACCTCGCATCAGGTTGCTGAGAGGTTGGCTACGCGCTCCTTTCGCTCCTGAAGCAATCACCCTGTGTGGTGGGATCCTCCATCACTGCAGTATGGAAGGCAATCAAAAGGTCCACCACCTTACTGGCAGGATGCCATTTTGGCTGGGAGCCAGCTTGGGACCTGTAGTCAAAGCGAGGACTCTTCCTTCAGGCTATGGCCACTGCAGATCTAAGGGGAGACAGAGGCCAACAGGGAACCAGTAGTTGGAAACCATCAGTGAGTTCCCCTTGATGGTGATTTCAGTGGTGATTGTGGCCACTGTGGGATTGAAGAAGACTTCCAGAGGTTTGGGGGAAAAGGAGAAGCTGGATTAACAATGCCAGCTGGAAAGGATCCTCAGCCTGGAAACGCTGTGTTATCGTCACAGCTTTCCTCTGACAGTTGCTCTCTTGTTTCAGGACCCTGTATCAGTTTTCCTTTGGATCTACATAGGAACACAGGGCTCATTCTCTGAGACTGTGCTTGGTGGATTGCTGCTAGCCTGTTGCCTAGCTATGGGAAATTTTGCCTAGAAGAGTTGTACATAAATGTGTCTTTTAATGTAGATCTGAGCTTCATTGGACTGTGCAAAATGCAGAGAACTAGACGAAGTGTGGGGCACACAGCTGTGTGACTGAGCCACATTTTACCCTTCCAAGGGAAAATACATGTGTCCTTCTACTACTAGAATTATTTGAATATTATATTTTCCCCATCTCTATGTGCTGCTTTTTATATTACAGTATTTATTGGAGGATACGAGTACAGAATTGAAGAGTGAGTGCCTTTCTATATTGCAGCAGAAATCTGCCAGTCATCGCTTCAATCCTTTTCTGTGATATATTCCTATGCGTGATCATATTTCTATGCAGCCAAAACTTTGGGGTTTTTTTGGCTAAAGGGAACTGTGGCAGTGAACAATGTCTTCATTGTGCAGAAGAAAGGAAAAATAAGCAACTTGAAAGTGTGAGGCTGCTCAACTGTCCAGATTAGATTAAAAAGAGATGAATATGGGACTACATAAACAAGCTGTCCAAAGCACAGCCCGCTAGCTTTACATGTGAATCAGCCTTCTGGCCTGAGAAAATTGAATTGCAACTGAATGCAGATGGCTAATTTGAAAAACTATCTGTGCTGATGTTTAACAAGTAATTCTGATTTTCCACTACCAGTATTGCTGTAATATTGCATTTTACCCGTTTCTTTCAATGTTTTCAAATTATTTTTTAACTTAAATAGGCAAAGACCAGAGATCTACTTCTTATGTCTCAGTTTGGCAGATGAAAAGACTTAAACGACAAGTAGAAAGACAAAAAGGAAAAAAAGAAGCACACAAAAAGAACATGGTAAAGTAGGAAGAAAAAACTGATGGATGAGGAATGACAGGTAGGTGTTGCAGAGAACAGGAGCTGAGGAATATAAAAACAAAACACAAGGTAAGAGACAGAAGCATTGAAACAGCTGGAAAGTTTACAAATGGGAACAAATTATTGCTTTTCTTAACAAATTGACAAACATTGGTGCTCCAGTAGCCATATGGTTGAAGACTGATCTCATAAGTTAAACAGGTTTGGTGTAGTCAGAAATGCGGTGGCAGACTTCCAAAAAAAACCACTCCTGAGCTATGGAAAGCATTTGACTTGCTGAGTCAGTGCAGAGACAGCTCCCCAGAAAAGCAAGGGCGCTGTGCCAATGCCAACACATGCCTTTGGATGAGTCGCCTTCTGATCGCTCATGGCAATGCAAGTTCCCACGACAGTCTCCCCCAAAATTTTCAGGTTGGTCTAAAGACTTCCAGTGGTGACAGACGTGAAAGGGAAATTCTAATTATAACTGCTAAGCTGTGGTAATTTGTGATCGAGGAATGATCTGGCATGGAAGGCAAGGAGGCTGAGCTGAGAGAAGGGGTTAAACTGGCTGGAAGCAGGAATGCCAGAGACAGAACAGACTCCGTGCAAGGGAGTGAAGTTTCCCTTGCTGATGAGATAAGAAACAGCCCCAGCATTGTCTTGTAGCCGTCCTGGAATGGGAGCACTCAGGGGCCCAAGCTCAGGGACCACCACTGGGCAGCAGAGCTGGGCTGGGGGATGGACCCATGGTGGGGCCGAGGTGCCCCATGCAACCGCTCTCGGGATTGGTGCTGGTGCAAGTGTATATAAGGAATCTGCTTGTGATGCATCTTTTCAGATTCCGTGTAGAACTGCTTTTTGCAGTGGGACTCTGCCCAATGCATTGTTCATTAAAATTTTCTTTTATATTTAAGTGCAAATGTGTGTTTCATTTGTCTTGAGGGGTACCATAAAAATTCTCCAACAGATGCCACTGGTGAGCCTTGCTGAAGCGGTTAACGTTGCTGTTGGCCCCAGCTCTCCTTCGCCTCTTCTGCCAGAGGTTAGAGTCTGAGTAGGCAGAGCAGTGCAAGAGTAGCACCCACCTCCGTCCCACCACCCCAGCCCAGAGGCCAGCGTCTGCTCAAATTCATCCTCGGCGGTGTTTTAAGACAAAGTGCCAGACTCCCACTGAGGCATCAGAGCTCATGTTTCCTCATGCCGCGCTTGCCGCAAGCACTTGTGCCCCGTGTTCGCAAAGTGCGAAGGAGAGGTGGCTGGGGTGTCCTCCTCGAGCGTGCTGTTGGCCTATTGATCTCTGTGGTGCTTCTCGGGCAGTGGCACTCAAGCCCATCTAAATTCCTGCTGCATTTTAACTTTCAGCTGACTCCAGTGTATCACTGCGACCCAGGAAAGGCAGAACACAGAGGTATGCTTGACCAGGCTATTTTATTTACGTATTTTGAGGGCAGAGGGATCTGTCTGTAGTCCTCTAGTCTGGCTTCATGCTTTGTCTAGACCACAGAATTTCATTTAAACTGGAGCCTGTAACCTTGGCCTGAACCAGACTGTATCTAACATGAATGTATAAAATGTTGATTTAGAGACACTGGGAGAAAGGAAAAAACATTGAATCCCTCGGGAAGCAGTTAAACAGTAGAAATTACTGTTACTGTGAAATATACGCCTTATTTCTACTACGCCTAACTTCTGTTTCTAGTCTTTACAACATGAAAACAAAGAATACAGATTTTTAAACATTGAAACATGTACATCAGAGGTAGGAAAGAGCTCTTCAGTCTATTTAAGCCTTTTCCAGCGAAGTCCCACTTGTGGATTAGGCACAGGAAGAGCACAGTCACCCTTCCCACCTGCCGGTGTGGAGCTCAAATCCAGCCCTCCCCCAGCTCTCTTTCCGGTCTCGTCTCTCCTAGCACCGACTCAGGGTCGTGCATGAAGGCGCCTGTTGTCTGCAGGGCCTCTGCTTCATCTGTTCTAAAAGTTGGAAGGTGTCTAATGAATGAGGAGGAGAGGAACATCTTGCTGCTCACACCCTGGGCTGGCAGGCTGTGGAGTTGGATGCTGTTCCCACCTCTGCCGCAGAGCTCTCCTGTGGCAACAAACAAGTCCTCTCCACCAGCGGTTCCTGTGTTTTCCTCATTTTCCAGTTGCCCCACAGAGGCCCTAGAGTCTAATTTGCAGAAGTGTTGGGCGCACGCAACCGTAAGTGAAGTCAGGAAGGTGGTGATTTAACAAAAAATCTTCTGTATTCTCACAAACATGAGACATAAGAGCTCAGAATAATGCATTAAGAGCACATTCAACTTAAGTGCCTGAATTCCCTGTCTGTATCCTGAGAATCATGACAGAAAATAAATGAGTGATTGTTTGCTCAGCACTCGGACACTAGAGTGTTACTTAGAAAAGATGGTGACAACATTAGTATTTCCATCTTCAGAGTGGAGTTTGGATAGCAGACAGGAAATCAGGCATGAAACTGCCAACTGAACAGTGGAAAATTATACACTCACTGAGCACCATCCACCCAGTGGGCTGAAGAGGGGACAATGAAAGTAATATCTTACATTGCCCTTAAAAGACAGCATCAAAAATATATGAACAGGGAGTCAGAAACAAAGTGGCCCAGGCAATTTTAATTCCAGCAGTTTCTAAGGTTAAGTACCTTACTGGAGTAAAGCTCCTGTAATGTAATTTCTTCTGTATAACAGGCTTTTAAGCTGGCATTCTTGTTTTTATATGCAAACTCAAAAAATTCTTGTTTACAAAGTCTAGAGGTGTATCGGCACAGCTCAGCGCAACGCAGAGCAGTTACTTAAGCTCGTTTGGGGCAGGTTTGTTCTAGAAATACACACAATACGTCAGGACACTCCTTGCACCTGGCTTAGAGCAGGATCCGTTAACTCCCTCATAACTACCGCAGGTACAGAACCATTTTAATACAATTATTCTGTTTCCAGTGCTGACAGGGTGCTATCTTGCACAGTTTGTACGTTTTAAGTGACCATTGATAATGTCTCATTGTTGAATGGGTGGAGAGTTTCCTAACAAACAAAAGCATAACTTGTTTCCAGCTTCAAAGGAGGAATGTGAGGTTTTGGGTAACAACCATGTATTATTTTATTAAGAATTTTGCAACAGCCGAGACTGATACCAATCAGTAGGTGGTTTCTATTATTCTTTGAAAGTTGGCACAAGACTAGTAAAACCAATACAAACAGCATATTGACAATGGGAAATTACCACACTATTGCCCATGGGTATTCTAATTTCAACAAGCAAAATCTGATAACTTGGCCATTTGTTCCACCTCCCTCAAACAATAGATAATCTTTTTTGCAAATACCTCAGGAACTAATCAAGAGCCGTTTGTTTGGGCAATTCACCTCTGACTCCTTAGAGCTCCCCAATCTCGGTGGAGTTCTTAGAAAGATAGGGTCAGGCCCTTCTGCTGCCTCCCTCCAAACTCTGGGGCGCAAGGACCTCAGTTCCCAGGACCTCAGTTCACGTCACAGAGCGACTGAGATGTGTGCCATCCCCTTCCAAGCTTTGGTTTTCACAGGAAGGAAACAAGACTAAAACAGTAGCTGGAATTGCCTTTGGTCTGTGTGTTTGAAGGATGAGGACCCTGAGACATGCCAAACTGCACTGGTTGCACAGATTAGACATAGCCATTTTCCAGCATTTATCTTTCTGTTTTACTATTTTTTGTTCCTATATTTAAATGAACAGTAATTTGGGGAAAGGTTTTCAGTACAACAAGGTTAATCTTTCCCTGGCCAAGACCTGTTCTTAAGAAAGAAGCAGCAGCCTCATACTGTTCTTCAAAATCTTTATTGAAATTGTGTTTCATGATACATTTGGAGATGAGGATGATAAGATTCACTTTTGTTACCAAGGTGGATGTCCCCCAACTGGACATGGTGCCAAAGCTACTGCCTGTAACCTGGACTTTGCTTGTTCTTAGATTGCGTATCGGTAGTAGCACACACACAGTATGCCCAACAAGTAATAGACTATATGGAGCCCAGTGTTTGGGCTAGGACATCATCATAAAGAAAATGAACGTCCATTACGGTCTTGTGGGTAAAATCAGAAGTGTGCATTGACAGTGCAGGTCTGACATCCACTGACAAAGGCTGCTACCTTGATAGCAGGCTGTCTCGAAAGACCATGACAAGAGATAAAGTAAGGTAGGAAATAGCAAGTAACAACCTAGCTTTCTGGAGAAAGGAAAGGTCTTCACAATGAGAGGGGCATTCAACGTCAAACCAAAAATACCCATTGCCCTTCAGTTGTCAGCACCAGCATGCAGCAGAATTGCACCACCTGGACAACTGTCAATCACACACCTGCAATTCCCATGCTGTATGGACACTACCATGCTCTTGATTCCCCAGGGCAGGTCCAGGGCTTCACTGCACTGAGGTCACTGCAGGATGACGAGTTTCACACTTGGTCTGAGCATATAAAGTTTTAAACCTTTCACTGTACTTATGTTGAAAATCACTTTTGGCTACACAGAAGATTTAGCACTTCAAAAGCAGTAATTATCTGTCATTATTAAACCTGAGCTGGATTCTCTCCTTCTCTCCTGGCCCAGAAGGCACCTAACACAGGATTTTTGTGAACTCATACCCTAAGCCCAAAATTGCACTTCATATGTATTTAATGATCTGTAGTTGCATGACTTGGTAGCCGATGGTGCAGGCGCTGGCATGCAGGAAGGTGCCAGGCCTGGCTGATCGTTGGATATAGAAACAGGAGCCTTCTAAACAGCTGGAGAGAGGCTGTTTCTCTGCATTCAGCACTGCTGTGGCTGCTACCCCAATCCTATGCATCCCTGTGGTGCTCAGCAAAGATGCTGGCAACTGGAGAGGATCAAGAAACTTAGGATTGGAAAATATACATTGCAACAAAATCTCTGTTTAGCTTAACTAAGGTTATAATTGCGCAGGCAGCTCACGTAATGAAACAGCCTGTTAGTGCCAGAAGGAAGGGAATCACCCTTCCCTCTCATTCCTGTTTCTCCTTCCTCCTGTTTCCAGCCGCACCCTCCCTTCCCTTGCTCCGGATGGTGCTGGTGCTTGCGAGATCCTTTCGTTGCTGGTTTGGCTCACTAACCCAGCAGAAAAACATTCATGTTTTTTGGTGGATTTGATTTCTGCTGGAGCAGCGAGTTAAGCTGTCCCACAGAAGAGCGTGACAACTCCTGGGACTGGCTGAGGACAGGAGAAAGAGGCGGGAGGTGGGAGCAGACCTCCTTCCTCCGTGCTGGCAAGCTGTCAAATTCTCCTACTGAGCACTCTGGTTTCTGAGCTGAAGAGAAGCTTTAGGTTGCTCAGCACATTTAACGATCTATCTGACGAACAAGATTTGACAACAGGCAGTCTAGCACAGAAGGATTTTAAAGACTGAAAATCGATGCTAGAGAAGTTCGCACTGTAAGTAAGGTAAATGCGGAGTAACTACCGCAATTGAGCATGAAAGCCTCTTCCCGAGCTTGTTGCAGCATTTTTCCCTGTCGGTGGTATACACGGTTTCTCCAGGGGAGCTTCTCCAGGAGACGTGCTCTGCTACAGACGGGCACGGGCGGGAGAAGGCCCAGGCGGGCGCTGGACCGCGGGCCAGGCGACATGGTGGTCACCCCGGTCACCCCGGCTCTGGCGTGTGGCGACCCACCAACGCCTGGCCGGCAAACACGCAAACCAAAGCCGACAGAAGGCAGTTAGCAGAACGTGCTTTACTGGAGGAAAACCGGTTGGAAAATGAATAGAAAACTACACGTTTTTTCTTCGTGAAGATGACAGCTGTGAGCCAATACTGGCAAAGGAACGATGCAAAGGCAATACAAAACCGCG
>NW_010973294.1:3067396-3074134 GCF_000737465.1 Haliaeetus leucocephalus | reverse complement strand
CCCGCGGCGCTCCCTTCCCCGCCCGCCGGGCCCGGCCCACTCCCGCCGCCGGAGCATGCGCGGAGCTGGGCCAGTTCCGCCGCCGCCCCCGCTCCCCTACAGCGGCGTTGCCGGGACTTAGGGGAGCCGTCGCCGCTGCCGCCGCTTCCCCTCTCCGCGCTGAGGGCCCCGACGAACGGCAACCGCCGCCTGGGCCAGAGGTGAAGGAGGGGCTGGGGCCGGCTGGCGGGGCACCCTCCCCTGCGGCCCGTTGTGCGCGGGCCCGGGGCGGCGGCCCGTCCTCGGCGGCGTGAGGGGAGGGGGCGGGTGCTGCGATCGCGGTGGCCGGGCATGGCGGAGCGGGGAGGAGGTGTGGCGGGGAGGCCGGTGCCGAGCCGGCTTCGCTGTGCGGCTTAGCGAGGGCGGTGTTTGTCCCCGCTCCCTCCGGGGAGCCGTGTCGTGCTCCTGTGGGGCGACCGCTCGCCGGTGCCGGCCGGGGGAGTGTGTGTCTGGGGGGGGGAAAGGCGGCCGCTGCCGGGCGAGGGGCGCTGCCTCCCCGAGGGGCTCCTCCGTCCGCGGCCAGAGAAAACAGCGAGTAAATAAGCGCCCGTGCGTCTGCCTGTGTCCACATCCTCCCGAGGTCTTGGGCTTGGGGTGTCGTCTGACCTCCCGTTCAGGCTCCGGGGTCATTGCCTAAGGACCGCGCCTCTCGGCCGGTTCCTGTAAGGAGACTCGGACGTTCGTAAGAGCTTCCTTTTAGACGGGCTAAATACTGCTGCAGGGGTAGAGTGGATGCGACCTGCCCTTTTGGGCAAGCGAGCCCTGCTTCGGGTCTGGAATGGAGGCAGCAGATTTCAGAGCTAAATGCATAATGAGAACAGTTGCTCAGAGGCTAATTAGATACGTATCAGAAGGGAAACACGGAGTTATTAGTTGGAGAACGCGTCTTGCGAAATGGTTGCTCGGTTCCTGATGTCTCAGCCTGACCTCCAGGAGGTTTTGTTCCGGATCTGCTTTAAAGATGAATTTTTGTGTTCATAAGCTTCTAACTTATGGAAGTGGAAACCAGTGTTTCAGTATAGGTGCTAGCTTTGTGGCCAGCTGTAATCTCTCCACGGGCCACAGGCAGAAAACACTCGTGGGTGGTGTTTTTTGTTTTGGTTTGTTTTTCCCCCCTCCCCCAGTATTGGCTGCTGGTGCTTTCAGAGACAGCAGTCGCTACAGGCTGGCCAGAGCTGGGGTTCAGCTGCTTCCCGCACTGCCTTCAGCTCCACGCTTTCCGACCTGGAGGGTGCATTGGGAAGCCCATCTCCTCCCAGCCGTGCCACCGAGGGCCGTTCGGGATCGCTCCCACCCGCGAGACTTCCTGCTGGCAGCCCCGAGGAGTCACGAGTGCTGCCTTTCCACGGGTCTCCAGCCAGTGGCTCGGTACTTCCCTTTGCCAGACAGGATCTGCTGACGGGTGCTGGCGGTCAGACTTCCCAGCCAAGGATACTAAGAAATGGGGAGAGGTCTTCACTGCTGGGTTTTGTGGGTCACTGGCTGAGTTATGGCTGTCCCTCCAGCCCCACGCTCTTCCTTTGGTTTTCACTTTTGTTTTCCTAAACACTTGTGTTCCCCACAAGATGTGGGAATGTGGGAATACAGAAATGATCAAGAAAAATGATTCTGGTGTCAGTGTAGATTTTTAAGAGAGAAAAGGAGGTTATAGTGACTCACGTTTTATGGTAGCCACTCCCCAGTGCCTAAAGCCATTACAGTGCCTGCTGAAACTCTTGTTTATACTGCGAATAATGTTGCACGGAACTTGCGGACAAGTTCTTCCTGCAATTACTGGTGGTCCCCGACAGTGGCAATTGTTATTAAAAGGTCATATTTTAAACTAATACAGTATTTTTGCAGATCTTGCTTTACCTAATGAGGATTATTTGCTACAACTGCCTGTGCAGAAATTGAAAATGCTGTATGCAAAGCTTGTACAAGCTCACTGAACGCAATTACAGTGGTGACAGTTATTCTGGCTATTTAGCTGGAAAACCAAAAATGGTAACTGGTGGGATTATGACAAGGGAGGTAGCCAGGCAGCTCCTTGGCAGTGGTGACAAACACCTGGGCTTGTGAGCCCTTGGCTGGCAAGGGGAGGTGGCCAGGGGGGATTGTAAAGTGGCAGGATAAGCTGCTGGAGTGTCATCTTATGTGATCTGAGAACTAATATATGTTTAGATTTGCTAATACTTTTCTACAGAAAGCACCATACTCCTCTTTGTAAACTAGAGGAAAGTTGAGGTTGCCCGTCTGACAAATGTCACCGGTAATTGTGTGCAGAGTGAGACTGGTCTGTAGAGGAGAACTAAAGGTGGCTGAGGTGTAAACATGCTGGGGTTTGTGGCATGGAAGTCGGTCACTGGGACGAGGGACCCAGCAGACCCTGTGCTGTGCTCTGCTGCTGTCTGGATGTCAGAGCTTGCCATCCACAAAATGCTCCTCATGTGCCCCTTATCACCCTGAAACATTCCTTTGGGAATGCACCATCCTTGGCCCGTCCTCTTTTCCCGCCTGCGCGCTGCCGGTGGTGTGCTGACTTTGAATGTGTGCCAGTGGTTGGACCTGCACCTGAATGTACTAGGGCAACTGTAGCGTAGACGTAGATGGCGAGTCTGATGCTCTGTGTGACTTGACTGGTGTTAGCAGCAGAATGCAGCATCCGAGCACCACTTACCTGAGTGACGGGTTTGCCGGGTTTGGGCTTGTGTTTGCTCTTACCCGTTTTGGGTGAGCAAAAGCACTCAATTGTTTCAGGTCAATGCCGGATTAAAACAGAACTTTAAACTCGTTTTAAATGCGTATGTTTAATTTATAAAGCTTCCAGACTTCAACTATATTTGGTTTAGTTGCAACAATTAGTCAAAATGTCAGCGGCAATTAATTATTACAACATAATTGGCCACGCGTTCGCAATTTAGATCTCTGTCACATTTAGGGCATGTTTTTTTTAAGTTTTAATTGTAGTTTGATATGCTACTGGAGCTGTTGGGCACTCTGCTGAACAAGTAGAAAAGCTGTCGATGAGCTTAGCGTAATATGAAGAGATGTCTATTGTGTTGCTGCAGTATCACATTAGGCATCAGTGTGTGTGGTGTTCTTTTATTTTAAATCAACTTAATATCTGCACTTAGAGAAGCAGTAGCTCAAGGATGTGTGCAGTGGTCACTTTTAGTCTGGAATTTTTGCTACATTGCACACAAATAAGGACCTCTGTTCTTTGGATGAAAAAATGAATCCCCAAAGCTCTTAACAGAGCTGCAGTGTCTTCTCAGTGCCTTCTGTAACTTGCAAAGCTATATTGCATTTTGTTGTCTTCTATTTCTGTCCCTCTCCCCCCCTCATTAAAACATTCCCATACATTGCTGAAATGTTTTACTACGGTTTTGAAAATTTCAGCTGAACTCAGTGAGAGTGTGAGTGAAGGAGCTCTGGGAAAATGGGGTTTCCTGAAGCCTCAGGTGCCTGGCTCTAGCAGAGCTGGATGTCAGTGTGGTGCCTTAGAGGATCATGTGAAGTGGGTTTTTTGGTTTTGCTTGGTTTTTTGTCTTGGGTTTTTTTTTTGTTGTATTACTTCCTGATAAGTTGTCATAGGGCTCTCCCAACATCACATGAGAACCAGCTTGAAGCCTCTGTGTGTTTTGAAACTTGCCACTGGCTGAATCTTGCTGGTTTATGCTCTCTTGCTGCAATTAATGTGTTGCAAATGGACATGGGAAGCCAGTTCTCTTTAGCAGCTTCTTACTGGAATATCAGAACTGACAAAAGTGTTCAAATACTTTGGATAACAGAGTGAAAGCTTCTGCGGTTTTATATAAAAAACTGTCCCAGTCAGGAGTAGGAGGAGGGTGATTAGATTTTTCTCCTTAACCCTCATCATCATTGCATCCTGGCCTAAGGTCTGTCTTTGCAATACTTCATGTGAAACAGTTTTCTCTGTATTGGCTTCCTCATCGTTGAGACCTGAACTTTGACAATGCTAAGTATATTAAATAAAGCCTATTACATAAAGGCTATTATCAATAATAGATTAAGTGGGTAGTCTTAATGGAATTTATTTGCGGTCCCAGGTATCTGTAGTGCTAAGACTTGCAGGTCACAGATCAACTGACTTGCAGGTCACAGATCACTTATTTAACACTTTGTCTGCTTTCTTTTTCTTTTTTGCTTTTTTAAGTTGTAATTTTAAGTGAGTACCTCTGACAACTAACCCTGTTGTTTGTTTGCTTTCCCCCTTTTTTTTCTTGGTCTTCCCTCTACCCAGTGAGACTGAATCAAAATGTCTCTCTATCCTTCCCTGGAAGATCTGAAGGTGGACAAAGTTATTCAGGTATGGTGGGTTTTAATCAGATGAGTTTTGATGATAATAATGGATGTGATGATTTTTAATCTAGAGGCGGGGAGACTTTTATTGCAGGCCTGAGTTGGTGTTATACCATCATACTCTGAAAGGGGAAAGACAAACTGTTTACTTTGTAGCTTGTTATAATATGATTAATGCTTACTTTACCACTGTTGGGTATGTTTATTTTTTTCATGTATTCATTTATAGTAATTTGTCTTTAATGTGTTGATATGTTTGGTTTTTTTGAAATATAGATACTTGGTCTTAAGTAGACAAACATAGTCAATCTGTTCTCATACTTCAGCTCTGACATGATGAATAGGTATTGACTGAACTAATCAACGTTTTGTGTCTCATTCTTGGTGTCCAAACCTGTGGCAGAAAGGTCTCGTGGCCAGCTGGGCACAAAAAAAAGAGTACTGACTCTCTTAACATCATCTGGAATCACAGACTGGTCCTCTGGCTGTTTCGTGGTAGTGACCAGTTCTCTCAATGCTTACAAGATTATCACATCTGTGTAAACCCCTTTATGTGTAAGAATATTTGTGTCTTTATTATGAGACAGGACGAGGATGAAAAAAAAATATCTGTGAAACGAAATAATGAAAAACACTTTAATGGATAAAACTCCATGAGAAATTTCATGAGTGTATTTTATGAGGAGTTTCCTTGCTTTCTTCAGCATTTTACCTAGCTTCCATTTTTCTTTCCTAAACTTAAACTGGATTCGCTCCCAGTTTAAACAACAGCAATGAGTTATACTGCATTTTAAGGTGGCTGCTGCTTCTGTCCTTGTCCTTCTCATTGGGAAGCAATCAAGCAAACAGCACAGAACAGCTTATTAACTCTCCTGTGCTGTCCCGAAGTGGAATGCCTCAGTCTCACTTGCATTTGTATGTGTGGGGTGGAGCTCTTGAAGTTGTGGGCGCTGTGTTGGGATTTCTTCTTGTTGTGTCCGCCCACCCCACCCCATTCGTCTTATCTTACCAAAGTCCTTTATCTACAGTCAGATAATGCTGGAAAAAAAACCAAACAAAAACAAAACCCTAGCCTGCAGCCAAGAATGTGCTCCTTCAGCCTTTTAACAACCAACTGCTAGAGTTTATATATTGCAATTAAAAATACTAAATGTGGTCTTTCTACTGCTTAACTTTTGTGACCACATAATGAAGCGGTGAGGAAATGGAAGTAGGGTATCTATATGCCGAGTCCTCTAAACCTTGAATCATAGATACATGTTCTGTCATTTTATAGAGTAGGGACTTTTCTTGTACGTGATCTTGCCCATGCACTCAGCAGGGTTTATGTACTTGGGCAGAAGTGCCTTGTTCGTGTGACTGTGCCTGTAGTCTGTTGTGTTTCACAGACAAATAAGAGTAAAACAGAGGTTTCTGTAGGGACCATAACAAATTGTTCTGTTAAGATAGTGTAATCCTTGGTAACACTGTAATCTCAAAGGTCAGTTTTCCAGAAATCAGTTCATGTGGGACAGATGCTTGCTGTCATGCTTAAAGATGACTGTCCACTTGAAGTTTAAATTAGGATTTCACCAAGTTCTACCACTTGATGAGTGGGATGTCAAGCAGGACAGCCTATGAGAAAATTCATGTGCGGGTGGGAGAGAGCAGAGATAGAGCCAAGAGCATTCAGTTATAGATCCGTAGTGGAGAGGTTTCAGTGTTCTTGTTGCCATTGTCAATGGCGAAGATTGCCCTTCAGCAGTTACGTGACAGCATCTCACTCCTGCTGACTGTAGGAGGAACTAGGGGGGTAATGGGCTGTCTACTGAGTATAGTTGTGAGAGAGGGGAAGTAAATACTGTTGTTGCTAAATACAATTATTTCAAGAGTAAGCTATTCCATTTTCACTGATATTTTTGGTAGCAGAGGCTAAATTATTTGCCTCTCCCAAAAACTGCATTATAAAAATGCTGTCTTTTTAAATATATCTGACAGCACTCTTAGGAGAAAAGGGGGCAGCATACTGGAAAACAAAGTCTGTGTCCACAACAAATGAGTGAGATTAAAATAACTGCTGGTTAAAACAACTGGGCTTGTTACATTAAATATTCTAACCTATTCTTTTTGTCCAGCATTTGGGTTGGAGGCTATTCTTCTTAATACATCTGATATTGATAAAGAATGAGTTATTCTTGCTCTGAAACTTTTTTTCTAAAAACAACTTCCTGGAGAGTACAGGACTATGAAGTCTTCTATTTTTAAGCATGATTTCCTTAAAAACATTAAGTAATTTGACCGTCATGTTGTGTTAGATGATTTATGCGTCCTGTTTGGCATAACGTTTCACTATACATTTAGTAATTCCGCCCCCCCCCCCCCCCCCCCCCCCCCTCTCCTTCCCCACTGAAATCA
>NW_010973294.1:3062800-3067386 GCF_000737465.1 Haliaeetus leucocephalus | reverse complement strand
TTCCCGCCCCCCCCCCCCCCCCCCCCCCCCCTTTGATGTTCAACCTCAGGAAAGCTATTGGGATAGCTATTTCCATCACACTTAACAGGCGTCTGTAAGGCAGTATTTTTCACTGGTCATGATTACACAAGGCCGAAAAAGTAGTAGCTGAGGTATTGAGAAGGAACGAAACTGGCTTACTTTAATATGGCCTCTTATGTTTGTGAGTCAGTAAGCAATACAGAAATTAAGCTTAGTGTGTTAGCTGTAGTGGCAAGTTCTGTAGAAAAATCTTAGAAGGTTAATTTCTTTCAGAAGGTGTTAAACTAGTAGCATTGGATCATGTGGAACTTGCAACTTGTAAGGCACTATGGTAGAACTCATGAATAACGTCTGTAATTGGTGAAGAGGTAAAACTGCTGCTATCCAGCTGAAAAAGTAATTACAAAACACTCTGCCAAAGGTCATATTTTAAAACTTAAATTTACAAAGCTTTGTCAGCTAAGTTTACTGTGTCTTTTAAGGCTCTTTAAGTTGCTTGATGACAAAAACAGAACAGGTTGACAGTAAAGCCTTTCTGCATTATTACTGTAGGTTGGCTCTGAGGAAGATACAAATTGATCTACCGATATAGTTTGATACTACTACAGCATATTGTATTGAAGTTATTTCTTTCAAAGAAAAAGATTGACTTCAGAACTTCAAAATGAATTGGAACTAGCATGTACAAGAAAAAAAGAAAACATTTAGTCTTCTGCCTGCATAGTAAAGATTTCATAGATTATTTTTTTCCTTGTATAAGATAACATACGTGAGTTTCTTTGCTTTTAGGCTCAGACTGCCTTTTCTTCAAATCCAGCTAATCCAGCAATCTTGTCTGAAGCTTCTGCTCCTATTCCTCATGATGGAGGTAAGCTCATGTACTGTATAGTATCCTCATGTTGTGGAAAGCAGTTATGAAATCCTAAAGTTAACAGTACAGTCAAAAATACCTATAAATATGTAACCCTATGTACAAAGGGCGAGACCACGCCTTTTTGGAAATGCCAACACCCACCTCGATAAGGTGCTAGAGTCAAAAAACAATGTTTGCTTATAAAAGGAAGTTGTGGCAAACACTAACCCTTCTCTTAACTTTTTGAAACTTTCCAAGTGAGCCTAACATAACAAGATCTGCTGTTGGTACCATTTGAGCTCTTTTTATCTCTTACCTCAAACACTTAGTTGTCCTTATTTATCACATGTATATTTGTAAGCTTTAGAGGGCAGCATGAGTCTTAAGTGTCTTTCCTCTCCATATGAGCTTGCTTAGGAAAAGACGAACACGAATCCCTGTCAACAGAGACGTGTCTGGGAAGGTGGAACTTAATGTTGTCATACTATCAACATAAAGCTTCCAGTAGATTTTGGGATCAAATGTCTGGTGGCAAATCCATCAGACCTAAAGCTGAATGACTTGTACCCATTTCTTCTCCTTTTCTCCCATGCACATGTACATGCACAAAGGTATGTTTGAGATCAGAGCTCTGGGTTAGTAAGTTATGCTTGGTCTAAAAGGCCTAAAGCCTCTCACCAGTATGACCAGCAGCAGTGCTGGAACAGCTGTCAGGAATGCTGGTGGATTAGGTATTAAAGCTTGGTGGATGTAACTTGTCTCCAGCTCTCCTCTTGGTGCTGGTCTGTCTAAGATGACTTTAAGGCAGGAGTTCGTATAGCTCACCAGAGAGCTGCCTCTCATAGATCCTTTCTGGAATAGGTACGTACCTGGCCTACCCTCACCAGACCAGATTTGAGTTTGCTTCAGCAGTCCCTTCTTGGCAGCATTCTTTTTGCTGTCCAGAGTTTGAATTCTTTTGCAGTTTTTGTGCCTGCTGGCTGAATGACATAATTTCGACATCAGCTTTTGTGTGAATTGCTCAGGAGCTGTGTGTGGCTGAAGACTGATTGATCACTCAATATATCCTAAAAAAGGGAGGCCTACACCATCTATAGGATGTGCCAAACCCGCTGCGAATCCCTCAGTCCTGGCAGAGGCAGGAGAATATACAACAGCAAGAGCTTTTGGATGTGTTCTGCTGTTTGGAGGTCTCTGTTTTGAATGAGAATCTAATACAGCCAGCAAGATGCATCCTGTGTTGTGGTCTTTGATGAAGAACAAAAGAGAAAAATCGAGTAGCTGCAGAAGTCTTGTGCAGTGTTAATTTTGTATAATCCTAGGGGCTTGAAAATGCAAGCAAAAATAGAAGAAAGATTCAGGAAAAGGTTATTAATCAATATTGGTGAAACTACAAGCTGATAGATCAATCTGGAAATAAGATCAGACAGCTCTTGTGAAGCAGCATGCAAACATAACTCCTGAAAGTATTAAGGAGGAAAAAAGTCCCGTTTATACTGGAGTTCACCTTGCACTGACCTTTTTTCCTTCCCAGAAAAGTTACTTTCCATTTCTAGTCAAATGTGGATTCTTGTAGTAGCTGGTTTTATACATATACCCATAAAAGAACACTAGAAACCTAAGCTTTGTGAACAGGGGAGCCTTCTTGCTTCCAAGGCTGTCCCTTGCACCACATTGCTTTCCAAGCAGCTTTTTCTGTCCCCACCAATTTGGTGAGAACAGCGGGTGGACTCTTAAGAGTTCTTGTAACTGCCACTTGTTAAATGGCACCAGTTAGTTATCTGTGGAATGTCAAGAGCAATATCAAGCTTATTTCCAGAGTGGTTTGACTCAAGGTCTGACAAGTCTGTCAGTTTAACTTCCTTTCCTCCCACTCTCCTTGCAGCCCGCTCCTCTTGGGTGTAGAGGAATCTCCTGCTGGATATTTTAAGGGCTGTGTTTGCTTTGTCTTCTTGAGAAGCATGTCTAAATCCACTTCATTTTGAAGCTATGATAAAATGACAGCTACTTTCTTATGAAGACACTTAAAGCAGACTGCACTGTGGACCTTACAGCCAGGAGGCTGTCTTCTGCAGAAACTTTATCATGCCTGGGATCTGGAATGTCCTTGGCACACGTGTGTTCTCTAGCATACCTGGTTTGGGGGTGGGAGACTAGTTCCCTGATAATTGCCCAAAAGCTTTGGAGCAAGGGCATGTCTTCATGGACTGCAGCAAAATGTTGGTTTTGAACCTTATCACCATGTGTCTGATGTTGTTTGTGCTGTAAAGGATGAATGGAGTAACGGAAGCTAAAAGTTCTCTAAGCTCTTTATCTCAGAAGTGCTTCTTGTCTGGTTACTTTTCTAAGATGGGCTAGAATAACAGTCCTTATTGAAGTGGGTCTTCTGTCATAATTTTCAAATTAAATACATTACAATAGCACAAGATCTGTTGAAGTAATTGTACATGTGAAAGCAGTAATGGCTTGTTCTGTTAAACCAACAATTGTATTGATGGGTTTGTTTTGTTTTTTCTCCTATAGGCTTATACCCCAGATTGTATCCAGAACTTTCTCAGTATATGGGCCTGAGCCTAAATGATGAAGAGGTGCAGAGAAACTTACCAGTGGCAGCAGCTGCTCAGCCACAAGGTGTAGGTACCAGTCAAGCATGTTTTAGAAAGAAAAGTGTAAAGACTAAATGTATATCTAGCATTCTAGAGAGTAGACTACTATTTGTCTAAGTACCAGCCCTGACTGATAAATGAATTGTTTTAAGTAACCGTGCCTATTTTAATCTGGTCTTAAACTGAGCAGTGTATTTCCAGTGTTGGGGGTGGGGCGGGGAAGAGTTGGTGTTGTAACTTAATTTATATGTTGGTTTTTTTGAAATATCACTTCATATAAATTGACATATATCTATTTTAAACAGTTGAAACTAAGTTGTCTGGCTATTTTGTTTTAATCAGCAACTGGTCACGCGACCATCTGCTAATTACATGGTAGCTCCAGTGACTGGAAATGATATTGGAATTCGCAGAGCAGAAATTAAGCAAGGCATCCGCGAAGCAATTTTATGTAAAGATCAAGATGGCAAAATTGGACTTCGCCTTAAGTCTGTGGACAATGTAAGTAGAGAAGCTTGCTTTTGCCTATAGAGATATTAACTGCTGGATTAAATTAGTAATGAAGTTAGTGTATGGTTACAAAATTGTCTTCTGTATAATGCTTGCTTATCCATTATCAGAATTTTAAAATCCTTCATTAGATCAGTAAATAGATTTCCAGCTGTCTGGACTAGGATCTAAATTTACAGCAGCAATTTACTTCCATGTGTTTTATAACACCTGAAAAATACTTGTAATTTTTTTATTTATTTTTTTTTTCACTTGAGAGCATGAATTGTCCTTGCAGAGCTGCTGTGATACTTGTTAGCAGCTCAAGACTTCTTGCCTCTATCTTTGTGGACACACTGGGCAGTACTTAAGTTCAGCAGTATGCAGAGAACTGCCCATGGCTTAGAAGTAGCTCCTCTTTTATAGATTCTTGCAGTGTGTTGCCAGTGAGAAAAGTAAGGATAGTGAGAGTGTCATCTTACCTATTTGTAAAGAGTAATTTTGGAATGGGCTTTTTCGAGTTTCCCTTAACATGAACATAGCTGCAAGAAGATCCTTAAACCTGCTCTGGAGCTTCTCTGTTTCAATATCTTTTCATTCTCAGTATGGAAAACACT
>NW_010973294.1:3014182-3062763 GCF_000737465.1 Haliaeetus leucocephalus | reverse complement strand
GCAAGGCCATTTAATCTGAATGTTTAAAAAAAAATTGTACTCAAGGTTTTATATAGGGTTAAAGTGCTTTTTGCAGTTCTCCTAACCCAGGAAATGCTGGCATTTTCTTAGAGTAGCATGGTTTTTTGGTTTGGTGGGTTCTTTTGTTTTGTTTACCACCTCCCCCCCTCCACACACACACCCCCCCCCCCACACCCACACCCACCCACCCACCCCAAGGTATTATCTACAGTTTACCTTGATATGCTTTACTTGGTTTTTGGAGGTACTTTGACTAGAAATAGTTTTTTAACACCTTGGTTTTTTATCTGAGGTGCTAGCAAGTCATAATTGATAAAAAGTTGGAAACTAATGGGGTTGTGAAAGAAGGAAAAATCTGCCATAGAGTTCCTAGCATTGCTGATCTATTTCTCAGCTATATGACTCTGATGTCAGGCAAAGGAATTATTAGTTAAATGCACAAGGAGATACGCAAATTTACCACTAGTCTGTCTTGATCCAGTTGTTCATATTTCTTGTTAAAACAGAATAGTATTTACCCCTTTGAGTAAGGCTTTAATGTTATGCTCATGTTGTTTTTTAATGTCTAAAGATGTAGACAAAACAGATTTGCCTATTTCCTAACTTTATTCTAGCATTAATTATCTATCAGTCTGGTAAAGACATCTAGAAACAGACTGAAATTTCAAAAATGCCTCTTAAGGAGAGATAATTAGCAAGTCCTGCCCGTGTGGTTGGTGTTACATAGCGAGTGGGAAACTTCAAAGGGTTATGTGTTCTGTCACTGGTCTTCATCTTTAAGGAAGAGCTTTCTCTTTTTTTTTCTCTTTTTTTTCCTTTCCCCTATTTTCTCTTTTGTAGGGTATATTTGTCCAGTTAGTTCAGGCAAACTCTCCAGCATCCCTTGCTGGTCTGCGGTTTGGGGACCAAGTTCTGCAGATCAATGGTGAAAACTGTGCAGGATGGAGCTCTGATAAAGCGCATAAAGTTCTGAAACAGGCTTCTGGAGAAAGGATTTCAATGATCATTCGGGACAGGTAAAGCCAACTGCAGATACAGATTGTCATTATCCATCTTGGAGTAATTCTGTGGGGTTTGGGTCTCCCCTTGCTTGAACAGGACTGCAGACACAACAAAATCTGCCTGTGTATGTGTACTTCAATAGTAAAGATCCTCAGAAACGTTCCTTTTTGTGGGGAACAGTCACCACAGTTGTTGATTTGTGAACTTCAGTGTGCACTTGCCTGGGCATGATGAGGCATAACGTTTTTCAAGGTAAACTAGTCAGAGATAGCACAAGTCAAGTTTAAACTCTGAATTCAAGAGTTCTGTGCTTTTTTTTGGACATGACTTTTGCTTGTACTGCTTGAAAAAGCAATAAAAGATGGTACCAAAATATTTGCTGTATTAATGAATACATTTGCATTTTTATTTAGCATGGTAAGTTTTCTTGTGAACTCTGTTGCTTACATACGAATTAATGCCAGTTTCGCTAAAAATATTCTTGATGAACCAATGCAGATTTTTAATTGTATTAAATAATGAGCTTGTAGGTAGTTGAATGGAGTAATAATAGCTCAGGTTCAACATAAGGTCTGTAGGCTACAAGGAGATGGATGATACATGATATGACTAGGTACATGTCTCAAAGTTTTTTTCAATGTTCATTCTTGTTTAGGAACCAAGTTTGACGCAGTGGAGGGCATGCTACTTCTATCATGTGGTAGTAGATTCCCAGCTCTGTCTACTACTTCAGTGCCCAACTCCCCGCCCCCTTCCTGGATTTACTAGCTTTTTAAGACACAATTTGAAGGTTTATTTTCTGTAAAGCAGTAGAAATGTTGTTGGGGAAGCATTGTACTCCAGAGTCCTGTGGTCTACCTATAGCTGTTAAAACTGCCTGTGCTATTTTATCTATCTTGTAATGTTTGTAGAGAAAAAATAATTTTTTAATGGATATTTGTGTTTCGTTGGTGGTTGGGGTGGGTGGGTGGATGTTGTATGGGATTTTTGTATTATTATTAATCCAGATGGTGAAATGTCTGTAGAACAGGGAAAACGTGTAAGGTTTATAAACAAGTATATATTAATATAAAAATATTGACAAAATGAAGTTAAACCCGACTACTTTTCATTGTAGTTGATGTATGAGTCTTTTAGGGTAGAATTACTTTTTGTAAGTCAAAGATGCTGAAATAGTGTGTGGCTCTTTCTGTGGTTTAGTAGACTGAAAACACGGTTTTGCATTTTAAATATCTTATAGGCCTTTTGAACGAATTATTACTATGCACAAGGACAGCACAGGGCATGTTGGTTTCATATTCAAGAATGGAAAAATAACCTCAATAGTGAAAGACAGTTCTGCTGCGAGAAATGGACTTCTTACAGAGCACAACATCTGTGAAATTAATGGCCAGAATGTAATTGGATTGAAGGTAAAATAAGTAGTATGGGGTGGGTGTAGATAGCTATGAGCTTTTTCTGTGTGTATAGTGTTTTGGAGAGGGAAAAGGATTTTAATATATTGTTTAATGTTCATAAAATAAGAAAGTAAATCATGAGAGGTAACTTAACTTGACTGGAGAGACATGCATGTTTTAAGGCTTCTTGGCAGTTTTCTATCTATAGGTAAGGCAACTCATTCTCTTCTTCTCTGCCTCTACCTGGCTAGGCTGACCCTCAGTTTTTAATCTGGAGTTTAACTTTGCTGGCAAAACAAAGAATAAGCTTCCTCCTGCCAGCTTGTGTCAAATTCTAGCAGGAATTCTGTATATAATGTCTGTATCCCTTCTCTAGTCAGTTCGTGCAAGATACTGATAACCAAACATCTATGAAGTGGTATTGCAGGTTCAGTGATTTGCCCTGAAGATAAAATGCTCCAAGCAAGGAGTTGTGGGTGTCTTAAGCTGCATGAAATGTGTCTAGAAAAAGCTCTTGAACTGCTGCTTTATTAGTCAGCTTGAGTAATGTTGCTTGTGTAACTTCTTGTTTAATAACAGGACCCTCAGATTGCAGACATCTTGGCAACAGCTGGAAATGTAGTGACCATTACAGTCATGCCTTCCAGTATTTATGAGTATATAATAAAGAGGTAGGTAATAAGCAAAGCAGCCATGGTGTTAATTATAATCAAGTTGACAGTGACTGTTTTTTATAGGTTAAATAAAATGTACTCGATAAGACCTAATTACAATCTTAACGTGAAGGCTGGAAAGGGTGTGTGGGGAGTCTGAAAATTTGTTTAATCTGATGTTTTAGTCAAACCGGTGTGTTTTGGTTCTGTTTTTAAACTATTCATATGTTAGTGATGTTCCTTTGCCTTTCCTTCTCTTGAAAAACCCTTTTCTAAATGTGAATTGTCTGAACTTGATTTTCCGAGAACTTTCAAGTACATGGATAACACAACTATTTGTTACCTTGTAACTAAAATGTTGTTTCTAGTGCAACTAATTCTGGTGATGTAAATATGATTTTTGGCAGGATATAGTTGGTTTTTGCTAATCCTTTCGCAGCAGTGGCTTTCTACAGCTAAATCTCTCCTGCAAAAATATGTTTATGAAGTTGCTAGAAATTAATCATGTTTCAGGTATAACTGAGTGGGTTTTTTTCTCCACTTGGTATGCTCTTTCTACAAAACAGGTGTTTGGTGTAACAGCCACCTTTCCCCCTGCCCTCCTTCCCTCACACTTGTGATACTACTTTGCTTGCACTCATGCCTGCAGCCTGAAAGATGTTGATAACACAGCTCAGTTACTAATAAAACCACTGAGTATCATGGGCTTCTCTTCTGTGTGTGCAGTTTGATGCAGCTTTCTGTAGTGACATAGTTGTCAAAAATAGTGGAGTAAAAGGCCAACTTTTAAATTGTATTAAAAGACTAGCAATGACAAAGATACAGTGATCAGAAGCTTTAGTGGTCTTCCACAATTACTTTACAAAACTGAATGCCTTTTCCTTTCCTTTAGGATGGCAACTAGCATTATGAAAAGCCTGATGGATCACTCTGTTCCTGAAGTCTAAACTTGCATCATGTATGTGTGTGTACATAATGATGATTCCACTAAACTTGGGCTATTATACTCAGTGATTTCTTTCTTCTGCACATGAGCCTTTCTGGAGGCTAAGAGAAGATATGCTGCATCAAGCACTTGCATCTATAATGGCTGGGAATGTTACAGTTCAACATATCTCGTTAATTCACAAACTGTAAAACTTGTAGCCTTATATGCTTGACAAATGTGAAATTCCAATTGTGTTATGACTTCTTTTCGTAGGTCTTTTATTTAGTTTACTACTACTATAAGCCATTGCAACTAAAGGAACCAGATTATCACTTGCAAAGTTACGTGTTGTTACCTAGGACAATGCTGTGCTTTGTATGTCTAACACAAATGAGTATTTTTACTGCTTTCTGTTTGCAAGAGTAGATTTGAAGTAGCATATTAGAAGTATGGCTAGTACTAGTTAAGTTTTTGTTCTAGTAAATACTGTTTACACAAAAACGCCAGCTAAGCTGAATATAGCTAAAGGCATCATTCAGTAAGTAAGCGTATTAAATAAAAGTAGTGTACAGATACTGAAATCTTTTTATTACTTGTTATACAAATTGTAACTAATATGCTTATCTCTCGCCTTAACCATGTTCTTAAGGATTCAGAAATAACCAAATAAATGACTGAAACTTTAGATACTGTGTGCATGCATACTTATGGTAAGTTAAGACATTCTTGTGTTGTTGAGGTTGGTTTCAAGCAAAAACAAAGACAAGATAGGAAATACAGTTTAAAATAGCTTTCTAAATAAGTTCACTGCCTACAATGTTGAAATGTTTTAAAAGGGTAGATCTGGGATACTTCAGACAAGATATATTTGACTCTTTTCATACCTTCAGCTTAACATGTGGAATAGCAGCCTAGCTGTTCTGTAAGACATATTAATTGTATAGTTGCAATTTCATTTTCAAACTGTTTGCAATATGCAGGGTGCACTGGGTCTGGCTGGCTGGAGTTAACTTTCTTTACAGCAGCTGGTATGGTGCTGTGTTTGAGACTTGTGACTAAACAGTGTTGATAACACACCAACGTTTTTGCTGTTGCTGAGTGGTGCTTGCCCAGTGTCAAGGCCTTTTCTGCTTCTCACTCTGTCCCCTGTCCCCAGTGAGTAGTCTGGGGGTGGCCAAGAGGGAACACAGCTGGGTCTGCTGACCCAACTTGACCAAAGAAAAATTCCACGCCATTTGACATCATGCTCAGCAATAATTTGGGGGGTGTCTTTCCAAAGTAGTTGTTGCTTGGAGACTGGCTGGGCATCAGTGTGCTGGTGGGATGTGGTGAGTGATTGCCTTTGCATCACAGGGGTTTGTTTTGTTTTGTTTTGTTTTTTCCCTCTCTCCTTCCTTTCACTTAGTAAACTACCTTTATTGCAACCCACAAATTTTTCTAGCTTTTGTCCTTCTGATTCTCTTACCCATCCTGCTGTGGGGTAGGTAACTAAGAAACTCAGTGGGGGCTCAGCTGATGGTTGGGATCAACCCACCACAATAGGTCATGCGCATGTTCAGCTGAGACTTTGTAAGTGAAGTTAAATACTGGTTTTGGTGAGTGATTTTTTTTTTTTTTTTTTTTTTTAAAGCTCTGTTCCAGATTTCTGCTGTGAAATCTAGGATTACTAAACTTCAGTTGTCTTTGTACTGGGTGGTAGGCCAAAGTCAAAGCAAGTTAACTTCAGTTTAGTATAGGTATTATTTGTTCTAAGATGGCTGTAGGGAATCAGTTCAGCTATTCTTTCAGAACTAACTTGGATCCAGAATTGGTCTGGGGATGGTGGTATCTTATTTACTTGTTTGTCCATTTAAGTGAAATAATACTTCAAAAGATGATTATAAGAGCTCACAGCAAAAAGAAAAGCAAACACAGTACTTAGCTTAGCACTCTGCAATAGTCTCACATGCCAGTCCCTTATTGGCATGTGTAGCTAGTTGCAGCTTTTCCAATTTGTAGGAAAAGTAGTAATGGGGGTAGGGTTGGGAACTTTAGTTGTGGATCTGAGCTGCAGCCCCACTTTTCTTCCTGGGAGTACTCTTAAGTTTAGCAGCATAAGCTCAGCTGTGCCTGTCAAGAAGAGTCTGTCTTGTAGCTTGCTGTTTCTCGAATACAGTAACCAAGAAAAAATCATTACACTACTTCAGGCTGTAGTGGTGATCAAATTCATCCTGAGCCATTTTAATTGGATTATTTGGTTACTAAATGATATGTCCCTGAAACCACTGTGGCAAGCACTTACTGGCAGTAATTGGTGACTTCATGTAGAGTTGGTATGATTTAGAGTCTTATGGGCACAGGACCTGTGGCCTGGAGCAGTCATCTCTTGAGTTCCTTGGCAAGCTAGTCTGCTTAGCTATGAAATTCCTGGAGCCCAAAACAAAGTGTTAGTGAAATGCTGATCTCTGCATCTAACTGGTTGTTACTTAGGAGCAGATGATTCAGCAGGGACCAGTTCTATACCTACTCAAGCTTTAAAACTCCTTATTTAAGTAAATCTATTACCATATTACAGCTTGACCAATGGGTTTTGGCCACCTAAACCTTCTGACTACAAGTCTGGCTAAAACTTAAAAAAAAAAAAAAAGTAAACTGACAAAAACAGGTTGGAGGAATATACCCACAGGGCAAGAATACACTTTTTTTTTTTATATTAAACAGCTGTAACTACAGGGGAGATCTATTAGAAATAATAGAGATGTAGAACTTCAGTACAAGTACTTAGTGTTTTCCTTCCAGCTGTAGCATGTAGCAACCAGAAGTGAAAGAACTAATCAAAAAACCTCCTCTTTTCATGCAGAAACTAGCTTGCATTGAAGAGTAGGCTATGGTTAAATGTATGTACGCAGCTAAACTTTGAGTGAAGCTGCAAAAAAAATTGGTCTAGATGTAGTTCCTTGCACACATCTGATTTAAAACAAAAAAAACATACTGATGATATAACTTAGTAACAGGATTAACTTGATTTCCTACCCCCCTTAAAAAGCTAAGGCTGCTTTAGGCACTGAACCAGCTGGCTCAGGGCTCTGTTTTATGAGCATGCTTTATAGCAGAAAGCAAGCCTCAGATGCACTTAAGAGCTATGCATTGTATGCATCCATATTTAACCAAAAGAAAGTTAAGGGTATTTTCTCTCTGAGGTAGTTCAAGTCAAAATTCAGGGGGTCACAGACTTCAGGGTCATTGTCCTCTGGTTTACATCAGCAGGAGGCTGCCTAGTGACAAAGGAACACAGCTGTGCCCAAAATTTGGCTAAGACAGCATCAAGAAAACAGGTGTGAATGTGTGTAGTTTACTATTGCTCCTGTAGTTCCTTTGTGATTTTCAAGCACATTGGAGTGTAACTTGAGTTGCAGAATTGCACATTAGCAGGAACAGAATACAAAAATAGTATGTGCTAAGAGGTAAAACAAGTTACAGTGCAACTTTTAAACTCAGGCTGGTACTGTAATACAGAAAACCTAAGCTTTGTGGGCCAGGGACAAAATACCATAGGGTGAAGGTAAACAAGCAGTGACAGGCATACTTGAACAACACAGAAAAAGTTTTTAACACAATCCAGCAATCACCTAAGACATTTCTAGGCAAGTGTAGAATGTGATTTTCTATATTTGGGAAATAAATATAATGAAAGATGAAGAAACAGGGCAGACACCAAACATTGTGCTGCAAGATTAAGACTAGTAACAGCAGGCATGCATGATATGGCTTAATCTTTTGCCACATGCGCCTTTACTACACAGACTCACTGATTACATAAAAATTCAGTTATTTGCTAAGCCAAATGAGTAATGCAGCTGAAATACCAGTTTGCTTTAACATCATGCCATACCTTATTGAAAAATAAGTTCAAACTCCAGCATAATAAAAAACTGGGGGAATGAAACAGCCCCTAACCATAAACCAATTGTTTTACAATGCTAAAGAAACAGCTGTGCTGTGAAATAGGTGTTAAGTGTCAAACCCAAGGCACAGTATCTATGGACAAAGGACTGACTGAACATAACTTAAAAGAAAGCTTGTCCTGGACACATTGACAGGGCAGTCTTAATACCAGCAGTAGAGAACACCATCAGAGAAATAAATACTGATCTTGGGTCACACTGTGGCAACATCACAGCTACAGTTGGTTGTTGCTGTATAAGAAGCCATTTAAAGACTATTTCAAGTCTTTAACTTCAGAACACCTCCTTGCAGGAAATCATATCCTTAAGTCCTACAGAGAAAGTAAGCCTAGTGCAACACTGCTTTGTCACTGGGTTAAAGACAACAAGGGATTGGATTAACCCAGGAGCTGTAGCTCTGATTAAATGCTGTATTTAAATTCTATCTCAAAGATGATTTGAATTGAAAGAGGTTGAGAACACCAAACAAAACATGAAGATGCTGAAGATTATTAAGAGAAGGATAGTTAACAGAAGTGATGAAAGGCAGTAGTAGTAGCACGTAAGCAGGCACAATATTAGAAGATTTACATCCACGCATTACACATATGTGTAACTGTTCTCTGTTGGGGGATCAATTTTATGCTTGGCTTCCTTTCAGGCTAATACATTAGTGCTGTTTTTCAATAGGAAAAAGCAATATAGAGTATGTTCTTATTCTTCTCTATGCCTTTGCAAATAGTCATATTTGGAGACTAGATAGTAGACCAGACTGCCTACTGCTTAGAACAATAGCTGCCTTACTACTTTGAACACTATTTATCATTGTATGTGTCTTCACTAGGAAGAAAAGTTGACTACACAGGAGGTACATACATACATTGTCATGAGACATGGCAAGCTGCAAGCATCCTTGAAGACTTCTTAAGTTAAGAAAGCAAATGCTTCTTTAAAACCAAACAGCAAGCTGTGATGCATTCTATGTAAATCAAACAATGACTGCAAGTTAAGAGCTCTTTAATTACAGAAAAATAGGTCTTTAATTTCATCTTGGATATCATTTTAGACAAGCATTTTCAGTATGATAGTCCATGAAAAACAAATGCATACACTATGGAGGATAAGAGCTCTCAGTGAAGTCACCATAACATAGAAAGTTGCAGTTGAACAAAGCTTCCTATCTGGTTGAACTTCAGCAGCCATCATTGCACACAGTTAAGTTCCTTTAAAAGGTTTGGTTTAAAATAAGAGTTCATTTAAATGTCTGGAGGGAAAGGCACTCAGTATTGCAGTTTCCAGAACATGATTTGTTTGTCTTCCCCTCCTGTAATAACATTGTTGCACTGTTCATTGATCCACATGGACATTACAGCACCTGGGGAAAAAAAAACCAAACAAGTAAATCCGAATGCAAATAAAAGTGGTACTCAAGATGATGGAATGGATCTTTTTAAGATATTTCAGGATCATCTGATCATTAGTTTGGATTACATTGATACAACATATGCTAAGAAGAATTTTAGTAGGCTTCTAGGTGGCTCCTCTTATTCACAGTAATGATCTCATGCTACATTTTCCCAGCTGACTTTGGGTACTAGGGGGACAATGTCAGTTGCAGTGTAGGATGCAGATGGCACACTGGCAAAAGGATTCATGGGAATAAAGGGAGGAATTTTCTCTAGAAAGTGAGATTTTTGCACTCTGCCATTTGGACTTCTCATATTAAAATTGTATTTGCATCTAGCATATGCCTAGAAGCCCACTTCTAAAGATTCCCCCAGCTACAGAATGATCTCTATACAGGTCAAGTTCCAGAGTACAAGCTTATAATAGCGAAGTTTAAAGTAACTGTTCATGAAGGCAGCCTTAAAAACCAAACTGAATAAAACTGAGACAGTTTTTCTCCTTCACGCATCCTAATTTGCTAATGTACTGAAGACTATACAAAAACACTGAAGAAGCCTAAAGCCCCCATCCAAAACAATTTCTCTAGTGAACTTTACTTAATTTGTTAAACTCGCAGTCTGAACGGACTTTGACAAAATATACAGTGCAGTCTATACTACACTTCATTAGGGCTATGAGATAGAAAAATGTTGACTTTGGGGATTTTTCTAATTCACACAACATCACAAGTAATTTGGGCAGTCTTGTAGACAACAATATTCCTCCATTCTTACTAAATTTCCTAGGAGGCTCATGTGGACCTACTTTTGGTTCTGGTGTTCCAGATAACACTAACATCATGAACAGCCCACTGACTGAGCAGATGACTCTCAAACTTTTCAATACTAGCAGAGCTGGAAAATAGGAATCCTCCATTCAATTTGAGAATAGGAATAGTTCAGGCATACCTGTATGTCCTTTGATTCTTTCAATAATTTTTCCTCCAAGAAGGTCCCAAATCAGTAATTCACCAGATTGACTTCCTGATAAGATGGTATTTCCATCCCATTTGAAGCACCTGCAAGTCAGTCTGAAATCAGTTCACTTCAAGGTTTTTATAATGAAAGCCCTACATTTCCAAACTAAGGCAAAAAGAATTGAAAATGGAGGTACAAAACTGAAGGAAACTCTGCCCTTTAACAGTCTTTCTGGAAAGGTTATTCCCAGATTATTTTAAAGGGTCATGACCCAAACTTGCTTCTCTGACTGCCCTAGACCCAGCCAGATCCTCCCCTAGCAGAAGGATGAAATGTGTTCCCACAACAGAAAAGGACCCAGTCAGCTGTACATGTGTACGGTACCCATGTGCTCTCATGAACCACCACTTTGTGTTCCTGAAACAATCACTTGAAGTGCAAAGAGGACTTTCAGGGAAATAACTGAAGAAAAAAATATATATATGTACACATTACATATACATATATATTTATGTGTACACACACAAAAGAAACCAACAAGTGTACTCCATGTATGGCTGCTATATTTTTACTTCAGTAACTGAGTAAGCATTCCATCTGTTTACCTGATAAACCATAAAGAACTGTGTGCATTTTGGCTTATGAAAAAAAGTGATCACTCTTGAATTATAATAGCCAATCTTTTCTTAGATTATTGAAACAAAAAGGAAGCATTGCAAACACCTCCCCCCCCAAACCAAACCAAAACCCAAAACAACAACCAAGATTATTGACAGAGATGATTAAAGTAAAAGAACGCTCTCCTTGTTAGAAATTTCAATAGCTCAGCTGGTCGAAGAGCTGGTTAGCTACAGCTCCCATCATCTTTTATGGATGTTAAAGTTGTTGTTGAAAAAAAACATGAGTTATTTACTTAGATATTTGTTTGGTTTTGTCCCAGTTTGGAAAGCTTGATGATAATGTACACAACATGCTAGAATGTCAGCCTTTGCACTTCAAAACGTAATTCAATAAAACAAAGTTGCCAGTGTTACTGCCTTTTCCATTGTTCTATGACCAGCCATCAAACACCTCCACAGTAACTAAGCTGGCCATGCAGCTTCATAATCTGTATGTTCTCAGAATTACCTCTGTGGCTCATCAGTGGTTACAGAAGATATAAGCATTCCAGTTTGTACATCTATTACTTTAAAACAACAGTCCTCTCCTGCACTGAGTAGATGTCTGCTGTCTGTACAAAAGAAAAAATCAAACGCAAGAAAAAACAACAAAAAAGCATGTTTAGACATTCCATTCTAGTTACCAAAGCAGTCTGCAATACAGCATGTTGGATGTGACATTGCCTGACCTACTTATTTATAGATAATTTACTGTAAATTAAGTCTCTAAGCAAGCAATGATCATCAGAATTGGTTTAGAGTCTACACCACTGGTCTATAGTCTAGTATGGCCTCGTGTACAATTAATGAATTCTTTGTAATGGAGATGCGTGTCAATCCAAAACATCTCACCATCCCCCTTAAAGTAGCAATTCCAATAACAAGGCTATATTACATGATATCAAGAATAAGATTCCCTTTGAAACTCCTAATGGTTCATATTAAAAACTGAAATCCAACGTACCAGGACTAAAAGCAGCATCAAACACAGTCCCAGAATGACAGGGCAACTGGTGCAACACTGTTGCTGTAGTAACATCCCAAAGACTAATGGTGCCCTCTTTGGTTCCAGATGCTAGTATAGTATTTGCAGCATTAAGGTCGATTGTATTTACCTAGGAAGTTAAACATCCCATGATTTTCCTGTTCTTTCATGTGAGCCATCTTGAGACAGGTTATAAACATACACAAAGCAAGCCCATTATCCATAAGATGGTATTTTATTTACAAAAAGTTTTTACATTTAATTCTGCAACATCCTTAATTAAGTACCATTATTAAAATTCCTGCCCATAAGAAGTAAAAGATAGGTCCCTTTGAGGATATTTTAAATTGCTTTTTCTTTGCAGAATCAGAAATGCAAACTGACATTTCAGACTACTTTTAGTATCCATACTCTCCATCTAAATGCAAGACTTTACCCTTAAGGGTAAAATTCTTCTTTATTTTTAAAAAACTTCCTAGCTATCATTTGTTTCCAATTCTCTTGGGTACAGTTCTTAAATGTTATCAGAACTGTTTCAGTATTTGCCCATGTTGTGACCTGTTAAAACACTATTAAGAAGGTTTAAAACACAGTAATTCTAAATATACTACTAGAATGACATTAGAGGCTATAAATAAAAGTGTGCAGTTACACATTTATGATTCACTGCACACAACGTGTTTATATATTTACAGTGACATTCACTAATATATTTTATAGCATGGTAAACAACTCTCATTTCCTCGCCTTTGGCAAAGATATATTAATAAGAAGCTGTACCAATGAAAATACTTGAAGAACATTAGTCTGTTTTCAAAAACAAAGAAGCAAACAAAAAAAACCCCCAGTCCTCCCTGTGCCCCCTGGCACTTTGTGCATACAAGCTGAGCAAGACAAATTAAGAAACCTCCATTTATACTGTTGCTTCAGTCCCCAGGAGTGGACATTTCAACCAGGGAAGCAGGGCACAGGACACATCAGACAAAAAACCCCAAAACGAAAGAAAAAAACCCTACACGCACACTTCCCAAAACAACACACCCCCTCAGCCCTCTAACACAATCCCCGTGCTTTACCACTAGATCTTGCCTTTGATTTTAATGAGCAATTAATTTTCACGTTCCGAGATACAAGATCTCTGTCCACATACTTACACTAACATCATGTTCTAACTCTGCAAGCAGTTCAAAGTGGTGTTTTTTATTGCTCAAGGTCTCTCCAGGAACACAGTGCCACACCTAAAACACAGATATTTAAGTTTGCACAAGGAAGCACTAGTACGACCCTAGGATGAGTTTCTTCAGTACTGAATTCTCACATTGCAAGAAGGGCTGCTCATGTTAACTGTGGGGTTTGCCTACGTGGCAGAACACAGCAACAACAAACGGCACCTGAACTCGTTTACCCTGAGCAGACCCACACATTAAACACGACTATGCTGATTCCAGATAGCTTACAGAAGCCTACCTAAGTACAGGTATATCACTGCACTGAACGTATACTTACCAAAAAGCCATATACAGAGGCTTTGGAAAACTCTTTCCTGTCTCTAAATTCCAGATTACCTTTCCACCTAACTGTAGGCATGCTCTTTAGATTAGCAAGTTCCTGGTCCATGTTGAAGAATGTAAGCTACAAAACTATTGAACATTTTAGAAGCCTGTTCCACTCAGCAAACACAATCACCAGTCAAGGTCACAAAACATTCCAGTTCCTCCAACAAGTACAGTCTGCCTCCAAAACCCCCATGTTTAGAGTAAGTTAGAATGAATGAAAACTCTTTAAAGTAACACCTTAGCTTTGAAACAGTTGAGATAAAGCTAAATGAAGAAGATATTCTAGAAATAAATTTACTGTGATACTAGCTAAGTTGTTATTCTAGTACAACAGGTACATCCAACTCCAAAGCATTTGGCTGGCTGAATATTACAAAGTGCTAGCTATAAATAGTTATTCAAGTATAACAAACCCATATACAGACCTTCACAGTAGAATCCCAAGATGCAGAATATAAACGCCCATCATGCCAACAGATCTTACTGACTGCATCGTCATGTCCCATTAAGATGTCTTGCTGTCTTCCAAATGCAACTGAATAAAAATATCTAACAGGAAAAGGTTATAAAAGTATTACATCATCAGAAAACTTAAACATTTTTTTCAAATAGATGAAATTAACTTTGCTTCTACAGTTTCTAACAGAAATCTACTAAAAAAAAAAAGTATCATGATTTAACAACGGATTTCTGCATCATTATCTAAAACCAAGGCACTCGATGTAATTCAATAAAGTCAATAGGAAGTAAATACACACATATGATTGTCCCATGAAGAACTTATGACAGTGGTATCTCCTGGTAAGATTAGACAAGATGACAAAGCCTGTAAGAAAAAGAAAAAAAAAAATAGCATTCAATTTCTTACACCAAATCAAACAGAAGTACATTAACATTTTAAGCTTCTATACACACAACATACAGGTGTTAACCTGAACACTAATCAAGAAAAATCTTATAGGTTGGACACGGAACAACAGCAATACTTAAGCCCTGGTAAATACAAAAGTAGCACTGAAGTTCAGAAAGACATGCAGAACTGATGGATCTCCTTTTTCAAAATGCTGGTACTTCAAGGACATGGTATGTGATTCCTCACTCAGGAGAAACTGGGTCAGCTCTTCATCTCATAAGCTACTGTCAATTCTAGATGCAAACAGCTAACAGAAACTAAAAATGCAGGGTTTCCTTTGATGTTTGTTCTCCATGACAGCTACTTATGAGCTTAACTTTTTCAAGCAACAAATGTAACTATCTGATTCTACTATTCTCAACAAGAAACATGCGTTACAGACAGCTGCTCAGTTACATTACCATCACTGGAAGCAGCAAGGAAAAAAAAAATCAGCCCAGTGCTTCTACTAGTGTCATTACTGGTTATGTTTTAGATCTGTTCTAAAAAACCAGCTGCTTGACTGCAAAAAGACTACTGCTTCTAGCATTGCTGCAACAGATCAGGGCTAAAACTACAGAAAGGAAAAGAATTTAAAAAAGTATACAAGGCCTCATGAAAAACTGATTTTTTGATCTAGGATTCAGCAGAGCTCCCTTTTTACAGTGCCAAGAAGCAACACTCCTAAGTTTGCCTTGGCTAAAGCATTAGGAATTGCTGTATCTAGATTCACCTGGTAGTGTGTGCCATAGCAGGCCATAGGGTCTTGGTCCTGCAACTTACTTGGGTACCTGTTAGAGAATGTGATGGCTTCTGTCTCGGCAACCTATTTGCCTTTTTTGTTCCCCTAGAGATGAGGATGCAGAGAAGGCTGATATATCCTAGTGTCTTGCCTCAATAAAGGACTCTGAACATGACAGTTGGGAGTGTATCTCTATGACCCAGGTCTGGCCAGTGCTCAAGCACAGAAAATCAAATACAGAATCTCTTTCCAAGCTCTGTTTTAGAAGCAGGGGAAAAATGTTGTTCAGAGGTTGCCGAGATCACTGCTCATTGAGGAAGGATGGCTCAAATTCACCCAGCGTAGATTCCACTCCCTGTGCTTGGTTTTCCTCCGCTGGCTGACTCACAGCCTTCAAGTACTTGGGAGCCGTAAGGCAATGCTGGATGTGAGCACATGGGTGGAATTTAAGCTTTGTGATTCTGGTCCCAATGGCAATTCAAGGTTGTTCAGGAAGACTCCTCTGCTCATGCCAGACTATCTTTGTCTACTGCAAGCCCTTCCCTGGATAGCAGGGCAACTCAGAGCAAAGCTAACACAGCAGTAAAGTGCAACCATTTAATGCTCCCTTCCTATGTTCGCAGAATGTGCTCTGTCTCCCTGGAGGCCTGACAGAGTTTCAATTCACTCCACTAAATTATTCACACACAATACAATTGAGTAGGCAGGGGAAGAAAAGAGGCATTAATGTATGCTAAGAGCCATTTCTGTGAGTAGCTTTCAGAAGGTTCCCGATGATCTCATTTTTATTTTGACAGCAACTTACCATGTTTGAAAAAGACACACTTCTCTGGATTGTTTTTGATTCTTTGGAAAACATCTTCAAAGTTGAATCTGGGGATAATGGACAAAATAGAAGATAAAAGGACTGTTTTCTATTATAGAAGCTAGTAATTTTGCTCCTGCCTGAATATTCAGATATCTTACTGTGAAAAGCAGGTATAGGTTTCTCATGGTCTTTGAGAAACTCTTTATAAAGCTTGTGACTTGAGCCTGGAACTAGCCTGCTTTGCACGAGTTACGGATGGACTCCCCCGTGCCCATCAAACTCTAAAAGAATTCTGGTATCTAAAGGGAGAAATTACCACCTTCCCAAGCCTAGACATAGAAGATATTGAAATCCTGAGTCAAAGTTATTTAAAACTTAACAAATTCATCTGCTTAAGCTATTTAATTACAGGAAATAGATATTTAACTTAATTTCTGTAACAGGTGACTTGCAAAGGTGACAATCCAAAAGCCAAACAGAAGTAGCCTTCACATATGAATACTGAAATTCCCTCAAACAGTAAGAAGGACTTGAGCATGAAGTGAAAACAAGAATCTTGCATTTGGCAGAAGATTAGGGCCACTCCTTTCATGACTGTAAAAAAACCAGAACTCTGTGATTCCAGAAATAGCCCATTTAATGTTGTCTTCATTTTGCTTTCTGTGAAGATATTCATGGGATTCAATCTTAACTATATTTCAGAGTTTCATGCTATTTTGTTCACAAAACATTATTTGGTCTTACAGCCTGCATTTACACTGCAGGTTCTAGTAAATACCTCTGCAATAATACTTACCCTGGGATGTAGTGAAAACAGAAGACCCATTGCAAGTGACTGCTATTCCAGTAATTGCCCTGTTTAATACAAGTAAGCTTATGGGTGATTTCATAGGTTTTGAAACTTAACCACCATACTGTAAATTGACTATAGTTGAAATTCGTTATTTGATCTCTCTAAGAGCTAATACATTCAAGGAGATTAAAAGCACTACAGTGGTGTGTTATATGCCTAGAAACAAAAAAATATACCTTGATATAATATGTGAAACACCAGTACAGGTTCCCCATATTGGTCTGCAAGAACTTCATCCTCATCAGAAAGGACATGCGCATGTGAGAGGATAAATAGTTTCACATTCAGTCTTTGGGATTAGCTACAAAAAGACTCGGGAACCTGCCTACAAGCAGATACTGAATACCTCAAGTGTCAGGAATCAGAATTTGCATGTCTTTTCTCCTCAAATTAGACACTGGCATAGTCACTATAGTCTAGAAATTTAGACACATAGCTTATGTCAGGGAGTTAGTTGTTAGGAAGCACAGAGCATTCTGCACAGCCAAAATTCTGTTACACAGACCTGCTTCTATTTTTTTCTCAGCTGTCTTCAGAAAAAAAAAAAAAAAAAAAAAAAAGAATCAGAAGCTGAAATTCAAGTCTGTTTTCAGGATCAGGATTTCCCTAACCATAACCTGGTAACGGAGGCCCTGGACAAGAGAATGTTTCTTTTCTAGATTGGGCTACAGTCACAAAGAAAGTAGTTGCACTCCAGGTCATAAGAAATCCTCTTACTAGTCCAGCCACTAGGACAAGGGATGGGGCCAAAGGAAAATCTGTTCTTTAAAATATAGCTGCTGTTGTTCACTGTTAGGTATTTTCAAAGTTCACGTGAAGTCCCCCTACTGACTCATCACTCCCAAGGAATCCATCAGAACAGTAATTTGGTACCTGGATTAACTGAAAACCTATAGCTGGAAACCTGGTAAACTGGTCATACAGCAGCAGCTCAAGCTGTACAGTAGTTGAACTTAAGTGGTTTAACCTTTCAAATCAAACAGGATGAAGTTAGGTCCTCCTAACTATATTATTTATATTTATATAAATATTTATATTTAAACAAACAAACAAACAAACAAATTCAAGTCTTTATCTGGCTGCTGCTCTCACAGTTTTAGAGAAGGGTAATCAATATCTGCTTCAGGTACTAAAATGATAATGAACTTAGCTCTACTTCTGTATAAGGAACAAAAGAAAACAAAAAAATCAAGCTGACAAATACCTTTTCTGGATTGATAACCCATCATATTCTCGAACTCATCTCGTGTAATCAAATCAATGAGCTGTCTCACAAAGAAAAGTATTTACCTTAAACCCTAACCCATCATTCAGATTGACACACAGATACCCCCCACCCCCCCAATTAAATGGAATAATTTTGACTGTGAAAAGAAAATAATAGTACCTACTCTTTGTGAATTTTATATTGCTCATCTAATTTTAGTTTGGCAATATTGTTCCAAGCAAGTGTTATACTTTCTTCTGTCAAATCTTCAAATGATTCTTCATTTGGAGAAACTGCAATAAAATACCACAATAAAGTTTCATCACAAATAGAAAATAAAAAGACAGATTTCAAATAACTAGGTAGCTGAAGTTTCAAGCACAAATATGAAAGCACAGAAATCATGCAGAGCTCCAGGAATAAGAACTTTTGGCTAACAGAGAGTGACAAGATGACTGAATTTTTTCCAAATGTCTTCCTGAACGCATAGGCTTACACAGTCAAAATGTGATTTTTCTCCTCAAACTAGGGCTTTTAAACTGGAGACTTTACAGAATACATTTCCAAAATAGAAAAACAACCCAAAGCAAACAAACGAACAAAAACCCCAAACCAAAAAAAACTTTTCTGCAGAGATGTTTTGGTGTTCCACTGAGATGTCAAGAGCTTTCCAAATGGAAAAGTACCAGGAAAGCCATCTACTGCTACAATACAGCATGTGCTTTTATTATTCTATTGCATTCTGTTAGGAATGTCACAACTTCATTTCACTGCACTGTTGCAAAATCTAAGGGATAAAAAACACAACAAAACTGAGACAATTAGATGTCAACTACTATAAAAAGGCCAAACCCAACAGGAACTGTTAATCTGTGAATTTATGACTTAAGCAGCATACCACCATATGCATTTAACACATATGAATTTTATTACCAACCACACAAAGCCACTCTTGCATTTGGATGTTGCAGGTTGCCATGCTAAGTAGCACTCATCACTTCTCTGCTTAAAAATGAAAGCCATCTAATGGTAAGTTAATTAAAGACAACCAACTGAGGAAACCTTTTCCATGTGATAACTGGGCTGAAGATTCAGTCCAGTTTATAGTTAGACCACTATTTATACGATGAGGACCACAGCATGTTAGTTTCAGAGAAATGTTATAAGTTCCGTATTGAACAGAAGCCTGTGACGGCATTACACATCCTTTTTTTGAAAAAGTTATTCAATCAACATTGTCTCTACAGTATGTATGGAAAACAAAGCAATTTCTTTACAGATTTTCATTCAGGTCATGGAAAAGGAAAAAAAATTGGATGCTTAATTTAAGTTCTTAGGGTTTATTTAGACCAAGCCAATCAATCACCCCAAAGACATCTCTGTTCAAAAACTGAACAAATCTTTACATCATTTAGAATGCCTGCAGATATGGCCATTGAAGCTGCTGTCATATCAGCTTGATTTTTGAAGTCATGAAAGGCCAGGGATGATAGACCTCCCACAGCTTCAAAAGTAGAGGTTGAATGGTCCCAGAGGAGACCATTGGAACAGACGGCAAAATGCAGGACAACGCCTGTATTTTCAAATTTGAAACTGGTCTTGGCAGTTTGTCTTTAACAGTTAGTTCATGGATTTATTTTGAGTTGGCTTACAGGGAAAGTGGCCAAGAGAGTTGTATAATGAGATCCTGTGGGAGAAAGATACAGAACTTCTCAAAATTACAAATCTGTTACATCATCAGTTTATCTGTTAAACATTTACCTGGAGACTCAGCTATGGAAACACTGTGACTAGACGTTCGAGACAAGCTTTTTAATTTCGGTACTATCCTCCGAGGATGACGAATTGTAAACAACTGTTTTGGTGTCTGTCCAAATTCCAAGATTTGTGTCAGCAGAGCTACTTTTTCATTGGGGTCCGTAATACTTTACAAAAACAAGATATTTAATTAAGCCAAGCAGGCAAGTACTTTTTCTTCCTCCCCTCCCCTGAAAGCATGGGCCTGCATGTGCAGTTACTACAGCACTATAGGCCATCACAAATTCTTACAGAACTGTTTTACCACAAATGTGATGGACGGTCATATGACAGCTTCATAATTTTGTTTATGTACAATGACAATATGCTCATCCATTAAAAAAAAATAAAGTAATTTCACAACAGCCAGACTGAAGAAATGTTTGAGTAACAATCTTTCAATGTGTGCTAGAACTGAGAACCTAATGCAGGTTCCCTGCGTATTTGGGAGTACAAAATGGAAGAGCTACACCATTCATACACACAGCACTTTTACAGCCAGCAGAGAACCTGGAGGGATACTGAGAAATTTGGCTAACTGCTTAACAAAAACATTCAGATTCTTGTTAATTACCTGTTTAAATCCACTCCTCCTTCATAAGTTAGTGGGTGAAACACTGGGGGGAAAAAAAGGTTTATTTGTACAATGTAGATATACAAGACTTCTTTGTCTTGCATACCTACTATAAAAAAAGTTGTATTTTTTACCCAACTTGGTTATACTTAAGCAACAAAGCTATTTCAGCAGGCTACAGAGTTTGAGAACTTGTGTTTTAATCCTGGGCTTCTTACCTGAAAAAAGTTTCGCATTTCTGAGAGACTCAGAGAAAGTTTCAGAAGAAATCAGTCCTTTCATAAAGGAAGGATAACTTACTTAAGCTTCATTAAATACCACCCCCCCATACCCAATAAAGAAAGAAGAAAAAGCCCAGTTGCATAACTGGATCTTTGGTTATTTTCTAGACAGGTAACAAAATGTAGTAAAGAATGACCATAAAGGTCTGCCTATTCATTTGTTCATGTGCTATGAGGATAGCAGTTACACAGTTGTCCTGGTTAAACCACGACAACAGTGAATTACTTTGGGGCCTCTGCATAAGAATATTTACTTTATCTTTTGACATGAGTTCATTCATACACAGATCCCTTACATCTCTCTTATCTACTCAAGTGTCTGCAATTCATTATGCTAATAGAAATCCACACTGCAGCAGAAGCAGCACATTGTGCATAAAAAGTGCTCTCATTTGAAAGGTAAAAATATAGGTGCCATAATTTAAATGCCAATTTGTGATATTCAAAGCCTCTGGCACATTGTAATTGACGCTTATGGTCACAGTATGATTGGATGCCAAACCCTGCAAACCTAAAATACAGCCAACCATGATTTAAGGACATGTGGGGAAGCATATTAAAAAAAACCCCAACAACAAAAAAACCAGAAAAAAAAAACAACAAAAAAAACCCACCACAAAACAAATCACATTATCTTACACTGGAACTAGAAAGCACTGACTACCAAAATGAAGAGTTCCTTATTCACTCCCTCCCCACTGGTGTAGGAAGGTTTTCTTTTAAAACTTACTCTATCTTGTTAAGTGCAAAATATCTCAACACTGTCTGTTCCTTGTAATCCTTCAAAAGGATCAGGGCTTCTGGAATAAACACCCTAAAAATCTGATCTGCTAATCTGATCTACTTTACTAAGTAGACACTTCCTTATTAGGTAGTAACATACATAGCTAAATATCAGATTGCTGAATAAGTTAATCATGGGTATTACTATTAGGTCTACAAAAATTAAACACATCAACATAGCAATCACATCCCTTTTAGTAAGCATTTACAATGGCTACATTCATGCTCAGATTAAGATTGCCAACAGTGAAACTTTCCACATGTACAGTAAAAAGTATATATACTACTGCAGTACTATGTATGTACACAAGGGCAAACCTAGTCACCTGCATACTTTTTCCTTCATTCTTGTTCCTGAAAAGCTATAGCCCATTAGCTCCTTCTTTCCCTTACCAATTCTCTCAGGAGGAGGGGGAAAAATTGCACTGAAATTCGCACACTGCAATTGCAGTGTAGGAAAGTTAAATACATGTTTGTGTGGAGACCCTACAGACTCTCATTTTTAATTGGGAAACACTAATTCCACGCTACGTTGCCACACTGTGCTGCAGGAGCAAATAACAGCTACGCTGTAGAATCTTCTTGCCTACCATCTTAAGTACATCTTCAAAGATGCAAATCACCACAAAGGCAATAGATTTTACTAGATGAGACGCTATTTCCAGTAACAAAGAACTGCATTTCCTTTAAGGATCAAGCATTCAAAGCATAGTTATGAACACTAAAAACCAATCAGGCATTACAGATATGCTGTTGTTTACCATTCCTGCCTAATTAAAGCATCCCTTTTTTTTTTTTGCTATTTCTATAAAGTGTGTATGTACCATTGTGAGCTGCAACTGCTTCACTTCCTTTCTGCTTGTAGCCAAATACTAAGTCAATCCATTCATGAAGATGTTCTGATACATACTGACTTTCTAAAGCCTCTTGACTCTTCTGAAGAAAGTCATCAGGACCTGGCAAAAGAAAGGTTAATTAAATAAGAAGATATCCCATTCAGTATTGATATCCATCTCTGTTCTCTTCCCTCTTCAAAAAGCAACCAAACAAAAACCTCTCAACCCCAATACCCCACACCAAACCTCAAATTTGCTATAAAAATTAAATGCAAGGATTAATTATGTCAATGTTTTAAACCAAAAATTCCCTCAGAAGAAAATAGAATGGGCGTTTTTGAGAGAAGAACCACCATCCCAGGAATCTAGATAATCTGGAATGAATTCATAATACAAGAAGTTTGACTATTATTACCTGATGCCCAAGGAGGAAGCTCTACATCTTCAACCATCTTTCCACCCTGCCTTTTTCCCAAGTCCAACTTCAAACTGTTTACTAGAAAACTAGAATCATTTTCGTAAAATTCTGGAATCAACTGGAAGAAAAGAAAAAAAAAAGGGGGGGGGAAGGGGTTGAGATTAGCTTAGTTTTGATCACTTAAGTAGAATACAGTGAGTAAAAACTGAAAGCTATCGAAGTTCATATGTCAAGCCCTAAAGCTGGGTAGTAATTTTTCCAGGCTTTCTTCTTTGTCAGTGAAGAAGCACTGGAAACTTCCTCCCATTATCCTTCCAACTACTTCTAGGCTTCTTGACTACCTACAAGGTAATTCTCTGAGCTAAATTCAGAGTGGCATAAATATTTTTAACAGGCAATGTGTGACACAGAAATCCATAATATCTAAGAGAACTCTCATTGTATAGCTACCTTCTCATTTTTAACACATCAGGTAAGAGTCAAGATAAAAATCTAGAATAAAGCTAAAATGATGACAAAAGTTTCAGAGGTTATGTCAATTATTTAAAGACCACCATAGCTAACCATCAACTATAGACTTTTTTTTTTAAAGTATCACTATATAAAAACTCCTTTATCAAAGAAACATTATTTAAGAGCACCCACTATATGAGAGTTAATCATTCTCAACATGTTCTACAAGTTGTGATTTCTATAAGGCTCAAAAAACTAAGATAAAACTTCTATAGCTTAACCTCTCCAGACGTGCTGTTGTAATACAGCCAAATCCTTAAAAGATTCCAGCAAATGATATATAAAATTGCATCTTTTCAGCCTTAATCCACTCCGGTAATTCCCACTCATTCCAATAACGTTCATAATGACACTTCTGTTAAACTAAAAGCCAGAAAGCAGACAAACAATCAAGGAATTACAGAGAATGAAGAAGTTAAAAACATTAAAAAACTTGTAAAATACAGTCAACAGCCTTAAAAAAATCCTCACACAGCTGAAAACCAAAAGCAACAGCAAAAAAACCCCCAACCAAACACACTCCACCCCAAAAATCTCAAATCAACAGGAGACATCTAAGAACAGAAAGCTTAGCACAGATACCAAGAAGGACTTGAATCATTTTCCAGCCATTTACCTCTTTGAAATCTGTTGCACCATCCAAACAGTTTTTCCAGGTTTCTGCAAGACTAGATAACACATATCAATCACACATTTGTTAAAAAAATATTTTTTAAGGCTTTGCACTCCCTTGATGTGTATTTGAAAACAAAACAAACCTTGTTATAGACAAAATGTAAACAAACCTGTTGAACATTCTGTCAGCATGATCAAATTTTCCATTCTGCAGACAGAGCATGTATTCTGGAGCTAAGGAGAAGGAAAAAAAAAAAAAAAAAAAAAATCACCAGCTTGTTCCAAATCTTGTCCACTTTGGAGGTAAGAGTCTGCTCAGAGAGCATGTAGAAGCCGTCTTACCAACTCTAACGAGATAAAACAAAACATAACCCGGAGATGAATAATGGCTCCCATACATGAACTTAGGCTCTGGCATTTCCTGATAACGTGTCTGCAACATATGAAGAAAGAGAGGTCTGTTTAAAATCAGCACTCCTGCTTTCCTTCAGTGTTGAACACATACACACTTTTTTCTTATTGTTTTAAAGACATGGGTTAGGACCACCCTCAATTTTTTTTTCTAATGATAAAACAAACTCTAAGTTTTAATAACCATGCAGCTTTAATCAGATCAGTAAATCAACAAGGCAAAAAAGTCATTATAACTTATCATCCAGAATTAACAGCTTTGCAGCTTTTTTTCTCTCTTTCACATGTAACTGCAGTGAGTGACTCAACTTCAAAGTGCAAACAAATACTTCCTTTTTGTCTTTCACAAGAACTTTAATGAGAGTATGGAAGAACATACTGACTTAATTCAAGCTGGAAGATTCCCTCCTGTCTGAAGTTCCTATGCATTATCCCTAAAACCTATCATAATCTAATAGTTTGTGCACTATTATCTGCATGTGGAAATTTCAAGTTGGTGCTCTGATCTCCATAGTTCCAGACTTCCTCCCTTTGAAGTACTCTCCGTCAAATTCAGCATTTTTCTTAAATGGAAGTAATTAAGATTTCTACTACTTTTCTTGTTTAATTTATGCACGTATTTCACATTATGCATTTAAATTCATTGGTCTTGAAGTTTTATATTTCCATATATGTTTATAGCACCTCAGTACCTGCCATACAAATGCAGTTACAATAGTTAAATTAATTTGGGGATTTTATTTTAAAAGGAGGTAAAATATTTAAAAGCATATACATATGAAATGGTAGTAAGAGAAACAGATTCAAATTGTTTCAAATTAGTACTGATAAAATCAGTACTGATGAAATCAAGCTGAAAATAAATGTGGTATCTTTATAGGTAAGTTTGCTTCTGATAAGGTTCATAGTTAGTTTTAGATACCTACAGAATTCCCAAAGCTTGCTTGACTAAGCTCCTTTTATTGCCAATATGTACAAGTCCCAAGATGTGCAGCACATAAAAGCTAAGGTATACATACCAATAGCCTATCCAGCCTTTCCTTATTCAGGGCACCAACTGGTTTACTAAGGTCACGGAATGTTTCAGGCTTTGTCAGATCTAAAAAAAGATAGTTAGACTCTGTGCATTCTACTAAACAGGAATGTACTCTAATCAGTATTTAAAAATAAAAGGAAAAAAACCCAAACAACAGCAACAAACCAAACAAAACCCAACACAGAACCCCTCCAGCAATTTTCTCTGCTCCCTAACTACAAAAGAATAGTCTTAGTGTAAACAGCTACTCATCATCTTCCTTCCAAGCAGACATAATCTCATACCTCTCGCTTAAGAGCTAGTAGTTACATGTACGTGACAGCTATTGCAACTAACATCACCTAGTCAATACAGGTCCTGCTACCTGAGGCACAAAAGCAGCTGGTATCATCTTCTTCCTACTCATTAACTATTCTGTCAGGTTACAGTTAAGTTCCACCAAACAAATCAGGTTGAAGTGTTTGAGTGGGTGCTGATGAATATGAGATTCCCCTGCTTTACTCCTTGTAGAGGGACACAATCCTCAAAAGGACAAACTTCCAACACAAACTGCACTAAGACCCTTAATCAAGGAGCTTATTTAGGCACAAGCCTTGTTAGCCTCTTCCTTTCAACTTGCAATACCAAGAACTGTAAAACAACACCTGGATTCTATACATTTCAATGCATCCAACTTGTTCCATAAAAAGCCATTTTACTGGTTCCTTTGCATTTATTAGAATCACAGAAAGTCTTTGAATGCTTAGTACTGCTGATTTTCAAAGCGACCAAGCAGATGTTTGGTACATACTCTATGTGAAGAGTGAAATACTTAACAGAAAAAAGGTGAGGTGTTTTGTCCACTGAACTCCAGAGGAGGGGTAAGTGCACAAGAAAACATCCAAGATCACTAATGCCAGGTTAATTTTGATGTAACATGAACTTTACGCAGTGTAAAACCCCCTCCAAGACATTTCAGGTTGGACATGATGCACTCACATGCCTTTTTGTATACACATACCTAATACTGAACTAGAGTAGTCTGCTATGATCCAGGGAAATACAGGATATTGGGAGAGATCGTTGCAGCTTCTGTCAGCCAGATTGTTGAGGTGAAGAAGATACTGGTAATTTGATATATGTCCTCGCTGCCATTGCAACATGTAACTTTCAGCTGTATGCTCTGTAATATGATTTTCTAAAATAAAAGAAAACATTAAGACTTTTGAGGTTTGGAGTTCCATTCCCAAATTATACTGTGATTAACATTATGCAAGGTATCATAAAATAATTAAGGGCATAGTTGTTTAAAAGAACAAGTCAGAATTAAGTGATAACTTCATGTTTCAGTAGCTACCATACTTCATATATATATATTTTTTAAGATCTGTTTAAACAGGCCTAAACTGCATTCAAAAAAAAAAAACCAAACCAAAAAACCAAACAACAACAACAAAATCCACACAGGAGTGCTGAAACCAAACATAGAAACAATGGATGGTAAAAAACGTGAACATTTATGGAGATTTAGAAAAATATTTGCAGACCATGAACAGCTCTCTTGGCAGTCAGGCAACCTTTAAGATTTCAAGTTTCTAGAAGCAGTTCTGCTAGATTCAAGAAAAAAAAATAATTCTTACTGGACAACTAAGGAAGCACTAGGCAGGGGCTCAAGGAATTCAAAATTGCACTACTCTCCTCAATAGCTATAATACTAAGGTACGCTGCTGGACAACAAAATTACCTGGGAATATTGATTTAATTCTTAAAATGAAATTAAAGAGATTTCTTTGTTATCTTAGACTGTCCTCTGTGTGTGACAGGTTTATGAACAGAAATGGGGAGGGTGGGGGTAGTTCTGCATGTTTGTTTGTTTGGTTTGGTTGTTTTGTTTTTTAATTATTCCTTCCACTGATTCAGTTTACAGCGGCTTGGCAAGTGCCTGAAATAGCAGAATTGAAAGACTGCAACCATGGCATGATGGCAAGAAACCATCCAATCATCAAGTAATCAGTGTGAAACCACATCCTTGCCATACAAAGCATCATACAGCACACTTCTGCATGCTTATTTTAGTGCGTCTGTGTTACAGGCTGCTCTTCCTCCTACTTAAGTCTTTAAATACCTTTTACCACCATTTGCAGCTGAAGGCTACAACACAAAGCTAAAGAATTAGGATTACTATGTGTCCTGGGACAGTGATGAAACATCAAATTATTCAAATATTATCACTACAATTATTAACTAGAAGGAAAGGAATTCAGATTAGGATATGGCAGGCCTTTGTTTTAGCTCAGCATAGGCTGCAAAAACATATTCCAACCCTCCCTTCACCTTAGTACCTTAAATTCTACAAGTAAAAAGTGTTAGCAACTTCAAAGAGAGGATCTTCTGCTGTCAGAGACAGCTACTGAGGTGCTACAAACACCTTTAGAGAAATGGCTCACCCTTCTTTTATTTTTAAGCTCCAGCAACATCATCATCATCATCATTTGCACCATGAAACTTCATCTTTGAAAGTTATCCAGAAAACAAAGTCTGAAGCAGGGTAACAGCATGCAGTTATTGAAATAACACAGTAAATCATGTCAGAATCTATTTCCTTTTCAAAAGGAAAATCTAAAAGACTAAAACGATTCTCAGGGGAATTGATCACTCCTTTATGGCCTTTCCACTTTGCTTTGTGAAGTGGGGAAAAAGAGAACTGATATTTGGGTAAATTCATTAAAACAGAACTAGAGCTCTGATACAGTAACAAGATAGTACAAAGTGTACATACACACTTCCAATATTGGCAGTAAACATGAGTTTCAATGTCTCAGCTGTTACAGCATTACAGAAAAACTATTAATTTTTTCTCCTTGTTTTTCCAGGACACACGCTAGTCTTTTAGAAAGTTTCTGTTCATGATCTGCAAAAGATATGTACCACTTTAAGAATTAATGCATCCAAGATTTAATGGAAATGAGAATTTAACTGTTTCAGAATGGTAATTTTCATCAACCACTGCTAAGACTGAGGAAAGTTCAGGTATTTATGTATGCACTGCAAATCCATCCATTACCGGACTCTTCTCAACAGGATTTTTACTTTGACTTAACTGGGGGCCAGGGGGATCCACCCACAAGTCAGTCTATATTCTTTCAGCAAAACACAGTTTAGCTGAGTGGATCTTATTTACCCCTTGCTTTGAAGATAAAGTGTTTTGTGGGTTTTTTCATTTGTTTGTTTGGGGGTTGGGTTTTTTGGGGGGGTTAAACAACAGTGCGTATCAAGTCGCAGATTGAAAGAATTAGTTTCACCTTAACAATACCGTTTCAGCTTTCATACTCAGCTCTTCAAACACAAAGAGAATATATGGAACATCACATATTAATTCTGAAATTTGCTTACTTCTATCAAAAATTTTTAGGGCTAATACATCTGTTTATTCTTCTCATTCTTCCCACAAACCAACAGAGCAAAACCCAGACAAATTTCCCCTCACATGGTACTATGGACTACATTAATAAATAAATACTGCAAACCTATATATGTTGCAATAAGGAAATAGAGCTCATCTCGATCTTGATAGTTGTAGAATTTCAAGTAGATGTCAGAACACAGATCATTTTCTGTGCAAAATACTTCAAGTCCCTTAGAAGTTAAAGGGGGGGGAAAAAGTAAATGAGAGCAATTACTGACAAGTTGTAATACTCATGTTTTTTAACAGAATATTCCAGTTACTAATACCTAAAACTTAAGACTCAACTGGCTTGTAGTTTTGCCCATGAAGTCTAACAGTTTGATCTTTCCCATTTCCAATCGTAAAAGCATTCAGTTTATACCCAACTGAACAAATAGCTTTATAGCTGTCCATAGATTGGCTCTGTCTGGATTGATTAAGCACAGGTAATATACTTTTTTGTCCTAAGTGAATGAGAGAGAGTTAAACGTCTACTTAGTTTAAATGTGTTTTGAGACAAAAATTTTGTTCAAGACTGAAATTTCAGTGCAAACACTGAAAGCATACAACTGAGGTTCCACTGCAGCACTCATCCCTCAGTCACATACAGTGGGACTCATCACTCCACATTAGTCTCAATCTGAACCAGTGATCAAGCTCCCTCCATGAATCAATCCAGAGAGGAAATACACCATGAGCGAGCAATTCATTCTATTCCAAGAGAGGTGTTTGAGATAAATGGAATGAATTGCTCCTTGAGGGTACTCCCTTCTCCCTTCCCCTACACCGACTGCTTATGAAAGAAATTTTTCATCCTTGACAGAGTTCACTTTTCCTGTTTTCATCTTTTTGACAACACAGGGAACTAAACCACTTAAAAACCAGAAAGGATCTTTGAGTGCTGTTCACTACTTAATTCAGAGTTTTTAAAAAAAATGCAGCTTTTACCTAACGATGCACACAGTTTCAGCTGGTCATTAAGAAACAATATATACAGGAAGACATTAAAATAAACAAATATTTGAGCTTACCAGTGGCATTAGCCCATGTCTTCTTTTATAGATGCGACGCACATTTTGCAGTGTTATTTGTACTACTGGTTTCTGTGGGGGGCAAGGGAGGGGGAAGAAAAGATGGAAATATTCTAGAAGGTATATGTTCTTCTACATTAACCTCCCCAGTCAATCTGAAGTTTCTCTTGACTAGAGATACTAGCAATATGAAAACAATATCCATTCACGTCATTTTAGCAGTGGAACAGTGGTGCTAAAAGTTACGTTAAAAAGAGGAAGCTTGTCTTTGCTGTTGGTTCTTGTCTGAGTAGCAAAGGAGTTTAAGAATAAAGAATAGTGTATCATCACCCGAGTCTGTCACCAGTTACAATAACCATGCAAGAGAGGAGAAGAACACAAGAAACTATATTAAAAATATGGAAGCCATTGGGCTGCTGGGCAAATTGTTTGCCAATGGTGCCACCGGGTGGACAGAAACTGAATGGCATTTTGTCATCTTCAGCTGTGAAACGCATTTTCCTTGTCTGGACATACTTTTACCATACTAGTGGCTTGCTAAGACTATTGCCGCTATTTATGTGACTAAGTTTGAAAGCAGTTATCTGTCTGCAACATGCACTCAGTTTTCCTCTAGAGAAAGAAATGATTAGTTTAATAGAAAACCTAGCCAAGATCTTCCAATATAAACTAAATGTATATAAAGCTATCACTAGGTAGGAAGAGCATCCGAAAGTAAGATTAAGAAATTTATCTTAAGTGAAATGTTACAAAGAGTGATCTTTAAATATTAATAGAGAATGAGCAAAGGACATTTTGTGCTCTGTCAGTAGGAGGTCAACTTTAAGCAAGTTAGCACCGAATAAAGCCTCAGAAGTAGCGATACACTGACTGCAACACAGCAGCACAGATCAAAGGAAAACTAAGGAGCTTCTAACTGAAAACAGAGTCTTCCTGGAGATGTGCTCCATGTGCGTTTAAGAAGAATAATACACAAAATGAAAACTGTCCACTAGAGGGGCAGTGTGCTCACATCGTATGCAAGACCATCTATGAGGCACTTACAGGATATCCATTAAGAGGCTGGAAGTACAAGTTAGCATCAGTAACACACACATGCCCTGGATTAGTCACCAGTGGTGTCACCATTTCTGCTTTACATTCCATACGCAGCGTTTCAGAAATGCTTTGAAATCTACAAGTGAAGAAAGGGAGTAAGTTTACCTCCAGTTCTTGCTTAGATAGAGCTACCCTTAAATTCTTTAGAAAGGTTTTAGTTTAGCTTATAACCTTGGGACATCAGAATGGGGACTTCACTAAGCCTATTTTAGGCATGAAGAAAGTTCTTTGTTGAGACCTCTACTTTAACAGGCACTCCAGAAAGGCAAGTTGCTATGTTCTGCACTGGTCTCAGAGCAGTAAGCCAGTTGACTTTTCTATATAGAGCTTTATTTGGCATATGATGCCCAATTTGCTACAAATTCACACATAAATGGAACAGTTTGGAGAGATTAATAAGTAATACATTCATCTTCACAACACAGAATTTCCCATTCTCCATTGCAGATGGTTCAGAATACAAAGAAGATAACTCTCTGGACTAGAGAACTTATGCTGCCCCAAACAAGCACATATTAAGTACTGATGCAGTAGACTAATCAACCAACAAGTTGAATATAATTTCCCAGTAAAAAGTGATTAGAAAGATACCTGTTTTTATCAAATGAAGTTCTAGCCAAGCGCGATTGCAATATAGCGGTTATCTAATGTGGAGGGAAAAAAAGTTAATATGGTCTATGATTCAAATGCAATTAGAATTTTATTATTAAACAGTGATATCAGAAATAATCAGATACTTACCATGGCAGCTTGATCTCCCATCTTATCTAGACAAGAAGCCCTGTAAAGCTAAAGAACAATGAGCTTTAAGTGAAAGAGCACAGAGATCTCCCACACAGCTCAGAAGTCAATAGAAACTGGAGGGCTTTAGCATTCTTGGTGACAGAATACTAAAAGAGCTATTATTATTTCTTTTTCAAGTAGGACATGTTTGTTCATTGCTACTGTCATGTTACTACTTTATCTGTATACTACCATCCTGCATAGTAAAAGCTAATATGGGTAGCTTATGGCAGCTGTCAGACCTAGATGCTGTGTTCAACTGCTACATTTTAAAAATAGATACTCCAAGAATTTCACCTTGAGAATAAATATTTAAAGAAAGCTCTCCATTAAATATCAAAAAAGATGCTGTGAAGAAGTGTGTAGTGATATCAAATAACTACATACCTGATGCAGAGTTTGCACAACATCTCCTAGTTTCCCAGCAACATCCAGTTGGAATAAGTGTTCTGTTCTACCCTAAAACCAAAAGTACATTTACTACAAATGAGTTTAAAATAAAGCCCAGTGGAAAAAAAAAAAGTAAAATCAAAATACTTTAAAACCTGGTCAAAGTATGCTATCAAAGGTTGCAGTATATCCAAAACATTCCAAAGGTGGATGTTAAACCTGAGGGGTTTGTTTTTTTTTTTTCCTTACAAATGTATCTTCTCTCGAGTAAGCTCTTTGTGCAGTATTTAGTCCATTACTTAATACAATGCAACATAATAGCTTTGAAGTGAACAAATTAATATAGTGTAAATATCAGTAAATGTAGAACTAGTACCTGCTCTATTTTAATATCAGGTAAACCCATGTAAATACAGAACTAGTAAATGATATGTTACATTTAAACAGCTATTGTATATCCTTTAGACAAAAGATACCAGACCATCAAATTTTTAAAGACTAGGCTATAAAAGGTATCATTCTCCTCTACATAAATAGTTTTGAGCTGAAAAAGATCCCAAATCCAATCACAACCTGTTTTGACTAGACAGTTATAAAATCCTCACTACCACATCACCCAGAGTATGTGGCATACTCATTTTCCCCCTGCAAAGTTTTCCTATCCTTCTTAAGAGTTGTTTCATAGTACATATTTCTGGTTTTGACTTAAGTATATTAAAAGTATGTGCATGGATCAACTGATATTGACTCTTACACATGATTCATATTTAGCAAAGGTGGTAGAATCCCTTGATGACCCCTGAATGTAGTATAAAACTGTATCAATACATTTCTGTAGGGTTTTGTAATTTCTCAGGCTAGACTTTAAAAAAAAGTGATCAGTAAGACTACACCAAGACATTGATCAGTGGATGCAATTGGATTAATTTAAAACTAAAGGAAAGAAGACATGGCAATCTAGATGATCTTCAGTATAATGTATGTGATTTGAGCTGAACTGACAGCAATCCAAGAGAAAAGGATGCTTCAGGAAGCAAGTGGAGCTGGAATAAAGGGAGACAAGAAATTCAGTAGCAATTTAGATAAAAGCCTTGTAACATTTCACCCAGAGCACCTTCTTCCTTCAATAGGGAAAGCGCAGCTCTCAGAAATCCTAGTGGATGGCCTACCAGGACTTCTTACAGCCAACAACGTACCAGCTTTTGTGAGCACTTCTCTCTGTAGCTCTCCAACCATATGCAAAGACAATAGCTCAGTATTTTGTAATTGATCTGAAATAATCAATGCAAGACATGGAAGATAAAATGTACTACCAAATTCCAGCACTCAGTGATGTGTCTGGAACCAGCAACGATTCAAGTAGAAGATATTTAGCAGCAACAGAAAAAAATCTGAAATGATTGAAAGCAAACTAGATTTCTTGTTTTAATATGCAGAAACATAGCTGCACTTTTGTGAAATAAATTGTAATGGTTAACTGTCAGGAATTTTTAGGTATGAATGAATCTTGACTTAGGAGAAAATAAAATTAAAAGCCTTCCAAACAGCCCTTTTGATTCTTTTCTTTTTCACTGTGTTGGCCATGTGATAAGATATTTCTGTACTTATTAAATGTTGCATATGGAGGCAGAACAGTAAATAGAAGGACTAGAGAGAAAACAGGTTCGACACATGAAGAATTAATGGCATAAGGCAAACAAGCAAAGAAAATTAAAAAAATCTTAGTTTAGAGACAGATCTAATTACAAAACCAACCCAAAGCAGTTGTTGAGAGAACAGAGATCATCACTTGCTTCTTTGCTGTTCATTACAGTAATGCAAATTTATGGACCCCAGCATTCTTGAAAATTCTTACTTGAACAAATAATTTGAGAATTCTTGGGCAAATATGGTGTTTGACTCCACATTTTCATTTTGTGTTTGTGTCTTATCTCACATTCCAGGTGAAAACCCCTTACTTCTATGCCTTGAAGCCTCCAGGCTCAGAATCAGAGCAGACCCATGCCATCAGCAGAAAGCAACCAGAAGCAAGCTCCGATTTCTGCTGTGAACAGCCTTTTCTGCCATGTCTTTGAACTGTGAAGCACTCAGCTGGGAAATACCAATTAGCAATGTCTCATCTCAGGTGTAAGCAGAACTGAGGAGAAGCCATTTAGCCAGGATGCAGTGTCCACTGAATACCAGCAGCCAGCTAACAGCTCTGACTGTTGAACCCACAGAGCTGCATATCAAGGTAAACAGCAAGTATCAAGTCTGCAGTATGTCCTCCAAGAAGTATCACAAACCCATTATGGAATAATTCAGACACCTGTTTTATCATATGCACAATTACTTTTTTTTTTAAGCTTTATTGTCACATTCCTCAAATTATAATTACCTTACTCTTTCAGAAACATAAATCCTTGGAAAACATTAGTTTGCTAAGAATAGCGAGAAAATATATACTTACTCTCACTGTTTTATAGGGTGCAATAATGTTTCTTTCTTTAATGAGAAAAACCTGAAAGAGTAAGAGATGTTACACTTTCAGTCCTTAAAAAAACAATAAAATAAATCAGAAGTACTGATAAAGATAAATCTAAGAATGCTGTTTAAGCAAGCAAAACACTGAGTTGCAATATCCTGCTTTAGCTACCCCAGATAAACTGCAGAAAAACAATGACCTTTTATAGCAGCTAACTGCAAAAAGGGCAAGTGTCCAACTAAGTTCAGAGGCTTACTTACTTATGTAGTTTATTAGTGAGTTTTTATTCTAATCACATGACCTTCAAGGAGTTGCAACATGAAAGCCAATATGCACAGCCATCAGTCTAATCCCATTCAATGGAAGAATCCTTCCCTCCTTTTATTCTGGTGGCTCATGCCCTTGGGGTTCTGAACTGATGAGAACTACCCCACATAAGCAACTCACAAGATAAACTATTGTGTAAACATTCTCAAATGAACCCCTTCTTCCACTGCCAAACATTTCGCTTCCAGTTCCAACCACCATGAACACCAGTCTTCCCCTCTCATCCAACAGCATGTTTTTGAACAGTTTTGTTTCTCTGATGCTATTCTCACATCAGAGAGGATCTTCCTTCCCCCAAACCCACACAAAACTACTTTCCTTCTTGAGAACGTTCTCACAATTCCTATAGGAAGACTTGACTGCTAGCACACTGGTTTGTAGGTATCATCTTACTATCTGCTGTCTGAAAGAAGACAAGCCAGAAGGAAGTCATGGTTTTGCTCTGTTTGTAGGGAAGGCTCAAACTCGCTAAATCTCAGGCCTGAGTGTAAGACTCGGGATTGGTTCTGAACTGCACAAAACACAGTGGACTGCACTACCAACTGTATTCTATTCCATGGCCCAAGAGACCTGACCGATCAAAGGGCCTTTTCCAGTGCCTTGGTCTGCTTCCTACAGGTAGCACACCTGTGGTTGTACACTCCAAGGCATTGTGGCAGCAGCCTCAAATCAAGAGCAAATATCAAATTTGCAAGAACAGATGTGTACCATTCTCTAGCCAGAAGCCTTCTGGCTGGCACGTACAGCCTTCCCACTTCCCACCAGCTGATAACAGATGCAACCTTCATCACACGACCACTCACAGCACTGTCCAACTAGAAGAAAGGGAGTGGCACGCTTAGAAGCTTACAAGCTTAGGATGCCTCTCTAAGTGCTACATTAAAAAAGAATGGCAACTAGTGCCTTTCATCTGACATCAGCATGTACAGACCTGAACCAGGCCACAGGAGAATAAGAATCAGAGTACAAGACATCTGCTTTACACTCAGGTCGCTCTTCTGCAGGGTAATTAAACATTTTTCTACACTGAGACCCCCAAATTACATGAAAAAGTAGACAAGTAAAAAAAAAAAAGTAAGCAGAGCAAAAATTTCAGCATACTGTATTCATTTCCTATTTTGGAGGATTTTTTCCCCAATTTCATCTTGAGAAAAAATACTGAAATAACCTCCAATTATTATTCCCATTTGCTGTATTTTATAGCCATTAGTTTCTAAGTTGCCTGTTACATAAAGTAAAGCTTCTTATCCAGCTATGCATTAACAACTTTTTGAGCCTGAAAAGGCAAAGATGTTTAAGATGTTCCAATTATTCACTACGTGCAGTTTCCTACAAGGCAGAAATTCTGCTTAGAAAAAATACTTATAATTAGATCATGATTTGTAATAAGTACAACTAGCGAGTACTTCACACTCAAAAGTCCCTATGTCTTTTATGCAAAATACCAGCATTTATCACACCACCCAACTATTTCAGAACATTACCCCAGAGACAGGAGGATGACTGGCAAGCTACACATGGGAGGGGCAGGGATTGAGGGGTGCTACCCACACTTGCCATTTTAAAAGTTAATTCTTCTTTCTTATGAGATGTTTTTACAATCATTTGTTCTTCAGAACATATACTAATGATGTATGGTGGAACAATCACACAGAACAATTAGAAATGCCTTTTTTAAAAACACTCAATCCACAAAAAAATCTGCCAACACAAGAAACATTGACTACACAATACTCTTCACAGAAGCAGTTTCAAGATGAAATTAAATATAGTGATTACTTTAACACAGTCCACAAACTTCTCCAGCATAGATAATATTAAATGCTTGAGTTTGTTTTTGACTGCAGCAGTACTTAGCTGAGCAAGGCTATCAATTTCAGGTATTGCTAAAGACAGATTTTACAAAGACACTACAATGTTTAAAAGGATATTTCCCACCTCATCTCTGTTCTTTCCTGAAATGAAAACATGAACATTTTTTGGAAACATTTACAGCTTTGGAACACCTATCAGCTGCAATTTATCAAAGCTTGAAGTATACTCCCTTGGTTAAAATTAAGTATGAACATACCCAAGTTAATCACAACTTATGACTGAAACTTGAACCCAGTATTTCAGGACAGCTACTGAAAATTATTTGGTGGACACACAGTACAGTCCAATGTTTTCACAAAGCTGAACTGCAAGGATCAAGATGACTTTGCCATTACCACTACATGCTGCAGAAAGTAGAAGAAAGCAATATAACAAGACCAAAACAAAGATGATTAATAACCAGTTTAGTTTCAGTCTATTCTCCTTTTTCATTCAATTCCAAAATTGCCTTAAGCTCCATTACAAAATGCACAGTGCAAAAAGTTCACTTTATCACATCAATGACTTAATGAAGTCATTAACAGTTTGAAATTTCCAGCATCAACAGCTTCACATTAATGCTCAGGTTTTGACACTAATTAGTTTTATTTTCAGTTAACCCCCCCACCCTAAGACTCCAGCTTCAAGAAAGACACCATTAAAGAACGTAACCTCGCTCATTTATACATCAAGAATCTGCTATATGCAGGTCTTACCTGGTTACATACAACAGAAATCCCTCCAGATGTATCCCTAAAATGTAAATAAGATATTTGAAGAGATAGGCATTTCAGCTTTAAAAGGAGTTAAATACAGTAATTCGAATTCACGTACCGTGTGAAAGGGTTATTTGCTTCATTATCTTCTGGGGCTTTTATACTAATGCAGTCTCTCAGTGGTATCTGCAGCAAGTTATAAAAACACATACTCTTTCTTAAAAGCTTTTTAAAGAGAATCTTAAGTTACCAAGAAATTGTAAGTTTGCACTGCTTACCTTGATAATGGGTTGGATATTGTCATCAGGTTCAAAAATTATTGACTTTGAACAGATTTTGAGAGACCCTCTAAATTTTCTAAAAGGAACAATAAAAAACAAAGTAGTCGAGTATGTGTTAGAGATACATGAGACTAGAACAACTCCAGTACATGAATGTAAGAGTTTTGTACCTTTCATCTCTGCAACCTTTATTTATAATATGATTAGCTGTGTGCTGTTCAAAGTAATATTCTTCCAGGTTAAGAAGCAGCAGTGAAAACCTACAAATAAATAAAAATTATTTATTCAAAAAGAAATCACCATAACAGATAGTATTCTTAATAAAATACATCAAGTATTTAGGAAGTCTTCACTGATTTCTGTGCCATGCCCCACACCCCAAGAATGAATTAATTTAAATTAACTTTTTAAGAGAACAAACCCATATGGAAAATTTGTGTACACATGAAGATCAAATGATGCTCTTCCAACATATATAAGGTTAGATATTTGATTCTGTTCATATGTCTCAGGTGGGAACTACCCTAACATAGCCAGGCTTCTCCCCCCAGTAAACATTACTTTAGCCCTGATCAGTGTATGCCAGTCAAAATATGCAATGACACAAAAGGACGGGCAAGAACTAATCGCTTGGAATGGATGAGATTAAATCTTTGTGAAGGAAAGCCGAACTACATTGTTCTAAAGAGTTAAGTGAAAACGCGGCCATGGTTTTTACAACACATCTGAGCCACTCAATGGATATCCCTTGAGGATATTACCTTCCTCCCCAACCACGTTTCTGCACTCCCTCTGTACCAGTGCCTGTTCAACCCCACAGCAAGCCTGTTTATGGACTAATCCAACAGACAACAAATCTCAACAACAACAACACAAAAATAATAAAAAAATTGAAGTCTTCTAAAGTATTTAATTGCAGGATCATAGTAATGGCAGTGCTGGTATGAGGTAAATGCAAATAGGCTAGATATAGACATAACATGAAACTGCACCCTCTAACAACTTAACTTAAAAAACTGCTGCAAGTGATTAAAACTCACCAACTTTACAAACAGGGTGAACACAGTCACCTATGTGTTTCAGCTGTAGGGAATGCCAGTGGGTACTGGCACAGCAGGAGCAGAAACATATCACTTCAGTTGGAAGTACAACAGCTTGTTTGTGTGCAGTGCTGGTCTGATCTGCAGAAGGACTTACCATTTATTCACATCCACATTTTGAGCTTTTTGTATTGTGTTCGCGATATGCTCCATGAGAAATGCCCGTGACAATACTAATAAACACCAAGCGTCCCCAGAGCAGTATTCAGATAGCAGTAAACATGTCAAGAGTTCACAAAATGAACTGAATGTACTGAATAGCCTGCTCATTAAAAAAATCATATTTCACAATAGAAGAACCAGCGTTATTGGAAAATACATGTTATTCACATAAGATATGTGTTGTCTGTTATGTTAAACAGAACATAACAATAAAGGTCTACTGTAACTACAAGTAACAGTGGGTCCATATAATCAAAACTGCTTGTGTGTCCAAAACACTTTGTCCTAATGCTCTGCTCCTTTTTCAAAATGGCATTATCTTTACCTGTCCTCTCCTGTAAACAGATATTTCATGATGCCGTTAAGAAACGGCTGATGTTAAAATGTTAGAACAGTATATGCCATACAAGACTCCCCAAGAAAATTCAACACACATCTCAAAAAGTCTCTTCAGCCTCTACCCTAGTTGCTGTTATTGTATGGTTCTTGAATATCCCTAGTTTCCAATGGGGTTTTAGAGGCTTTGCCTTCATGTATCCTTCCCTAGAAGACGTAACGTCAGTTGCCTTCTGTTTCTCACAGAATTCTGTTCTTCAAACTTACTGCCACCTTTCAGCAGCTGTAAACTGAATTTCCAAGTTTCTGAGGCCTTGGTGCCTTTGAAGGAGCCAAATCATTCTTTTCGTATTTATTTTGATCACTCACCTTCAGGAAGCTAAAATAGAAAGTCTAGCTCTGCATTTTGAGGGAAAAACGCTTCACTAGGAACAGTCTACAAGGTAAGAGGGAAGAGGAGTCTGAAACCATAGCAGCTTCCACACAGTTACCATTAAATCCCATTTTTCAACACATTATCCCTTTGAAATCATCTGGGACAAACTTAAGATTTCTTGGATTTTGCAAACTCAGATCTAGCAAGTGCTATCACATTTTGATTGAAAGCTTCTTAATAAAGCTATGTTAAGATATACAAAGAGCAATTCACCATCAGACTGTTTTTCTTTCTAGTATATATAAGCATACACAGTGAGCTTATTACCCAAAAGCCAAAATATTTAAATAAAGTTAAGAACAAATGTAATACCCAGATTTGTTTGAAAAAAATCTTCGTCTACTCTCTTTCATCAGGGAACAGATACTATTGACATAGGGAACAATGTCCTTCACAGCAATGATGTTCATGGTCCCACAATTTTTCTTCCAAGAAAACTAGTAACGTCTGGTCAATAGAACTCATTTCTGAAATTCTTAATTCTTGGACTCTTTCCTTTATCTCCACCTATTCTTTTGACAAACCTCCCATGTTTTTATGTTCTTTCCAAACTCACCTGTTGGCAACACTGGTAATTATTAGACTTTCCTTTTAATTTTTTGGTAAATGCAGGAATCCTTCATATATTCAAGATAAGCCATGCTTTTGCAGCAAAACACTGGCTCTGTTATTCACAGTAACTACAACATGCTTACATAAGCCAAAATACACAAACCAAGAAAGTACTCTTACAAAGTTTTCAGGACAACCATCCCCTAGAAACTGTTGTACCTTTATACTCCACACCTTATGCATCAATTCACCTTCCCAAAATCAGAAGCTGTGGGCTACTGGAAAGGATTTCAGGTACACTTTCCCTGGCATTATCCTCACTCCTGGTGAATCAGATGATTTAATGAAAAAAATAATGCACAAGGTATGCACAAAAACCCAAGATAAACTCTTCATATAGGCTAACTAGGTATTGTGGAAAATTGTAGGTTTCTTCCCTTTTAAATACAATATTTACTAGCAGCATCCAGTTTACCCTTTTGCTGTTAGTCTCTCTGTGTCTCTTCCACATGACTATACACTACCCAGATTTACAGAGACAGCATCGCTGTAGAGCTTCTTCCTGGAGACCAGTGACCTCCTGTGCCGTAACCTCATGCTCACTTTCTGATCTCAGCTTTGCTATCTTGAAAAAGGGTTGTATGGCTGGCAGCTATTAAAGCATTTTTCTTCAAATATTGTATGTCATATAGGCCAAGTGCATTTTCCACATTTTATCTTTCCCCCCACACTCTCCACAAAGTCTTCCAGGTGGTTCTGCAGTCTCTTCCAAGCATTTCTGTGCTTGTTGCTACTCTCCTACTTTCAACTCCATTTACTCTAACTGCATTTTCCTATATTTTCAGGCTGCTATGAGTTCACTTCTGCAGGCAGACAGAGCCAGACATCAAATCTCCACAAATAAAATCACCAGTCTCTACTCTTCTCAAGCACCCATTGCAATTGGGATGAACTTACAGCCTGTCCAAAGATTCTGTCATAAAAACTGCACCTTTCAAAATTCCACCTTTCATGGCCATAAAGTATCCCTCAAACCACATGATTTCACTGTCTGCTTCTTCAGGACAAAAGAACGTATGATTAAAGACATCACTAGCCATGAAAAAATACTACTATTATTTTTCCTGGAGTCCAACTGCTTGTGTACACAAATCAAGACTACCTTTAACTCTTTTTCATGATACTGCCATTGTGTTCCAGCTCCCTGGAGCTTTTCGTGTCTCCTTTTCACTTGCTGTTCTCTTTCAATTGCTCCTGACGATAGTCCCTCTTACCTTCATTTCTACAAATATGTTTTCAAGTTCTAGTTATGACACTGTAAGTGGAACCAAAATTTTCAGACTTGCATCTCAACCACTGGCAAACAAATCTAGACCAGTTCAAGTCACTGCTAATTATGAACTTTGGAGATTATGAAGCATGATCTCTGGAATAGCCTTCTGGAACTTCTCAACTTATCTCAGTCCTTACAGCTTAAGTATTTAAATTTCATTTGTCTGTGTTAATGATTCATAGGGCTGTCAAAAAAAGGAAAAGTCAAGTTTCATCAGATGTTATTAGAGTACAGTCAGAGCTTTTTATCTTCACAGAACAGACTTCTTCCCCATAAGTAAGTAGAGCCACTGTTATTGTATCAACAGGGTCCCTCTTGAGAACCATCACTGCACAGGATGGTACTTCAGGCTTGCCGGGAGATTTAACAAGTATTTGCAGACAGAAAGGGAACAGATCAGTCTCTGGTATGTTGCATGAGTAGGCAAACACAGTGTTGTGAAGGCCTGAAAAAACAGGAAATCAATCACAATAGCTATACAATTAAAGCAATGGGGATCTTCAACATGCAACTAAGCAGCTGGACTTTAGGCTATCTTCCAAAGAGCTAAAAAAGGTATTCCAAAGACACCTGTGATATCAGGATGACTGACATACAAAATGTATATACTATCAACTGCTACGACAAGACTTTGTACACACACTTCGTATAGATCTAAAATAGTAATTAATTTTTTCTGCACATGACGGGAGGAAGAAAACCCCCAAACCACAAAAAGTAACAGTAGGAAGAGAATGCATGATACCCTGCATAAGAAATTGATCGAATCTGTAACAGTCGAGAAATGTATTTTGGTCTTCAGCCATTGAGCAGCTGTACTGTGCTGAGTAATTAACAGTACACACTGTAAGCCTAGGACTTGCCACACTGCCCTGGAAAAACAGCCTGGACCACAAAGCCAATGTCAAGTCAAGTAAGACTAAGCAAGTCTGTTCCCAGTCTACTCGCCCTTGCCTTCAAGTCTGACCCCTCAACCTCAGCAACTAGTCAGACTAGTTAGTCTTCCACTGAGAAGGACTGGACAACTTCAATAATGCAATTGGCTCCCCGCCAAAAAATAAAGAAACCTATCCAAAAAAATATCATTTCCCCCCCAGCCCCCGCAAAAGCAAACCATAAGTATTAACCAGGAAGTGTACAAATATACTATCCTATCTAAAATTAAAAAATTATTTTTTTGTCCTTTTAAATTATCAGCAAGAACTAGTATCTAAAAAAACAGTTCTAGTTCTAACACAAACTGCTGCATTTTTAAATAAAAATCAAAGGGATCTTCTACATTTGCCTGCTGCTCTTAAACTTTGTGTTCCTCTAATACAGCAATAATCAAATATCAGAAACTGTTCTGTTTCAGGCAAACAGAAAAGGATCAAGATTGAGATATTTTTCTTATCATCAGCAAGTGGTTCATTTTAATCCATTTTCAAAATGTATAACTCAATTGTTACTTGAAACTTCCCAAGTATAAATGATTTAATCAGTGTTTATTAAAAATCTACTCAGAAAAGGGTAATGCTGTATCTTCTCTTGGAAAGCAACTCAAATATCTGTTGACACAAAATCCTTTGAAATTAAGCAATAAAACTCACACCTTAAAGTATATTACAGGATATTTTTATGCTGGCTTCCTAATAAAGACACATTTCACAGGTTTATATATTCACAAATGTTGTGATCACCATGTTATTTAATGGCTCGCAACAGACTGCTAAAGTTAGTAAGCCACAGTCCTGTCTTCAGGGATCAGTTACCATTTGCTCTTGTATATTGAGTTTGACATACTAGACTATTTTAAAAAAACAATATACTATTTCGAAAATTACAAAGAGAGACAAATTAGGCAAGATTTTCAAAGAAAGCTCAAACCCCATGAAAGCACCTATAAGGGGTGAGTGAGAGCTTGAAGATGCTCGATGCCTTATATTATAGCTGAATAGTCTGGTCTTTATCCTCAAAGTCTCGCCAATAGCAAACAAGCTTTTAGAAAACTTCTGAGAAGATGGTATTTTCTAATACATGTGATCATTCGAAATCGGAACTTAAGGGAAAAAAAAAAAAGCTTCAGTAGCTTCACTGGTCCAACCTAGCCCACCAACTTGTAACGCTCAAAAACTACTTACAGTTGTGGACACCACCCACTTCCAACTGAAAAAGCTATCACAGTAGCAGATAGATCAGAATACAAGCTTCTGCTCAGAGCTGTGGAGTTTCCCCAGGACAGTTTTGCACAGATTTAGTAACCTGGGTCAGTCCATGGAAGGGAACATGAAGTACCAGAGATGTTACAACGTGAAGGGGTCGGCAACAAAGAACAAGGTGGCCGGGAACGAGACCTTACCCTTTGGAAGTGGCAAGCCCGCAGAGCAGTTCTGCTGTCAGAGACGCTGAGAAAGAGGCAGTTTCACTTTCCAGGACGAAATGAATTGGTAGCCACCACTGCCACCAGGGCAAAGCCTTGAGCTTTAGAGTGGGTGGAAGGCCACTTAAGCTGTTACATCTCAGATTTAATGTAAACCCTGTATTCAAAATCAACAGCAGAAGCAGCTGGACAGGGGGCGGCAGGGAGAAGAACATGCTAGGTAAGGGAACATCTCCTATCATAACAACTCACATAGCTGGAAAAAAAAACCCACCTACTTTAAAGAACATAAGGAGTTTCCCAGGTTTGAAACAGAAGGAAGATTGTTCAGTCACAGTTTTGTCTGTCTGGTGGTGTATGTTCGGAGGCAGGAGGGGAGGCAGTGGATAATCAGTATAATGTAGCCACACACACACACACCCCCCACCCCTGATAACTTTAATGCAGTTTCTAACAGCTTTTGTGTTAAAACATCTTCAATTCCCACCCAGTGTTAGAAGCATACAGAACCTGGTGGAGTAAAGAGTTAATCTTCTAATAGCGTATGAAAGAGCTGTTTGAGCATAAAAGATTAGCACCTACACTTAAGGGGAGAGGTAAATTAAAGCATGCTAATATAATTTTGCTTGAAGACTTATTTCAGATTCCTGTCTTTATATTGTCCCAGAAAAATTATATTAAGAAAATCTGAAAAATTCAGATGGAAGTGATCTGGAAGGTGTTTTGTTGTGAAGGGAATCAGTATTGGTTTGAGAAACAGCTTCAGGGAACAAAAGCGGGGGGGGCAAGAACCTCGCCAAGAAAAACAGAACTTAATCTACAGCAGCAGAAAGATAGGGGTGACACAGGTAAAGCTGGTAAATGAACAAAGCAGTGAACTCTGGTTGCTCTCCTCCAAACACAAAGTTGAAAGTGGCTTGTCTATTTTTGCCTTTTTCGAAAAGCTCCCAATATAATTGCCACTCAGAAAAGGGCTGAGGAATATGGGTCAAGAACACACCCAAGACACATCGGAAAACTAGGCACCACACTAAGTAGTACAAAAACACTTGCAAAACTTCACCTCATATGATGTCATCCCCTATACTCGAGGTTTGGGAACCCAAACAGCACCCAAACATTCCTAGCATTGTTCAGAGTATGCAACAAAACAGCAAATCACACTTTACAACATGGGGTTTATAAGTCCTGCTAAGATGCTATAAAATATCCTCCAAATAAACAGTGTCTTTATCGGGCTTAGTCTACTTGAAAATTTTACTGTTACTTTGCTTGATGTGCATGTTCCTCTGTACTTAAGTTTGAAAAGATCTCATCTGAGATCCAACAACATGGGGCGGGGAGGAAGGGGGAAACAAAAAAACCCAAGAAACTCACAATTTCTTTTATATACCAATGTCACCTACCAACTGAAGCACTGGACTTGTTCATGTTGGACACAGGAATGAACATGCAGGGACTAGTATCTTGGCAAAATCCCATTTATACCACCCAGAGAAGGTATCCCATTGATCCTGCTTTAAATTCTTAACCTGTGATTGAATTCTTACCATTTCCATCACTTCATCAGGAAAGCATATGCTGGAAATCCACTTGGACACAAGGGTTTCAAGTGGCTTATCCAACAGACCTTGCACAATCACTTGATCTGATACTGGAAGTACAATCCTGATAACGGAAGGACATTTCCAGGGATGAAAAAGCAGGCCAGCCCATACCAGCAGCAACCCATAGCTATGTAAAGCCAATTGTAAAATTAAACCTCCTCCTAACAAGAACAAAGTATCTATAGGCCAGCTGTAGGACTCATTTGCTGATGTTTGAATAAAAGTCTTCATTATGTACATTTTGTCCCAAGAGAGTAAGATAAGGCTACAGGTTTGAAAAAAAATACCCAAATGCCCAAGCAACTGTCATGCAAAAGATCTATCCACAGGACCTACATGCTGCCAGCATGTTGCTTTGCGTGAGTGATGTTCCCAACAGAAGACACGAACCCCTCGAACAGGAGGCCAAGCAGCACGCAAGACAAACTAACGGAACTGTATTATAAAGAGCCTCTGCATCAAGCATCAGACTTGGCCATCTTTGGGCACTCTGCCAACAGAGCCAAGAACTCGACTTGTAAAGAGAGCAACAACCTGAGCCAAACACACACCATTTAATTTGAAGTTTTGCAACTAAAATTGTTTGTAAAAAAGGATTCCTACTCATGAATGCTGAATATTGTAAAGATTAAATTATGTAAGCATCCACAAAACACTAATTAAAAAGGGACATATCATCTCATCTTTCTTTACTCTGAACACCTAGGCAAAGTGAAAACAGATGTCTACCAATACAGATGAATTTGAAGGGATAACTCCTGCCAGAATGAACCCTGCTCAGTGGGGTTGTTTAATCACATGTAAAGTAAAACCTGCTGCTTGTTCTCAGTGTGCGCACACAGGACTTTTCAGTATTTTCTTATTTTCTTCCAGAAAACTGCATACAGTCAGAAAAGTGGGTTTATGTAACCAGACATTAAAGCAGTCCAACTAATTAGTTAAGAGGAAATAAATTTTTTCAGATCACTTAAAACTGATCTGATCTTCCTTCCCCCCAAAGCAACTGCATAAGATTAAATTTTTATCCATTAAGTTTCACAGTACTCTTAACCAGAACTTTCATAGCTTACATTTTTGTAGAAGGCAACCTACAAATAACCTAACAAAAACCCCAAACAAACCACACATGAAATCCAGTTGCCACAAAGTTTCAGAGAGTCCTTGTCATCTTGCTAGAAAATACCTACACCAAGATTACGTAAATCAAGAGAATCTTTGAAGCAGGAGTTGTTGTCTCTGAAACAATTAGCCAGCAAGAAGGTGAAAAGAAAATTGAAGGGACAGCCTTTGAGAGCTTAAGTGATATAAAGAGCTTTTTTTTTTTTTTTTTTTACTGTTTTAAGGCAGGACTACAAGGAAAAGAGGAGACAGAATTTGGTGTTTCTCATTTGATATTTCAGAGCCCAAAACCTTTTAAATCACTTAAATGTTTTTAAGATTTCCTAATTTAGAAAGGCACAGGAAGAGAGGGAGGGAAAAAGACCTGATACAGGTACAAAATACATACAGATTTACTTTTATTTTACACAAATATCTATTGTTAGGGAAGGGGAAGAAACAGAGAAATGAGTTTGCAGATACTTAGATAGGAAAAGCCACCAGTGCAAATGAGAACGACTCATCTTTCATGAAGTGCTCAAATTACAAACTCAAATAATAAGATCCTAAAATGTTTCCAAATATGAGCAAAGAAAACTATTTCTCATTAAAGACTTTCAATAACTGCAAATCAGTAATGCTACAGACATTGATATGCTGGGTTTGTTTTCAGGGCTTTTTAGAAGAGATTTAGATCCCACTTGCATTCCTTGGGGCAAGACTGATGAGTTTTGGCCTTTTTCTCGACTTCTCAAAAACCTGAGACTGTTTACATGAAATCCTTAACAGAGCTAATAGCCATTTTTTCTCGCTTTTCCTATACTTAAGACGTTTTACTTCAAAATTAAAAATCCTTCTCTTTTTCCTTCTACACAGGAAGTTTGTCCATTTGCCCTGCAGCCCCTCACAGACAACTGAAACCACAGCAGCCCCCAATAAGCCCCACAGCAGCCAGGAAAAGAGATACAAGAAGAGAAGAAGTGATCCAGAATATGTCTGTACTTTGAAAACACTTCAAAAGCTGTAGTGGCTTTATAGGCTGAATAGCTATGAATCAGAATTTATATGGACAAAGTGAGCCAAGCTTTTTGTCATGTGGTTTTCTCACCAACAATAAACAGCGCTGCATAACCGGCAGCATCAGGCGCATCAGGAATTTGCACAGGACTCGCACGGGATGCGCCTGATGTCCAGCTCCGGTGCCTGACGGCTCCCCAGTTCCTGCAGCGGGAGGGTTCTGCCCCCAGAGAAGACACCCGTGTCCCTCCACTGCGGGACCCACGCTGACCTACTGCTCTCACCTTACAGAGATTTCCTACGTGGCAATATTAAGATTGCAAAGGGCTTTGAAACTTTCTGACAAGCCAGATGCAGATAAGCCACAAAAAAGAAAGCAGGACAGTAGCTAAAAATAAGAGAGTAAATTCAGGGTATACTGAGGCACGTGTGATAAGCCTTTCTTGTATGCTCATTTAGCCACAGGAACACAAAATAGAGATTACAGTCAGAAAGCAGGAACGGGGAAGTTGACTTCAACACTTTAAAGAGCCATCACAGAGTCTGTAATTTAAGGGCTGACAATACGCCGATCATAATGCTCAGGGGAAAAAAACCAACCAAACAAAACAAACAACCAACTCCATCTATAGTGAAGCAGAGCTGTAACTCCATGCTGCTCACACAACTGAGAACAAACAAACAAAAATCTACACACGCAATTTTCATGCAGTTTACACAAGGCGAGCGGCGTTCACGTTTCCCCAGGTCTGTTCTACAGCCTTTACTGCCTTAACTCGCGGGAATATCAGCCAGCCGATTAAAACAGTAACAACAGCGTGGGCCAAGCCCAGCACAGCAGCCGGCCTCCGACCCGGGCGCTCCGACGAGGCCGGCTGCCTCCAGGGAGGCAGCCCTGCCGCCCGCGGCGCTCCGCCGGGCCCTCCGCCTCCCCGCCCCGGTGGAGGGGGCAGACCGGAG
>NW_010973294.1:2975210-3013921 GCF_000737465.1 Haliaeetus leucocephalus | reverse complement strand
CTGGCGGACGCGGCGGCAGGCGCCCGCCCCGTTTATACGGCCGGAGAGGCGGGGGAAGGTGGCACAAGCAGCCGGGGAAGGGAGCCTGTCGGCACCGCGGGCTCTGCGCCCTCGCCCGGGCTGCGGCGCCTCTGCGGCCCTTCAGGGCCGCCGGGGCCGCCGGCCTGCCGCTGAGGGGTCTCGGGGGGGGCCCTCACCACGGGAACGCAGCCGCCCACCCACGCCCCTCCCTCCATCCCTTTCCTTAAAGCTTCTGCCGGGTTTTTTTTATTGTTCGCTGGCACGGAGGTGCCACCCGGGTCCGCGGCGCACGGCAGCGGGGGCGGGGTGTGGAAGCGCGGCCCCTGGGGGCCCCGGGGCGACGGGTGGGCCCGGCCTCCCGGGGCGGCCGCCAGCGTAGTGGCCGGGGCCGAATATCGTCTTCGCGCGCACACGGAGGGAAGTACAGGCTTTATGACATAGCGAAAGAGCCTAGTTACTTGCATTTAAATAAAAATCGTAAATGTAATGCCATTGCAGTGGGATTCCTTCTGCCCGTAATGCGTGTGACAGATGCTGCCCGGGCAGGAGGTGAAGTTCCGCCAGGTGTTCAAAACCTAAAAAAACCTCTAATGGAAGGGGGAGGTAAATAAACTCCCTTAGTTCGTATAAAACACTTTAGTTCGTTTAACTGCCATTGCATCTGATCAGTTTATAACGTGTTTACTGACACGATCTCTTGTGAGGTGGAAAAATACTCCTATTTGCATTTTTACAAGTAAAAAAAAGCGGTTCGCAGGGGGTGTGTGTAATTTTTCACATAGGAGTAAAAAGAATTGGAGGTTTCTAGGCCTCAAGAGATTGTCTAATCTAATCTCTGTGCTGAGGCTGAATCGGATATATGTTGATGAGTGTTACTCAAACATTTTCAATTTGTGGGCCCACGAACGTGAATATGAGAAGTGTTGTATATGCTGAGAAGAGGTTTGCTTTTGCTAATTGTCTTTCGGGGACCTCTTAGGAGTAGTTCACAGAATCTAAGGAGGTGACAGATCACAGTTTGAAAACCACTGATATCACCCGCAAGAGCTATTTGTCTAACTGATTTGTAAAAGCACCTATTTGGAGGAAATCCGCAACACTTGCATGTAGCTTGTGCAAATGTCTAACAGCATTTATGTGTTTCTCCAATATCCAACCCAAATTTTCTTTGCTGCGTTCCTTATTGCGTACTCCCAGTGGAAATGGACAATATTTGTTATGTTGTTCACATATGTTTTAATAAATATGTGTGTTTAAATATATATGTATTTATACAATTGTTTATATGTGCAGATAAGTGTGTCATCTGCTCATAGACAGAACAATTTTGTTCACTTTCCTCATAGACTGCACTCATAAATGGTTTATTCTTACAGCTTTACTCTGGCTTCTTTCCAGTATGACTTTTGTCTTTGTCTTAAGGTATAAGGCTCCTTATAGCAGTCCAATTGAGGCATCAATACCAGCTACAGTGCAGTAATTATGTCCCATGTATTATATATGAGAAGAATGTCTATAAATACATCCCAGAAATAATTTTCTTCTTGTGACAGAAGCTTTCACTCAGAACCTTTTCCAACATATTGCCACCTAGTTCTCCCCATTTTATACTGTATGTTTCAGTTCTTCCCAGGCATAATATTTTGCCTTAGCCATGATGATTTCAGCCTGCTAACTTTAGACATTTATCCAAGTTATGAAACTAGTTTTGAAATCTGTTTCTGTCTTCTAGCTCCCAGGTTGGTGAAAACCAGATTTTTTTAATATATCTATATTCTGTTGCATCTTGCACATCACTAATGGAAAAATTGAATAGAACTGAAATGACAACAGATCCTTATGTGTTCTCACTGCAAATGCTCTCCAAGTTTGTTTTTTGCAAGCGGCATGCCAATTGGTTGGTGGTTTCATGAAACTGTCATGGGACGGGGTCTAAATTATACTAAACTCAGATCTGTGATACTTACTGTTTCTCTTTTTTCTACTGAATCAGTGAAATTGATGGTAAAAAAGAGCATTAGACTAGTGTGAGCACATCTGTTCCTGACAAGGTAACCTCTTCATCATGAAATTTCTTCTAGAACATCCCTTGGGATCAAAATTAGTCTGGATAGCTTTGGACCTGCTTTCCTTAGATAGACACATTTTATCCTTTTCTAGTCTCCTTGAACCTATATAGTCTTTTAGCAACTCAGAGATTATTTTTGCTACATTATTAAGTAAAATTCTTCAGGCCCTATTAACTTAAATACGTACAATTTAAATAGTTTTTAACTCATTCCTTTTCTAAATTCTGTGGTAAGATAAATTTAACTAAGTATCTAGGCACTTCTAATGTATTTCCAGAACATTTTCTTGTTGCCCTTTACACCCCTTTTTACCTGTCACTCATTTTGTACTGTAGGCTTTGCAATTTTATTCTTTTATTCATATTCTTTTATGTTACTCTTCAGTTGTGTCCCCTTATTGTGACTTTTTTTCCCAAATGCTTGAGAAGCTTTTAATGTGATGTTAACACAGTCTACTTAAGCTTCCCCTGCTTCCTTTTGTTCACATCAAGATAGGTTGCTATTGTATGTTTAATTAAAAATAAGTCCATTGTTCTCTGTAGAAAATCTAGGTTATCTTTAAATGACTGAGCTCAGGCCTAGACCATACAGAAAGGAGGTTAATTAACTCATATAGAATGGCATGCTGTTATGATGAGCCTTCTTTTAGTACCTAGACTAGCTTGATTAAAGCTAGCTTAACTGTTTCTACATAACAATGCAATCTGTAGTTGGCAGGGTAGCCGTGCTTTTTTTTCCTCTTTTTCTTGGAGTAGGGAAGCCTATTTTGGTAAAATGTGTCATGATCACTTTCACCCAGTTTACCTTCTGCCTTTAAAATCAAAATGAGCTCCTCCCTACTCGTCATGCAATTCGAGTTGGTAATGCCTCTTTTAACTTCCTCTGTCCCGTGAAGCAAAAGATCATCCCTAAAATACTTAGAAGAGTCTGATGGACCTTTCATGTCCTGCCGTGTTGTTTTTCTAACTGGTATTCAAGTAACTGAAATCCATTGTTATCTCATGGGCAAGCTTTTTGAATACCTTTATTAGTTGCTCAGAATGAGTCAGAAAAAACATCAACTTCCTCCTTCTGAAAACAGCTATAGTCTATTATGAAAAATAGACCCCAGTCGTGGCATACTTTTACTTCCTTCTTTTCATTTTCACCTAGAACAGTATCTTTTTTCTCTTCCTGGATTTGATACAAAATGAATCATCCTCCCCTGATTTCCTGTGCCCATTTTCCTTAGCATTCTTATATACAACTATCACTGAAGTGTGGCACTGTATCTCTAAGATGCTACTAAACCCGTATTTTTTCCATAGGTTCACTAGATCCCTGGCATTTGACTTCAAATATCCCAAGATTTTCTTCATAATTTTCTTTTCTCTTTTAATGCCTACTTCTTTATTCTCTGCTCCTCTCTAGGATTCCATATTTCTAGGTCTTTGTAACTGGCCTCTTTCAAAGTTCTTTTCTAATGTTGTTAAAAGGTCACCTCCCCATGTCAGTGAGTCACTGTCCTCAAATGCTCTTTCCTGTCCTTGTTGAATGGACATAATTTCTTCCCAATAACATTACGGAACAACACCCCATAGTCAAGTAGTTCAGACCCTCTGCCAAACCATCCACAAAACTGTGCTATTAACCCCAGTATTTGTCACAGAGTGGCCAAAACTCAATCCTCCCCATAGAGGTATTATTCTTTCTTCTGTCAAAGTGCTGTTATAATCTTGTCAGTCTGGCTAGTTTCTTCCATTCTAGATTTGTACCAGCATCTTGCTAATGATGTCCTTGTCTTTGCTTGTATTTTCCCGGTAAGCACCCCTGCTCATTTTCCTTTTCCTGAAGAAGCTGGTGGAGAGCAAATAATTGAAAGAATCAGAATGACAAGAGGTAGAAGCATTATATTTTCACACAGGTAGTGCCACCTTGAATAAATAAAGGGTTCAGTTCAGGCAATGCCCGCATATCAGCACAAGCTTAAAGACGTACATTGATTTTTCTTTCAGGAATGGGGGAGTACATATGATTGTATATTGCCCAATATATACATTAATGTCATTGTGAATACAAGATTCATGTCCCAGGTGTAGTGCTGTACCTACTGTGCCATCAGTTTTATTAGGGAAGGTTTTTACAATAGTGGGTTTCTGGCAGATATTCTTCAGGGTATTTATCCAGTAAAGCTTTGTCTTTCAGGTACCTAAAAAGCTTCACGAAATACAGTGCTCAAGTGTTCCACATGAATCCATTCTATTATATTGAGAATTCTTAGACATGTTCAGAATAGGCTTAACCTCAATTGTTGAAGTCAGTGGTGAAGTTCCCACTGAATTGTTGGGAGCATAAGAGACTACTGAGCATATTTCAAGGTTGCCACAAAATGAAGAGATAGCCAAATTGCTTTGGTTTTAGTACTCATTGAAGGATTAGGTAGTTAATGCATCTCCTTTAGGTCTCTCTATTCCTTCACTAACATTATTAACAGCTCTTTTTCATAGGTTAAGCCTTGTAGAATTTGAGGGCTGGATTCTCAGCCTCTGGTTTGGTATACACTGCTCAGGCAGATTCCTGCACTTCATTACGGAAGTGTCTTGAAGAGGACTTATAAAATAGTGCAGAGTGTATGGTAATCCAGGAATAATCCCGTACAATTTTATATATCTGTACTGCTGGGGAATACAACGATACTAACTTAGTCTTTTTAGAGGCATGTAAGATTTAAAGATCAGAGACAAAATTTTAACAGAAAAGAATATGTTTATTATAACAGGTTTAGAATGCATGCTAACTATACTGGAAAAAACAGCTGAATATGTTGGTCGGGTAAGATCCCTCCACACACCTTCAGTGTCCCAGCTACTTTATGAAGCTGATGACTTGGCTCCCCTCCAACACCCATACACACTTCATGTCATTAGATGCGTAAGAGTCACTCTGCTCTGTTGTATAGCTACTAAATATGGTACCACAAATGTTGATTTGAAAAGTGGATGAGTGGTTGAGTCATTTCTCTGTATAGCCAGTGTTTTAAGGAAAGGCCTTTCAGTAAACTTGTTGCATATAGTCCACAGGACAATGGAGGTGTTTTTCATATAAAAGTAATGAAAATAAATATGGGTAGTGGTGGTGAGAGAAAACCCAAAAAGTCTCAGGGAGGGAGGGAGCATCTGTTGAGGACAGATATATTATGCAAAAGTAGTGTGCAGATACAGCCTTAAACTCTGGTTTCCATTTTATCTACCACCATAATATAACACTTAAATGGAATTTTTAAAAGAAACTTGTAATGTCATTGGGTTTTCCCTATTTTTGTATGGGCAAAGTTGATTTGTTGGCAGAACACTAATTTGCAGATGAATACATTGTTTTATTTCTTTCCTTGTGAGCAAGTGCATGTGACTATACATTTAAGAATATATATGTATAAAACTCTATGTCAAAGGGAAGTTTAAATCCCACTCTGTAAATGCTAAAATCACAAGTCTCCCTTTTTTGGTCAACAGGTTCAATGTTCTGCTAGGAAGTACCTTCCCTGGCAGGGGGTGGTTTACGTGTGGGGGAGGGAAAAGAAAGCAAAAGAAGAACTGAGATGCTGGACTAAACAGCTTAATTTGCTTAGATAGGTTGCCTTTAAAACTTTTAAAAGGTTTCAGCTAAGAATATTTTAAATTCCTATATTTTTTCCATAGGTAATAGTCCCAGGTATATTAGACCATTTATTTGTTAACTACTTCTCCTCTGTATCCAACAGCATTCTTGCTGCAAAGAAGAGCTGTGACAGAACAATATTCATGCTTCCATTTTAGTTCAGTAAAACAAATGCATAATTTAGATTAATTTTCAGACATACGTGCAAGCATGTAATATTTCTTTGATATATATTCTAAATTATTGTTTGACTGTATCCTGCTTTCCATAAATCGGAACCCAGTTCAGCAAAGATAAAGAGCAAACCTATGATAACATAAGTTCTGTTTAAAAGCTAATGCTGTGTGATGAACTGGGGAGGTACATGATCAGCTCAGCCAAAGCCTGAAGAAACATATTAGACTGTTTTCCCTATATTGAAGAACACACAACAAATATATAAGGGCCCTTCCTTCTTCGTTCCCCTCTAGAAAACTTGACAGGTTTTGTATGATGTGTAATACAGATGTCCTATGAATATATTTCTGAATGTAAGACCAGATTTTTTCTTAACTGGAAAACACTGTCTCCTCTGTTACCACTCAATAGAGTTAGTTATATTTTATTTCAGAGCAGCTGGAGAAGTGACAAACGAATACAAACAATGCTTCTATTCAGAGCGATTGTTTAGAACAGAATTTCTTCAGGAAATAATTATACTTGAGGCACTAAGGATGGATTCTTCTCACCTAAATTTAGCCAAATACATAAGTTAAGCCTCTAGTCTGAGATAGTCTTCCATGTTTCTACTGTACATCATGTAGAGAGGTGGGTGATTCACCATTCTCATCTCAGACATCACACCTAAGGAGAATGAACTGCTTCATATAGGATCCCCGTTCACTATGGAGAGAGTCCAGATGACTGTCATAAATTAGACATTCAATTTTAAGGTAACTACAGCTGGGTAAAATGAGGCATGCGCTGCAGGAAGTGCTTTTCAAGAAAAGTCATGGATTGTGTTACATTATTTGTTAACAGCAACCCCTAAATTGCCCTGAAGATTAAACTCACTAATTGTCATATCACACACATGCAGGAGTAACTTGAGCACATTTTAAGAATGTCAAAATCTCTGTGCCCATGATGATCTCATGAGTTATAATGATCAGGCAAGCCTGGACAGGCTGTACACCGGGCAGCATTGTGGAGGGAAAGTTCGCTGGACATAAAACATGCTGCTCTTATAGCTGCTTTGTAAGTTGTGCTTTTAATTGTGGTGGAAGCATAGCCACTGTTAGCTGACTGGTTAGACAGAGAGAGGAAACGCAGTCTTTTGCATTTTAAGAGGACTGCTTTTAATTCAGGAGCAGAAGTGAAATTCTAGGTTCTTGTGTGCTCTGAAAAATTTCCAAAACCAAGCTAGTGCTTCTGCTCAGTACCCATAAGCATATGGTAATTTTAACAGTATCACATATAGAGTTTCCACTTGGTATGATATGAAAGAGAAAAATTCAGTATTTGATATTGCTGCCTCATTATAATAGCCTGACTTCAATAGCCTTCTGTTCAAAGAATTGGAACAGAATGGGGTGTGAGAAGCTACTTAGGACTACATCACTCAGCAATATGCAGAAAATAAATTGAACAGCTCCTCATGCTGTAAGCCTTCCAATATTTAAACATTTTAAAAAAAATCCTAAAGGGAAAGACCATTAATGGAAGAAGCTGTTCAACTTCAAGGTACCCGATCACTTCTTTTAAAAGGATATTGGAAAGATGGTTTAGAAACTGAAGCAGTATTTGGCTTGTCATTCTTGGGTGGTAAGGATTAAAGAGTTCATATGCTGCAATGGCATACTTTAAGTAACTAAGAATTTTTAAAAGTCTGAAGCAAAAGGCACCTACTCTTCTGAGGTTTTGCACCTGAAATCTGTTGCTTCAAAGGAGCCTGTGTGCTCAGCATCTCTAATGGTCAGGCATTAAAGGGTGCAGCACTTTGATTGACTAGCAATGAGCTGTGGTGGTTTGGGAAGAAGGAAACAGAAGAAAAGAAAGCTGAGAGCATGGTTTATCATCACTACATGGATCACCACATCTGTGTCCAACAAGCGGGATGCATTCTTCTAGCCAGCTGCACCTGTGAGTTGGATTGTTTTGACTCTGGTTATTTTTCTTCCTCTGACTGTAAGGATTTGTTACCTCTTTATGTAAGTAAACAGTAAATTCTTTGGGAAAGGGAGCATCTTGTGGTTGCATTTGTATAATATGTAGCAGGATATTGTGGTCCATGACACTAAATCAATTACAATAGGGCTACATTAGTTGTTGATGATGGCAACTGGACCATAAGAAATTCAAGGAAACCAGCAAGACCCCAAAAGTCTAAATTAAGTTATGAGACCATAAGCAGATGCCATTAGCAAAAAGAAACGTTATAATGGACAAAGTAAAATTCTACCTGTAAATTACTGACAGCATTTTGTTGACATTCAAGTTTTCCTCTACTCTGACCACTGCTTTTCAGCCAATCACTAGAGCAGTATCCAAACCCTTCCAGAATTTGAAACCTTATAATTTAGAGGTGATGTTTAAATGAATTTGTCTCTTAAAAATATTTTTCAATATTTGCCAGCAAACACATATGTCTTTGCAACTGGTACAGAAGTTTCTCTGGCTGATCTCTGCCGCTAGCACTGCTGTTGTCACTGTCACATGTCTCAAAATATGTAACAGCTCTTTTCTCCACAACCGTTTTCTAGAGAGAAACTTTATTTAGAAGCAAATAGTTTTTAAATTATAAATTTTTATAACTTCATAGGAAAGTGAGATACAAAGCAGGAGGAAGTATAATGAAAGACTGGAAGTTATTGCACATTTAAATATGGATTTAAAACGTAGATAGGGTCTAAACACATGAATACTGAGCACGCAGCTCCCAGGGCGCTTAGGACACTCCCAGCCAACACATGAAACCACTTTAAAAGCTAGGGGATATGTGCAGAGCTTTCAATTCTCGCAGGCTTTTCACAAAATAGATCCAACTGTAAACCACAGGCTCTTGTGAAACAAGCAACGCCACAAAGGTTTGTTCTTCCGTATATTTCATCAGAAGGTAGAACCACAACTGCTAACTGCCTGCATACAATATAGAAATTAATTTGTAAAGGGAGAGATGTGATGAACTAACAAGAAAAGACTTTTACAAAATCACCTATGGTATTACTTCTGCTTTTGGGACTGACTACCAGGTAACAAGCATGGTTTGTAGCGATGCTCTGCTCTCAACCACACCAAGCCCTGGCAGACCAGTTTTCTTGAAGCTTGTTTATTGCTCACCAAGGCGTGACCTGGGATTTTTAAAACTCTTGTATTTAGTGCCCTGTCCGCCGATGCTCAGCTCTGACAACTTCTCCCTTCGCTCTCAAGCGTGTTTTGTGCAGTGTGTGCATTGCTTTTCGGCCACTTCTAGGGCTTACGTTTACCCGGCGGCTGATACACAGCTCCGTCTGCTGGTGGAAAATCAGTAGGACAGACTCCGGGGAAAAGGCGCTCACTCCACCTTGGAGAAGGACCCTTCAGAGGTTGGTTCGCCCCTAAGAAATTAGAAACTTAATTTGTATTTAGCTATTACATTCATGAGTGTTTTGAAATTAATTTGCTTACATTTTATATAAATAAAATCTGGAAAGAATAATTTGTAGAAATGTTTTCTTAGAAGTTTACATTACCTATGCTTGTTTACGCAATGTTTGATCATATAATAAGTGGGCATACTAAAACCAAAACATTTTCCTAGATGTATCCATTTCAATTCATTTAGGATGCTTATTTCTGATAAAGCTATCTTCTGCATTTCAGAAACCAAGATAAGGATTTATACATCCAGTTTATGATGTCCTTCATTAAAAACCCCTCTATCAGAGCCTCAGGATACCACCACACAATAAAAATTGTTATGACTTTTCACCTAGGTGAGACCTCCTATTGAATTCTACACAGCAAAGATTTCAGCCAGAGAGATGAGTGAAGTTCTTCAAACCTTGTAAACTGAGAAACCAGAGGAGGCCTTGATTTATCAATGTATGCAAGAAATTTTGAAGCTCACTTTGGCATTATTATTGTGGCGACTGAATTAAGCACTCAAGCTATCGGTACAAGATTCCCTTTATTTCACAAAAGAATCCAACTTATATATGTTTCAACAAAGATGTAGAAAGCACTAACGGCATACAGCCAATACTACTAACACAGGAGCGCATATCTGGCTCAGCTGGGATGTTTGCCAGTCCTCAGAACAGTTAAAGATAAAAACATTCCATACACATACTCATGACTGTCTTCAGCCACATCTTCCCAGGCCTACACAAGGCCATCCTCCAACCTGACCTTGTAAAACTAGTTCTTCAAGGCTTGGCGAACATACAGCACAACAAATTCTGACGGTCACTCATGAAAACAAATGCCAGGTGTTCTGAGCTGCTCCCACAATTATTAGAAATGTCCTAGAAGTAGACCGTCAAAAGCCTTTGAAGCTATTTCCCTTTATTTCTATCCAAAGGAAAACAGGTCAGCTTTCCTTAGATTGAAAAAAAAAAAATCTGAAAAAAAACCCAAAGAGAAGTGCTGTTTCACATTTTTGGTCACTTGATGGCACTAAACTAACACTGTATACATATTAATCACCGACAGCATAAGAATATTTCTGTGCAGTGTATTTTTTTTTAAGGCTTGGCCTGATGAAAGTGCTTTGTTTTGTTGAGGGCAGATTTCAGACATAAAAGAGATTAAAAAATAAACAAACATAAAACCAAGAAACAGTTGTAAAATCTGGCTGACTGTGTTTTGTCTGTCTTGTTAGAGTTCATGACATACTACAAATACCATGACGTAATGGAATAAACAGCATATCTGAGCCAAACAAAACTCAGTTTTCCAACATAACACACTGAAGACCAAACCAAGCCTTCCCGCGTAAAATGTGAGCTAAATAGCTGCAAACTTTGGACAGTGGCGTTTCCACCAAAATGTGTGGCCTTCAGGTGGTCACCTACATGAGGGAGAGCACGTGACATCCTGGTCTTTTCCATGTCTCGGTATCTACAGGGAAATTGCCAATATTTCAGGGCTAAGTGTTGGGTTCATTGTGCGAATGCAGAGGTGAAGGAAGCAGAGCTTTGCTTGGATGGTCTCAGTCATGTAATAGGAAGCTCCTGCTGTGATAGATGGCTGAAGAAGGGATCGCAGCTCACTGCGTCTCCCAGTAAAGGTACCTCCTCAGGGGGTCTCCAACAAAATGTCTGTATTATCTTTATTTGTACTTAGAAATCTGAGAACTGAGAAATGCTCAGCTAAATGGAGCATTTTTCAGGACTTTTCAGGATGTGATTAGAGTAGTAAGGGAACATTTTTATTTGGTTGTCAGATGTTTTGAGCTTTCAAAGGGAAGAAGAACAAAATTTTTGAAAATTTTCACCGATCAGCAATCAAAAATGCTTTTGTTGGATCAAAGAGCTTATTTTGTTCCAATAATGCCTTTTCTCTGGATGTTTGTAACTTCTTTTTCAATAGGAACTTCCTTAGATTTCAAAACCTCCAAAAGTTTTGGAAGATTTTTTTACAACCTCCAAAGGCAGCCTCTTATTTTGGAAACCTAAAGCAGGATATTTCAGCAAGCTGAAAAGGCGGGGAGGGGATTTTTTTTTTTTTTCAAATGGGGATTACATTCAAGCCTTTCCCATAAATGGGTTTTAATGAATCAGTAAATACAACAATTTGTGGCACAAAATTCCCAGGCAGCTCTAGAAATGATGCTGCAGTTTGCAGCCGCTCACCCCCTTTCTTGCAGCACTCCTGAAAGAGCCGTTGTGACTGATGGAGCAGTGCTTGCATGGAGGGACTTTCATAGAACTGAGTATGGGAAATCCCATGACATCACATGCGCCTGTCCTAGCTTAGGAGGAAGGAAATGTGGTCATTGTATCTTAAGGCAATGTTTTTCCTTTTGTTCATTTTTATAGCTAGAGCCTAATTTGATGTGTTTCCTTTCTTCTTTTATTACCTATTACATTTTCATCTGCTTGCAGTATGGGAGACTTGGATGGTACTCATCCTGAGAGGAAAAAATCTCCATGATCTCACTACTTCTGGAGCACTGGAGCATTTATCTGCAGTTTTTTCATGTTGTCATTGTCTAACTGCTGCAGAGAGAGGGTCATGATGGACTTCACGTTCTCATATCCTCATATCTTCCTATCTTCAATGATTCTGCAACTATCGAGAAGTATGGTGCTTTCTGGGAGTTTTGTGGACTTTACAATGGCTTCAGTTAAGTGGAAGATTTGCAACTTGTCAGTCAGGGAATCCATTGTCAAAATTTTGGTTGGATTTGTCATCTCGTGTGTCCTTAACCATGTTAAGCTTGATGAAGAGGGTTTGCCAAAGCATTGCAGTGATTTCCACAGTATGCAAAGCCAATTTCTGCCCTCCTTTCCACTCATGAAAGTTAATAGCTTTCCACAGGAGGTAAATGAGGACAAACTTGGCTTTCTTGGCTTAAGAATACCTTGTTTTCATGGCTATCTGATTATGTATTTAATCCAACTACAACAAACTGAATCTGTTCATGAAGTTGGATAAATGTGAGCTAAGCTAATATAAACCATATGTAAAATCACTGTTCTATGCAGTACCAGTCAAATGGTATTTGAAAATGTCCTGGTTTTGGCTGGGATAGAGTTAATTTTCTTTCTAGTAGCTGGTATAGTGTTACGTTTTGGATTTAGTATGAGAAGAATGTTGATAACACGCTGATGTTTTCAGTTGTTGCTAGGTAGTGTTTATACTAAGTCAAGGATTTTTCAGCCTCTCATGCCCAGCCAGCAAGGAGGCTGGAGGGGCACAAGAAGCTGGCACAGGACACAGCCAGGGCACCTGACCCAAAGTGGCCAACGGGGTATTCCATACCATGTGACGTCATGCCCAGTATATAAACTGGGGGGAGTTGGCCTGGGGGGAGGCAGACTGCTGCTCAGCGATCGCTAACTGGGCATCAGTCAGCAAGTGGTGAGCAATTGCATTGTGCGTCACTTGTTTTCTATATTGCAATTCTTTTATTATTAATATTGTTATTTTATTATTGTTATATTTTTTTTTTCTTCCTTTCTGTCCTATTAAACTGTTCTTATCTCAACGAACAAGTTTTACTCTTTTTTTCCCAATTGTCTCCCCCATCCCACTGGGTGGGAGGAGTGAGCAAGCAGCTGCATGGTGTGTAGTTGCTGCCTGGGGTTATACCACGACAGAAAAATGTATGGAAATGTAGAAATATGTATGAAAGTCTTCTCAAAAATAATATATGCAAGTCTAGTTTTTAGATGCAGATCTAGTTTTTACAGGCTGAATAAAAGCATAGGATCTCAAGCCTAAATTCAAACTTGCAAACTCACTGCCAGAAAAACAAAGACGAGAAATGAGGAAAAGTTCAAGAAATCCTCCTTTCAGTATCACACACTGTCAGATAAGTTTCCCATTATTACATATCTTAGTCTCTTATGCTTTCCATACATGTGCTGGAATCACATAACACAAGGCACAATTTTTTATAGGTCTGGTAACAAATGATCATCATTTTAATTACAGGTGAAGATTTGATTATGGTTGTATGTACGTAGCTCAGAAACTGCCCTCTCCTTATGTTGCTGAACTGTGATCATTTTCCAAATCGTCTTTTGGTCATACAGCATAAATTGAGTTATTTCTTCTTTTAGAAATTTCTAAAGGTTTTAAAAACCTTGCAAAAGCTATCAGTCAGTAAAGATTTGAATCGGAAATCTAGCACTTGCTGAAAGGGCTACTAGAGGGACTTTCAGGAAGACAGGCACAGGGAGACTCAGTGGGCCTGCCTGGCAGCGGGATGAGTCTGCTGGCTGAATGGCATGGGCACTGCGGCCTTGTCCCTCTGTGTCTTCGTGGAACCTCATGATCCTTACTCAAACAGATTTGCATTACATTTCTACCTGAATAAAATGGGATAAAATGCAGAGGTGGATGTGACTCAACCAGAAACACTCCTGGAGACTGCTAGGGAGACCTCTCATGTCCACTCACTTCACTACTTATCCCTTTTAGCCCTATCAGCCATTAGCTACCTAACAGAGCAGACCCACAGCTCTGCTCTTTCAGTTCTGTCTTCTCTTTTGTAATTATGTACACTCAGATATGCTAAGATTTATGCATCTGACAGATGTTTAGCCTAATTAACTCCTCATTGCAAACAGTTTTAGTTAAAGGCCTTCCTAGTTGGAGAATGTGCTCATCAGAGTTTCGTAATAAAGCTAAAAGATAAAATCTTGGTCTCAGTGGGTAGGTTCATATTGATTCTTGAGGGACAGCCCTAGCAAGGCTCATGTTTGCAGCTCATCCATCCAGCAAACCTGGCCCCAGCAGTGGCTCCCACAGAATACACAGGACCTTGCATAATACTGGGTTGCTTGTTAGATGCAAACATTAAACACAATTAAATACAAGGATTTAATTAATCATTAAATTCAAGGAAGTGGATGGCAAAGGGATCAGCCGGGAAAAGAATCCATGGGTGTCAACAGGTAGGGAATGGGCAGATGAGGGATGTTGGTGTGGCCTCAGGCTGCTCTTGAAAGATGTAGACATTGAGATTGATGGTAAAAATCATGTTGCTGTCAAATTCTAATTCTGAACAGCCTTGTGTCTGAGTGTAAAAGAGGGAAGGAAATTGTTGCATCCTCTTCTGCCTTGCAGAGACCGAAGAGACTCTGTCCATGTGATTTTGCTCATTCTCTACTCTGTTAACATTTCCACCGAGTTCAGTAGCAGTCTAAATTGGGGAAGTCCAGCTTTAATATCTTTTTATGCCTACAACCTTCCCTTCACAGAGCCTACTCATTTCACAAATTCACAGACTAAATTTTTACTTACAATAAAAGAAAAAAAATTTAGTTACAGACTTCAAACAAATTATTACTGCCTGAGTACTGAAGGCTGATTTCCATACAAAGAGAAAAAAGTTGTGAAGCCAGATAATAAGCTAGAGCATCTTGGCATAGTTCCCTTAACATCAATCGAGCTCTGCTGATTTACCCAAGCTGAGAATCTGGCCTGTTAAAATTTAAAGATAAAACTACAAATACCTAGTAAATTTGAACTTTGTACTTTGAAATATATGGCACACACTTTATCCATAGGTCTGTGCAGTCTTTGGTTGAAATCCACTGGAATTTAGACATATTATTTTTGGCCACTGGAAAGTGCTCATATTGTTCCTTGAAAGAAACAGAAACATGTTGTGAATTCAAAAGAAAAATTAATAGAAAAGTTTTTTTTTTTAATTAAAATAAAGAAGGCTATGGAGTTCACACATAGTGCATTCCTTCATCCCAAATTAACAGCTGTGTGCATGAAGATGTGCTCAAGAAGTCAGACTTAATTTAGCTGTCTTCCCTCAGCAATTAAGTGTGGTAACAGTAACAAACACTTTCTTTCCCCTCTTTGCTAACTGTTCATTTTCCTTTTAATCTCTTAATTCCAGTCCTGAATAACGTGTGAAATTTTGGAAAGACTTAGCCTTTACCAAAGAAGTGCAGTTACAGTTGTGAGTGTTGATGGCGCAGTACCTCGATGATAACCATCCTTTCTGCCTTGGCAGCCCCTCTGCCTGCTGAGGGACCCCCTTCCCCTGCAGCCCCACATACCGGCCGCGTGGGAGGCTGCGGGGTCCTGGCAGAGACCGTGGCTGAGGGCAGATGGGCACAAAGGCTCTTTAAAGAATATATCCTTGGAAATGTTATACCTGCTGGGCCATGGATCACAGATTGGGCGTGTCTATGAGGCCACGCACAGCCCCCTCACTCAGAGGTGAAAAAAGGGGTGCTTGTTCTGTTATTGTGGGTTGCGCATGACAAAACAGGAGTTTTGACTTTTCAGTCAGCAGTGGAAATCAGGAATAATTAAATCAAAGTTAATGGTCTCAGGTGGAAAACCGAACAGAGGATGTACATACCCAGATGAACATACACACCCAAATCCTGCACTATTCAACCCCTGGAAGCCATGGAAGTGTTTAACACACATCTGCCCAGCTACGTAACAGGAGTCGTGGAGGAAACTCACACTCTGATCATCCACGCTGCTTGATTACTCAGTAGCCCGCTGGCATGTTTTTGTCCTGTGCCTACTAGCATGCTCTGCCACAGCGGTCAGATTCAGATTTGGGGTTCGGAGGCATTAAGGACCATTCCCAAAAGGGAAGTATGAACAAGAATGACAAGACTTGGCTCCCTCCACCCTTCTCAGTTCTCCAAAACTGTACTAGCAGCTTTTGTACCTCAAACACGTCAGCTTATCAAACTCAAGGCGTGCAACCCTAATTTTATTTTCATGCTGCAAAAGCACCATTTTGGTAAGCTGCAATGCACTTTTGTATTACTGTGACCATTTTGAGCACGTGCATGTACAATGACAATTATATGTTAGAGCCTCAGGGGTACCACGCTGGGCCTGAAGGAGACCTGAAGGACAGGTGGCACCTAGTGTAGACAGGATCAGGCCAGGCCGCTTTGCTTCAGGGCCAGAGAATGGTCCCTGGACAGATGTTAGTTAGCAGTACAGTCATAGTCAGAGCGACTGCATTTTCAGGTTCAAATAATGAATGTTAGTGCTGCAGAGTAACTTAACTTCTGTGAACTGAAATGCCACCTCACAGAACATAGCAGGTACAAGCGTAGGAAAAGCCTTTATCCTATACATGCTTTATGTAAGCACATTAATGTCAGGATATAAAAATAAATTAAAATAGCAAAGTATAAATCAGTCTGGCATGTGTTTTTCATTACAGTAATTCTTTTAAACAATGTTCCTTTAAAAAAATGTCCTTAATTTTTATACAAGTGCAACTCATTGATATGCTGTATTACGCCTGACAAACCAGAGCACAACAATAATAAAGCCCTGTGTTTTATTGGACAGAATGCATAATGCCATCTTCTCCATCTAGAGAGGTTCCTCTTTTCTCACTGGGATGGAGTAAGAATATGATTAATAAACTAAGTGATAGCTCTAAGATACCGGTGCTCTTTTTCTCTTGTGGAAGTTAGTAAGACAGAAAACAGGAAAACCATCTTGCAAGTGAGAGATGGCTATTTTTGAAAACATTAGGTACAAGGACATTTAAGTCCAGGTAGCCACTACTCAGTTATGCTCATGCAATTCCTATTGACTTAAATGTGTATTTAGTGCTGATCTGTGCACCACAACACTTACATATTCATGTTCAGTTATTGAGAGTAAATACTCTTGAGACAGACTGCTCAAGACTCACTAAAGAAAACCCACTTCAAGTATAGCTGAACAAACATTACAAATCCTGGGCCAGGAGAGACACAAAACATCCCAGCAATGAGAAATGTATATTCAGAATGGCCTTAAGATACAATGCAAACTTTAAATTAGTTTCTATTGTGATGGACATTCTAGTTTAAAAGGGTCAGATTTTCTGAGGAATTGGGAAACAACCTGAAACTATGGGACTGCTTCCCATGGTGCAAGTCTGATAAAATGGTGTTGACATTATAATACAGAGCCAAAGTCACATTCTGCCAGTGTAAGGACAAAGACAAAGGCTCACTAGCTGTGTTAGACAACTGGTTTGGGCAATAATTTGGCTAATTGCTGCATGTATATGTGGAAACGTGCTTAGAAAATGACAAAATTGTTTGACATTTTATCAAAGATCTTCTGCCACATTGCAAGAAAACTGTTCTCAGGACTGCTGTCTGCTCTCTCCATCTGCAACCCACAAACAGTGTGGGATGTACGTGGGAAAGTGCATAGGGAAATTAAACTTGCTAGAACACTTTCTCCTCTAAGGACAGACAAATAGGTTGATGTTTTCAAATATTGGCTCCTAAAGTTAGGCACGTAAGTCCTCAGTTCAGCATCTAATTTTAAGATTCTTAGTCCTGATTCCCCCAGTGAATTTGAGAAGAATCGGTGATACTTTCTAAGGATTAGGTGACTGGTCCTTTATTCACCCCATTTTTAAAACACAGACATGTTTCTTCACTGGAAGACGGCTCACTGTTCTGCAGATTATGCATTTGCAGCAGGTTGCATTTGACCTTCAGTTATTGATTACAGAAAGTTGAAAGCATGTGAGTTTACATACATAGGTTTAGCTAAAATAACAAAAAAATCTTTCTTGATACTGTACAAGGCAGTAAATGTTAACTTAAAAAATTTCCATTTGCCATATGGTCTTCAGGTGATTTGATGTAATTCAAAACAGGCATTCAGTAGCCTGATAGTTTTACTGTACCACAGATGTGTGCATTCCCTTTAAATATATTTTTAGTTTGCTTCTCAGGCCTTGATTCTTCTGCTGGTATTAGAAGCCCAATTACAGAAGCAAAGCAAATTCCAAATTCAGTCCACAAGCCTACATTATCAAAACCTTCTCCACTGGAAATATATTCATGTCAGGCTTGAAATACCTTAATCATATTTCTCTTCTTCATCCCCCAATGTGGTATATGAGGATATGATGTAGAAGAGCTAGAAGCTGCTCAGGAAAAGCTCTTCCCTGTGTTGTCCGAGTCATTTCGGAGAATTGTGATTTGAGTCTAAGCTTAGGCTCATGGTTTGCAGTTTTAACATGATTATGCACATGCATGACTAGCACCCATACTTGAGTGCACATACCGCAGATTTTAAGTCAGTGGTTCCAAACACATCTTAGTTTGTTTTGTTGCTGTGTCTGAAGTGGCAATGATAGCTCTGCGAGGAGCTTTAGGGAAAAGGGTTTTTTTTCCTTGCTGCTTTGATTTCTTACAATAACAGAAGTATTAGTGTGAAACCTTTGAGCTCAGATGGGAAAATTTTCAAGCCAAATGACTATGTATTCATAGGCTCTTGAAGTTTAGATACCAATGAAATATGTGTCTGAAACCTTAGATGAGCAAGTCCACTTCACTTTGCACAGCCATTTGTTTGGGCTGCTGTCTAGCAGTTGATGCACGATCTTTTCCTCTCCAATCTACCTCATGTAGATCTGACAGATTAAATAGGGAAGGTAGTAATTCTACAGCATGAACTTCTCTAAGTGTGGCCAATGTGAGCTAAGCAGTCTGTAGTTGACAGATACAAATGTTTTGTTCTGTTTTAACCACATGGATCAAAGATTAGTGTAACAGCATCATAGCTAGCAATCCCCTATTAAATCATGTCTTTTCTATCAGTTACTCACTACTTTTCCTAGCATTATATCCATTTACATCTAGTATATACTTCTGGTGGTTTTGTTTTAAATGACTGGATTTTAGATGGGATTGTTTCAAATGACTGGAAAGATGATGAAGCCACTGGTACTTTAAAGGATTTTCAGATTGCCCCCAAAATATTTCCAGAATCACCATTAGTGAAGTGGAACTTCACACACACCAACTCACCAGGGCCAGGAGTATATGCTAAAACCGCTTATGTTGTTGTTAGCATGGTGAAGGACTAAGCAGGCTTTACGAGAACTAGATATTGCCAGAAGACTGAGCAGACAGAGCTGTAGTGGAGCAGCAGCACGGGGCATGTTAGCCAAACAAGGCGACCACACTTCATGAGATATGACATAGCCTCTTGTCTGAAATGAGCTCTTGCTGAGTTACCTGTGTTGCAAACCCTTATAAGGCACCACTGGTCTTTTTACCTTAGCTTTTATTACATTAAAACTAATATGGGTGTCCTGGTTTCAGGTGGGATAGAGTTAATTGTCTTCCCAGTAGCTGGTACAGTGCTATGTTTTGAGTTCAGTATGAGAAGAATGTTGATAACGCTGATGTTTTCAGTTGTTGCTAAGTAGTGTTTAGTCTGAAGTCAAGGATTTTTCAGCTTCTCATGCCCAGCCAGCGAGAAAGCTGGAGGGGCACAAGAAGTTGGCACAGGACAGAGCCAGGGCAGCTGACCCAGACTGGCCAATGGTGTATTCCATACCATGGGACGTCACATCTAGTATAGGAACTGGGGAGTGGGGGTGGGGGATCACCGCTCAGGGACTAACTGGGTGTCAATCGGTGGGTGGTGAGCAATTGCACTGCACATCATTTGTACATTCCAATCCTTTTATTATTGCTGTTGTCATTTTATTAGTGTTATCATTATCATTAGCAGTTTCTTCTTTTCTGTTCTATTAAACCATTCTTATCTCAACCCACAAGTTTTACTTCTTTTCCCAATTTTCTCCCCCAACCCACTGAGGGGGGGGGGGGAGTGAGTGAGCGGCTGCGTGGTGCTTAGTTGCTGGCTGGGGTTAAACCATGACAATGGGTAAGGCTAGTCCTATAATCATACTGTCATGTTGCCATACTTTAACACCACAAGAGCCAGCGCATTTTAGACAGGTGTGGTGGGCACAACAATTTTTTTGGCGTAGTGGCCATTCTCTTGGAGAGCCTGGCCAGGAAGAGGGTGGTGCTACTTTCTGGGTCTCTCTTACTCTCTTTGCAGGTTAGTGAGTACAACCAGGAGCACCTTAACTGCTCAAAGGTGCCAGGATAGCAGTTGTGTCCCCTGTTAGGACCTGAGCACAGAAAAGGGAGAGCCCCTCCACTCTTTCTCACTCTTGCGTGTGTATGGGTAGTTATAAGGCTCTTGATGTGGGAGGGGCATGAGTCGTGAATCATCACAAATCCTGCTGCTAGGTATCACACAGTCCTTTTCCAGCGCTAACATGGGGATACTTACGGGAACTACAATGAAACTAAACACTATTTCTAACCTTTTTATTAACGAGATCACAGTTCCTAGTTCAAAGCAGGTGAAACGATAAATACTTAGTTTGAGCAGAGAAAGTTAAATGGTATATGGAATTTTTTATTAAATGAAAAGTAAAAAATTATATTGTAGACATGTTGCTTCTTGCCAAGCTCTTGTTGGTGTTCCAAGAAAAATTAATAGCTGACCTACTATAAAATCCTGATCTCTTATTACTTTCTTGAAGCTTTCATCAAAAATAGATATCTTGAGTGTGTTGGATATTTCTGGTTCTTTTGATGTTTTGCTGTAACGTTAATCTCCACAATGCGGTTGTGTTAACACCTTCCTGCTGCTAAACCAAATTTCACCTTCAGACACAGGGGGACTGAATTTTTAGACAGGGATAATCCAGGACTCAGCAGTAGTGGATTTTGGAAAAGTGAGTGAAATATAACCCAAGCTGGGCTGACTCGGTTGGCAGGCTGAAGCTGAGACAGCTTAACAAGAAATGAGTCTTTAAAGATCCTGTGTGTTGATACTTCAGTAGTATGTTACTTTTCTGAAACTTCCAAGGGACTTTATGAGGACTCGAAAGCACTATTTCATGGCTGCAGAAGAGCAGATTTTTTCCTTAGGAACAAGGGAAGTTCATGTCAATCGATTCTGGCCCATCAGCTGCTCTGACACCATTGATTATTGGATGTATTCAAATGGCTGCAGATTCCCTTTTCTTCAAGAGTACATAGAAATTAGAGTTGAATGTTTGCTCATGTATTACAAAGTTACAGGTACTACGGTGATATGAATTGTAGAAGTCTGATAGATGGATGCAGGCAGCTAAACATAGGAATATTCTTGGAACCTAAACAAGACCCTCAAAAGTTGATGCCATCAGTATGCGTATGACATCAATTTGATGTAGGTGAACCTCTCCTCAGGCTGCAGTCTGGGTAAGGGATTGCTTGGATGAGGCTCGACTACCAGAGCTGCAGGATATTCACTGGATAAGAGCAATTCCTGAAGGGCACAAGGGAGATGAAATCTGAGCTATGGTTTTCTATAGCCATTGCAAATGAAGTGGGAAATCTGTCCAGTTACTGGTACCTTAGCTCTAGTTACAGGAATAAACTACTATGGTGGTCCATTGTCATGGGAATGTAACTTTTCCTTTCAGCTCCTAGAACGGTTCATTATGCCCATACATATATATACATATATGCATGTATATCCAATATAGAGCAATGTGTTCTGTGTCAGCCTCTGCTTGGAAAAAAATGTAAGCTGAAACTTCAACTAGTGATGTGTTGATATGTTTATTTTGTGTACCTTGTTTGTGCAAAAACGTTTTTTTGCATTTACTTATTTTTTGAAATAACTCAGATTGTCCTTTGACCTGAAAAGCTCTTTGGCTATGCCTACATTAGCAAATGTGCAGATGAATAGGAGTGGATCTGCAGACATTCATATTATATTCATTTCAGAAGGTGTTACTTTGGCCTAATTCTATTCTGGTCAGATGGGCTGAATGCCTGTCAGTGACTGGAGTGCACTAGATGTGCTGCTGGAGTTAGGTTTTTTATAAATAATTTCTACAAGTGTCCACAGTTCTGAATGTCTACGTATTATCCTTTAAACATTTGACAGACGGGTCTCAAGGAGCCTTATAAATCTTTGCAGTTCCAGAGTGGTTGAAATAAATGCTGCTATCGTTGTTTTACAGCTTGGGAAAGCAACATACTGAAGTATTGCATAACTTCCCAACAAAGAAAATCTTTGTTTGAACCAGGAATATGTGCCATGTCTATTGACTTCCAGCTAATTTTTAAACTTCTCCTCAGTAGTTTAAATACAGTCTCTTTCAGAACAACAGATGGCTATAGATTTTTACCTCAAACTGTGCAAAATAGTGTGGCTTATTACCTAATGGACAAAATGGACAAGAAATACCTAGGCTATATCAGATTTGTTCTTTGCGACCACATGATGTGAAAGCAAATGCCAAACGCAACCAAAATAGAATGGTATTTCAATCAAACCACATTCACTTTGTGGTATTCTAAATATCTAAGCAACTTGCAGGGTTATATAAATCAGGCATGCAACTCATAAGCAAAGGTATTCACCAGCAAATGTTGCAACTGTCTTATTTAAAATGAATGAATAAATAAGAACCACACTCTGCAATACATTAACACAGATCTTCGACTTGGTAAACAACAGTGACATATCTCGGATTCACACTTATTTTTATTAAAAAAACCTTTTAAATCTTGTCTAGGTTAAAAATATTCATACAGCAACTTTTTGTCTTCTATCAAAAGCCTGCCCTCTATTAGATCAATGACATTTCCTTTGAAAAACGCATCTGGCTTCTGAGACTACAGTGTCCATCAGTGAAATTCCTGGTGGTGAAAGAGCAAGAAGAAGGTGATATAGCGGATAAGGTGACTGACATATCTCCAGATAGGATTTCCTCTGTGGCAATTTTGAATAGTCAATTTTGAACACTTATAAAGAGTCTCACAAACAGACAGTGAAACTTTATTATCTTTAACCGGTAAGGAAATAGGGTATTCTAGAGTCAGATAGATGGCTACCCTATTCAATCTATCACTCTGCCTACAGATGTGTTTGTTGTCTGATTGGAAAAGTTTAAAAAAAAGAGTGTGCACAACAAAACCAAAATACACCTGGCCAGTTGTGAAATGCTGATTTCCTAAAATATATTTCTCCCTGACTTCTGTAAGTAATCCGTTTAAAACCAAGAAGCATGAGGTTTCACTATACTTAATTATCTTAGCATAATTATAAATGCTAATGGTCACATAATTATCTAGATCTTTTTAAAATCCAATCACTCAACTCACTATTTCACTCAAAAGGTCTCTTGGGGCTGTAAATCCCATATTTTGCATGAAATAATATTTCCTTGAATTTGTTCTTCATTTAACTGCCATTAATTACACCATATAACCTCTTCTCATATTTTGGAATAGAGAAAGACTGGGTGCTTGTCATAGTTTTATATTAATATCACTACATTTCAGTGCTCATTTTATAAGTTAGAACCATAAAAGAATACATAAAAACCTAATGAATGAGTTGAAGACAATCATAGAAGATAACAAGCTTTATAAGCATTATTACAACCACTACTTTAAATCATCATGCAAGCAGTCCTATTCAAAAATACGTCAGGTCTGCAATCAGTCCAAACTCAAAGTATGTATGAATATTGAAGAGGTGAATCCAGACTTTAGAACTGTGTAATAATGCCATGCTGCAAAAGGCACCACAGAGAAGTCCTGCATAGTCTGAAACTGTCAGACAGGTCTCACAGACCTGAACACCCCAGGTCACTTAAAAGGCTTCATAATCACAGATGGATAATTAACACTGTTTCACTCACCCCTTCATTTTAACGTCTCAATTCTGGACAGCCCTCTTCTTGCACCATTGCAGGTAACAGGGTGTTGCCATTGATGCTGGTGAGTGCTGGACTTACACCAGCCCTTCCTCCCCCCACATGGCTCACTGCTGCTGTCACCACTTAATTCCAGTCCGTCCCCACAGGTCATTAAAATCATTACATTTTTCATTTCAGAAATCTGTCTCTTACCATAAAGCACACTATGGGGTCTTTTTTCTTTAAATAGCAATATGGGGAGTATTGCACCTGCGTCAAGCAGAGCAGGGAATACTACTTGCTGTCCCGTGGTCTCTGTTTTTCCAGCCTGCGAGTGCTGTCCCTGATCGCCACTCTTAATAACTACCTTAGCTGTCATCTCCTCTTTCCTGCATTCATATGTGTCAGCAAACAGGCTTCTTGTCTCCTCATTCTTCAGCATACTCCGTTCTTATCTCTTTCACAGTGTGAACCGGATCTCCTTGCCAAAATGTGACCTTCAGCATCTTTCGGAGTGTTTGTACTCTTGTTCCACCACTCATTGAATGAAGTCAGCGGCGCTCACATGTGTGCTGCAAGGCTTTGCTGGTTAGGCAGGGGCCTAAGCCCATATTTAAAGTTTCACAGGCCCTCTAGTGCTCTTCATTTTCTTGTCTCACACTGGCATCTAACCCTGCACCACTGAAGTTAATGAGAGCATCCATTAATATAAATTCAAGCCGTACACTGTAAGCCTGGGCCCAGTGTCAGTAAAAGTGACATGTGTAAAGTGTCAGTAAAAGTGTCAGTAAAAATGACATGTGACAATTAATAGAACTATAGCCTATAGGTCCTACAACTGGATTAATGACAATACTGACAAATGGAACTAAATAACCGTAGTTTAGCTGTCCCATCTGAAAGCAAGGATGCACTGGTCCAGCACAGAATTGGGAGACAGACTGCTGTAAGTGTGTGGCTCAGACACATCAGCAATCTGTGGTGTGATGCAAACTATCAGCGGTACTTTGAGTGTAACGGAAAGTGTTAGTAGTCTGCAGATTTAAGGCATGGAGAAAATAGGCTAACATGATAGTGTTGTGCAATTTTGCTGCTTGCTATATTGCCTGAACAATGCAGATACAAACAATGATTTTATCGTCAAGACTAGTTCTTAGCAAAAAGAAGCCAGGGACCTTTAGCTCTTTAGAATAGCATATATCAGAGGATAAATCAAGTTCTACAAGGCTCAATACTCCTGCAACTAGCTAGGAGTTTATGCTACATTTCAAGAGGATCTCAAGTTTTTAATACTGTATTTTCTCCCTTGTTGTCCGCCTTCTTATGTTTAATAATTGGAGTCACAGTTATATTTTAAAAAAATGTAATACAACACAATCTTTCTCATTTCTTTTCTGGACCTTCACCCACTCAGGGTGCTATTCTGTCTCATCCCCTCTGCTGGCTTGCTGGAGCCCGAGACTGATGGAAATCCCCTAAAACTTGCCTAAGAGATGTGGGGTTTTCTACTCAGGAAAGAAAATATGATGCTTCACAGAATCACAAGATAGATGAGTTTGGAAGGCATCCCTGGAGACTGTCCAGTATCCAAACCCCCGTGCTCAAGCAGGGTCAACTAGAACAGGCTGCCCAAGACTATGTCCAGCTAGGTTTTAAATATCTTCTCTCTGCTCTGCTATCTTCTAGAAAGAGAGATCACGTTTTTAAGTCCATAGTCCATGAGCCATCTGGATGCAAAATCTTAAATCCAATAGACAAAATATTTTTTCATAGATTTCATTTATGATTATTTATCACTGTTTTTACTATGATGCAGTGTTTGCACATGGTTGTGGAATCCCTGGTGCCAGCTACAGATCCCAAAGCACCTATTTGAAGAAGAACCTGCTTGTTATTTTGTTGTCATGTAAAGTTGTAACACATGAATAAGGATTATGTGTGTGTGTGTATATATGTGTATGTGTATATATATACACATGCATATACATAAATATGTATGCATATTTATGTTTATGTATATACATACACACACAAATAAAAGGTGTTTCATTTGTGTACATGTGAGAAGTATTGGCAAAGCCAATTTTACTGCTTTCTGCCTTTCATCACATAAAAAAAAAAGTTCCCCCGTACACAAAAGCATAGGAAAAAACACAAACATCTGCCCAGCTGCAAATGTTGAACCAAATAAACACTGAAATCAGTACAAGTAATAGAAATAATTTTATTTCTGTGCTTTGAGTAACACAAAGGAAAAAATAGCCTTTCTTCTTCTGATGTCAAACAGACTGCAGAACAGTTATGTAAGCTAAAAAGAAATTATTTGCTTGTAGACATAACTCCACTATGAAAACTGCAAGTTAAGTGATTAAAATTGGACCAAGCAAAGTCAAATAAACAACACCAGAAGAGCTGTAAAACGTATCATTGATGAACAATGTAATTATTATCATGCTCATGAGTACTTCCATTTGCAGGGACAATGGGTCAGATCCCCAGCTAAGTGAAAGAGTATACATTCAATTGAAATAAATGGACCTATTTTGGTTGTGTATAAACTGCTGGTTGTTCATTCCCCTAATGCTCCTACGCTTCTTGATGTGGTTACTAATAAAGCTTGGCAACTATCATGGCTGACAAAACTGATCAAGTGAAGCAGAGAACAATGGTAAAGTGTAACTGAAAATGATAATATAACTGTAAATCTTAACAGACTTTGGGATCAAAAATTATTACTTTGAGTACTGAGAGAAATATAGAATTTCTGAGAATTTTTTCAGATAGTCTTTCCTTGGCCAGCACATGGCATCTAGGAACATCTAGGAGCAGGTGTCAGTGACCCAACAAGGTTTACAACACAAAGAAGTTGTAATCTCTTTACAATTTGTGTATCCCATGGGTTGATGATCACAAATGGTGATGAGATAACCATAATGCTGTCTTTACAGTGAGCAAATCTTCTGCACTAATAGTGCAATCATGTAATAACTAGATGACTTCTTCCCAGAGGCAGTCCGGTACTGAGTTGGGAGTTATTTTGGAGGGTTTTACTGAAGTTCATTTTCAGTTTTGAAGAGGTGTTCAGCTTCATTCAGAAGTTCTGTTGCTGAAGCTACTTCTGATCAACTAATATCTAGTCAGAGTGCAAAAATTGCTCTCTTGACACAGCATTTCAAACACACAAACCTCTTGCATAGCTGCACTGGCTCAACTTTTTTTTATTACATTGAACATAAGATACTTCTATTTGCCTTCGTGACTCCCTCCAAATTCTCTTCATTTCAAGGTCATCAATAAACTGATCCCCATCCCAATAATTTATTATATTCCACATTGCATATTTGTTATATTGCATGACTCTGTAAATGTACAGTTTGAGGAAGCCAGAAATATGGAACTAAGTATTTTCCAAAAATTTGTAAAAGAAGTTGTAGTAAATAACTGATGTGAATTATTAATTGCAAAAGTTTATGAACATTATATGAAATAGCTCAGAAGCCACATTTCCCAAGTGAAAAAGAAAAGCCTAACTCACTCAGACTTGCTTAAAGAAAGGATTAAAATTGTCCCTCTATTTATTGGAAGAAAGGAGAAATTGCTAGCAATAAATATTAATCATAACTGACAATTTTTTGAAACAACCACAAATTAAAGAATAATATGATTCTTTCTGAAGTTTATTAATGAAAAAATGGTAAGTTATGTCAGTCCAATACTACTGTAAAAAAAGGGAAACATTTCTATTTGTATGTATGTACAGCATATAGTGTAGAATTTGTCAATGTCAAATATGTACTCTCCAGTTGTAACTGAAGAATATGTTAGAGAACAGCTGTGGAAGAAGATATTTTCAAATCAGCAATCTGGTCATCCCATACCCATGAGTTTTAAAAGAGCTGGCAAAGGAACTCAATGAACATTAATGCTGAAATTTAGTTAGTCTCGGAGCACTAAAGAAATTCCATTAGACATTTTTAAAAGTTACCATTGTATTTTAATAGGTAAGAGAAATAGTCTAGGCAATTACAGGCCTATCAGCCTCTTCCTGTTCAAATAATAAACAGCTGACATAGTATAAGCAAACCTAAGTGCTAATATAGTTCTGTGCTACAGTTCCTTTTAAGTGCTAATATAGTAGTAATCTAGTTAACGGCAATTCACATGCACAGATGGAAAACAGATCCTGTCTGACCAACCTGATAGGTTTTTTCAGTGAAGTTCGGTGATAAACATAATGATGCTTGACTTTTAGAAGTTTTTGACAGGGTTCAGCACAACATTCGGGGTGAAAACTGGAATGATAAAGTAGTGTAGCACATACAACTGATGATAGAAAACTTAATAACCAGTCCTTGCAAATGTGGGGAACGTGTTGGGCAAAGTTATTTCTGCCCACTGGAAGCAGAGCTGGAACCATTTCATACCTCTCTCATTGATGATTGGGTTTGCAGATGACAGGGAATCTGTGGGAAAGGCGAGTGATGAAGAGGAAGGGTTGAGCTGCTCAGTGTAAGCAAATTTTCTTTTTCAGACAATCACATGTAATGTCACTCAGGTTAGCCCTCTTTGTGCAAAGGGAGTCACCAGTTGTGAAGAAATAGCTCATCCCAATACAAGTCCTTATTGTGTGGCAGTGGGCTGAGGTGCTGATGTGATCCTTGGACTGTAAACAGAGTGATCTTAAGAGCTGAAAAATTATATTCCCTCTTCATTTGGCATGAATCTGACTGTTACTGCAATCCTGTGTTACTGTTTTCTCCGCAGCCTGAGGAAAATGTTTACAATTTGGAGGGGATTCAGGGAACAGTCATGACAGATACAAAAGGACAAGTAAACATACCTTGGAGAGAGAGAGGGAATGAAAGAGCTCTGTCTGTTTAGTTCAACAAGGAGCAGACAGAAGGATGCCTTTGGTCCCAGTCTACAGCTGACTGCAGGGGAAAAATAGCTCAGAATAGAGGGTTCTTCAGTCTGGATGTAAATGCATAACAAGATCCAGTGTCGAGAAGCTGAGGACACACACACTCTGTGGTAGTTAAACACTTTAATTGTTTACCGGAATCTGTGGTGAAGTCATCTGGAAATATCTCAGTTAAGATCACATGTTCTTTAAAGTGTTTTTCATTACAGGCAGGAACCAACACTGTGAAGTCCTGTGGCCCGTATCTGAATGCTGATCTCAGATCCTACCCACAACATTCTCCCTTCCAGTCCAGCATATTTATTTCACTGTCTGGCAGGAGATGAAAACCCACCATTTTGGTACCTTCTCCTGCACACAGAGACCCTCTTAGAGCCAGTAGCTGTTATATTTGCATGGGATAAGCATTTAGTCCTAGAGTCATCTCTCCTATGCCATCTGCTCATGGCTCAGCACTTAGGACTGCGCCTGCACCTGCACTGGAGTGTAAATCAGATAGGCTTGTGCAATACAGACAGGAAGGCAGGTTAAGTGATCACAGTGGTATCTTCTCTCTACAAAATCTTTGAGTCTAGTTAAACAAGACTGCGTGACTTGACTTAGTATCATTCTTCAGCAGGACTGTGGATGGCATACTAAGGTTTAGTTAGGAGCACTAGAAGCAGGCTTATTTAGACAGCCTAAGAGCAAAACAACCTTACACACAACAAAACACTTACTTCATATTTATTGGAGTGCGCTCTGAGTGCACCAGTGGGCCTTAGATGCCCTTATAAGACTTAGTGCCCCAACAACTTTTTTCCTGATAACTTTTCCTTAACCATAGCTTGGGAGATGATTTAGATTCAGTGGGGAAAAAACTACGTTTAAATCTCCTTCACCTTTATCTTTATACTTCTGTTGTATTTTTCTTTATTTACTAGTTCCAGAAAGTGTTTTATGAGAGTTTATTTTCCTCTCTTAGTGTCTGTATCTGGTTATCACCACATATAATCTTTGTATAGCACAAGCATAATAGTGTTTTGGGCAGTTACATTAAGGGCTTACTGCTAGCTAGTTATCTAGTCCCATCAAATATGAATTTCAGCTAAACACTTAGCTGTTGGAATAAAAGAAGGTTCTTTTGTAACTTCTGTCTTCTGAATATTGTGTTCATAGTATTATAAAAACCTGTATTCTCCTCAGCTATTTGTCTGTACTGTTGTAAAGCCCAGCTGTTCAAAAGACAGCTGGACAATAACATAGTGTTGCTTCTCTAAATCACTCAGATACAGGCACAAAGGATGGCAAACACACCACATTACTTTAGTAAATGATTTAATCTCAGAAAGGTGGGAAAGGATCGCTTGAAAAGTTCTGTTCGTTGGCCAAAACTGCAAAAAGCGTTCAGACTGAAAATCGAAAAGGAAGATTACACTGAATTCTGCTCAATTTGGGTAGGGAAGATTAGATGTAGGTAGAAAATTGGGTTAGATTCCCAGTCCAGCCTAATTTCCAAGTTAAACACAGCAGTCAAATATTGTGATAATGCCGCCTAATCCCAAGGGCACCTGCACATTTTACACAAATGGTTCTTCAGAACTAGAGCTTCATGTAAGGGGCATCGTCACTGCTACTTCTACTGAGGGAAATCTTTTAGTCCTGTGGTTGGGACATTGTGTCGTGGGGTGGGACAACAGGTTGGTGCCCTCTTTGGAAATGGCAGAAAATGAACTCAGGTTTTCTGCTTTCTGGCCAGAAGACTGCTGCTGCTGCTGTCACCTGAGAAGAGGCATTGGTCCCTCCTGAGTGCTTTCAGAAAGCGGTTTGGAGAAAACCCAGGGGAGTTGGTGAGTGTCTCCTGGCAGCACAGAACCATATGCCATGGGGCAGGAGACAGGCAGGACTTCAGACCCACCTCTGTCCTCAGCTTCTTCCAGTAACTACCCGAACTCTCTCAGGTTGCTAATTGCTGTAAAAGTTGTTCTGAGACACCTAACTTGCCCTGCAATGGCACTGACTGCTTAGCTGCCTAACTCCACATGAAGGCTTTCATTTAAAGAGTCTAGACACATAAAAAGTAGGAACCTACTTCGGCAAATGCTGAGCTTTGTAGCCTCAGTCTCCTTCTATACCCCATTGAAAACATCGTAGCAGAAATTGTGCTTGCTTGATATATTAGCAGGTAGTTTTTGTACTGTTCAGGTGAATAAAGTGAAGCCTATAATGTGGACAACACTTGTTAATATTCTGTGAAGAAATGCCATGCTGACCATGGCCCTGAATTGAATGGCCATGACATTTCCTCAAATATAAGTAAGGGCTTGAAATCCTTAGAGCTCTTGTAGAACACAAACCAGCAAACCTAATTCATTACATGGAAAAAAATTCCAGCCTGCTCTTTGCCCGCTGATATTTTGCTGGGTAGATCCTTTGCTCCAATTTTGCTTTTTCTTCCAGCAGTTTTCTGAGGCTTCCCAAGTTCCCCAAGCTCCATATGCTTTCATTTTATGGACAAAACATGGGTGTCCATACAATGTCTCACCTACTAATCATATTGCTTTGTTCTCATGTTGCTATAAGATTGCCACACCATCATACAAATATGTAACAAAATATGTTTTGTGTGATTTTTTCTACACTGTGGGATACCCAGTGCGAGCAATTTCCTCCCCCTAACTTTTCTGAGATATATGGATGTCCTTCAAGAAGGCCAAGGATTAGATAATGACCAGCTTCGTCAACCCGCCCTTTGTAGACTACTGTCTACATCCTGGGATTAGGTTTTATGTCCTATGATGACTAAAGCTTCACAAATACACAAATTTATACACTAATTCTTAGCTGTTGCTGAAACACCGAACCATGTGCTGTTTGACAGACCCTTGAGCACAGACATGGTGCAGCACTGTCTCTCGGTAACAATGCCATTAACGCATGTGGCGATGTCCCCACTGCACAACCAGGGAGTTAATTTTTCACTGAAAACTACAAATCTCTTTATTTGGATCAGGCTTGGATTAATTTGTCAAACCAGACTTGCAGGGCTGGCTATTATCCTTTCCAGGGGATGGTGATTAGATCGGTACATAGGTTGGGGGTCTAATCACTGTCTTATACAGTAATAATAAATATTATAACCTCCTTTGCTTTATGTTTTTCTAGCTGTGCAATCTGTCAACCAGTTTATCTTCTTCTACTAATTAGGCTGGGGGCTTTGGGGGAATTATACTGCAACTCCTAAATCTCCTTCCTGATTAGCTCGTGTTTACCTTCATCATTTGATTTGATAGTTTTTACTACTATTTTAATACAGAAGAATACAATTATTAATACCCGTGGTGGGGGCATTGGTACCTTGACTGTGTAACAATAGTGTCAACTGCTACCCCCCTGCTGTGCTATCCCAATGCTGAAAATGGCTTTAAATGTCACTTGCATTACATTTTGGAAAAGTGTAAAGAAACAGATTTGTGTGGCAGATGTGGGGACTTATCCCCTGTTGAAGCACTAGCAATGGGGACTGAAAGGCTTCTTTACTCTGCCAGGAGAGAAGTTTTCAGGTGGAGTGGAGGCAGTGCTTGCTGGACTGCATTGTCCCTGAAGTCAATGAGTTCTCTCATCTGGATGACCATCAGTTGGTCACCACTGGATTTTGCCCTTTGATGGGAAGTAGAGGAAAAGTTTCCTGAGCAAAACTTCTGCCCTCTTTCTTTGTGAACCGAGAACTGTGAGTGAGGGACCACATAAATACTCACTCTCTGAGGGACTTTAGAAGGTAGAAAAAGCACTCTGAAAAATGATTTGTAAGTTTTAATTCTAAGGTTATGAAAGAAAGTGGGGCAGAATACACATAAAAAATCTTGGAAGAAAGTATTTTCTATTTTGCTGATAATAGCTGAGGGGAGTGTTGACATGAGGTAAGGAAAAGGTGCTCTAGAAAATGGACATCATAAAAATGCCCCTTAACTTAGGAGTTCATGTCGAAAGAATCAATAACTTTCTCCAATCAAATAACTCCACATATTTTTTTTTTCTTTTTTTATTAAAAAAAGAACAACAACCCAAAACAGGAAATGAAGTGCAAACCCACAAAATCTGCTTAGGAAAAAAATTAAAAATTCAAAGGAAGCAAAAGTGAAATTTCCTACAGAAACAGTGCCTTGGCTGCAGGGGACATTTAGAAACTCTTCTGTTTTCTCTTTTTCTGGTTAAATTAGTATCTTGATATGCTGTATTGTTTTTGTGTGGTCAACAGCTATGGGAAAACATACTTCAACTATATTGTAGCCAACTAAAAGCTGCTATTGAAAGCTTCATTTTTATATTTCCTGATTATTTTTTTTAATTTGAACTGTGGAAACATAGCATAATATTACTACAGCTGCTTGGATGTAATAAAGATCTGAAATGACACAGAATCACATGAGTTGTGGCAGAGCCCTGTAAGTGATGCTGGTCTAGTTTACAGACAAAGTAAATGTGAAGAAGTGGGGGAGCACAGAATCATAAAATCCTGGTTTGGGGATCTTAGCTTAATTGTGAGCTTAAAAGTACGACTGGGGCCAGGGCTGCCAGGCAAATGAAGGGTTTGCTCTATCCTGAAGGATGCTCATCTCTGACAGTTCCAGCAACAAGAAATTATGGTTGGTGGGAGCAGGATGTGGGAGATGAGGGGGCACAGGGCTCTCTGTTAGAGCCAGTGTCAGTACATGCAGGACACTCTGTCCTGTTGTACTCAGAGGACAGAGAAAAGAGAACATTGAAGGTAATGTCTCTACAAGGATGTGTTGAGTCCATTGGATACTCCAGTAGATTTTAGAGAATTTCTTTCTTGGGCCCGAATTCTAATGGATTTGTAGTAACTTCAGTCAGGACAGCTTAAAAGTTGATCAACAAGATGAGCTTGGGAGCAGGCTAATCCTGGAAAGGAAAGAGGAGAAAAAAGTTCCCCAAACCAGCTTGTGTGTATCCTGCCCAGCTTGCTGCCTGCGGCAGAGGCTGAAAGGGAGCTGGGGAGCCGGAGACAGTGCCTTCCAGCAGGGGAGCAAAAAAAAAGTGCTTCTGGGACCAGACAGGAACAACAGGACTGTGAGCACAGGGAAGGCACTGGAGGGGGCAAGCCAAAAGGAGCTGAATGGTCAAAACTCTCCGTCTTACTGCCTTGACAACAGCCAGTCAAATCTAGGGGTTTCCAATTAAAAAAAAAAAAAAAAAAGAAAGAAAGAAAAAAGGAGGGATATTGAACCAACTAATTCTCAGTGTCCATGATAATGAGGTTTTGGATAAACAAACAGTTTTTGGAACTTAAGCTTCTTAGAGCATTAGGAAGAAGAAATCCTCAGATGTCACTGTAACGTGTCTGCTTATTTTTTTTAACACAATATGTCATGGAAGTGCAGCTGATGGCCACTCTTGAGTGTAGTTCAATAGACTAGCACACTGAGATGGCCATATGTGGGGAAATAAACATCTTAGTAAACTCCTTGGCATGTGACCAGTATTGAGTATAAATCTACAGAACAAGAAAAAGCAGTCCTTTGTGCCACACGATTATTTTTAACTTGAGCTTTCAAGTAGCTATCACAGATTACCTCTCATCTTTCACAGCATGAATTTCATGTCTGTATTGTTAGGAAATACAGAACAATATGGAAAGCATGAAGAAAGAAAGGAGGAATTAAAGTACCTAAATCAGCTGAGTCATGGCTGAAATACAAAAAGGATTTCTGAAGGGTTGAGATTGAAACAGTAATGAAAAAATCCCTCATCTATAGCTATGGGGTTACTTACTACAGTGTTTTTGATGGGAATTATGACAGGGTTCCTGGGGATTCTCTTGCTTCAATTAATTAAACTCACACTGAGAGGACTACTTGAGCCCTGCAATGATTATTTCTTTTTTTCATGGGAAAGTAGGAAAAGCGATTTGAAAAGAATTTGGTGAGCCTTTCTTTCATTTTCTGATGGTGAAGGCTTTGAGTGGAAACCAGAGCTCAAACCACAGACCTGAGTCTGGGAGCAGAGCATGAGGTGAGATGTGACAGGCACGGAGGGGAAGGCAGTATTGCAAGAAAGAATGGACAAAATCTCTCAAATATCATCACCCCCCATATCAATTTGTTCTCCTTTCTTATTTCTTTTCTGCATTCCTACTGCATTTTGCCTTTTGCCTCTCACTCTTAATTCGCTTTTGTTTCTGAGCTGTGATACGCTTTTTCAAGAGAAATAGCAAATTGTTTTGTTTTATTTTGCTTATTTATTTTATTTTTAAGTGAGGCAAAAGGGTAAGTCTTCCTCTCCAGGGAAAGATGAATCACACTAGCTCCTGTAAGCACTAGGCAGAGTGCTAACTAACTCATTGGAGCCGTATGGTCTTTCAAAACAGTCTGCTATTCTCCAAGGAATCAGTTTAACTCCTGTAGGAGACACCACTCCCCAGACTTCTCAGAAGAAAACCAGGTTATTCGAAACAATCTTCCTCTTTGAAACAAGTCACTCAGCACTGCGATATTCTTTTCTCTCTTTGAAGTTGGACATACGGTAGTGCATGTGGAAAGTATGAAAACACCACTGGGTGATAAGAAACATACAATTAAGCCCATAAGTGATAATGAACAGATGCTTCCCTCCCACAAATGCTTTCTCATATCAAATGAAATCTGGCTGCAAGATTTTATCAATTCTAGGAGTTTACTCAACTTTAGAGAAAAATGTGGCCTACCTTGATAATATCCCATATGGTTATCTCTTGCCCCAGGGCTTTTACCTTTGTGGGTATGTTCTTGTTTTTCTGTTAAACTGATTTTTCTGATCTTGGCAAAATTTAAAAAAAAAAAAAAAAGGCATGTGACTCCTTGTGGGTTTACAATAAACAAAGCCAGTGCACACGTGGTATCTGATGGTGGATCTTTGTCTACACTTCTACTAACTACTGAGATATTTTTCCTCTAATGGGAGTGAGCAAAGATAAAACTAACCAGTTTATATCAGTAACATAGCAAGGACATGCTGGCGAAATTAGTTTGTCATCATATTTGATCCAGGGCTGGCCAGGATAGGATGGTTTCCAGCAATGATCTGTCTTTAACATGTTGAAACTTCACTTTGCCCTCTGGTATTACCATGCTAGTATTTATTATTACACCTCAGGAGTGCCTGGGCAGAGATTGGGACCTTTGACACTGGGACCTGTGCAGGTCTCCAGCAGGCTGGATAGCTGTGAGCCCTTGCAGCTGTGGGGCGGTCAGTGTGGCCTGGAGGGCAGCGCAGCACCGGGGCTAGCCCGGTGCCTGCACCCATCTCCTCTCCAGCTCTGCCACTGCTCTGCTGTACAGCCACCAGTCAACCATTATCTTCTCTACGTACCTGATTCTTCCTTCCTTTTTATGTGTCCCGATGTTTTAGGTGGGAACCTCTGTAGGAGAAGGATGCATTTTATCATGTGTCTGTCGAGTGCCAATCTTGGCATTCCTGTGATATGAATAATAATTCCAATAATAAGGCAAAGCCTGACCATCTGGCTGCTATTATGATAATGTCTTGCTCCGTGACAGTAGGTCACTCTGTGCAGCTGCTTCTCTGGCTCATTCTGTATTGGAAAAGACTACTCTTCGGCTTTGGGCTAAGTCTCCATGTCTTGAGGATAGAAAAGGCCTGTGGTAGTGCCACCTGCCCTGGGTACGGAGGCTGAAAAGAAATGCACCATCAGGAGAGTATCACTCAGGGTTGTATGCTTTGATGCTCAGCTGCGAGCAACAATTAAGCCACTGGTTTCACTCCCAGAGTGAGCGATGGTCACTGCTCCTGAGCGATCGTCTTCTCAGATCACCCCATCCATGCCTGTCTGGTGTCCAGATAACATGTTCCATCCCCCAGGAGTGAACTCTCCTGCTTTTATTCAAACATCTATGGGTAATGACAAGATTATGACTTAGTAACAAACCTCTTCACCTCCCGGTCAGCTCCAGCTCCAGCTCCTGCAACGTGAGCCAGCACAGCAGAGCGCTGGAGTGTCATCCTTGCCCACCTCACTCCATTTGCTGCTTGCAGAATTGCTGTGTTCCTGGTTGGCATGCAGCAGACTCTTCGGTGCTTTGGGATCGAGATACCACTATAGCTGTGAGTCACAAAATGAAACAAAACATAAATTAGAAATTACTTATGAGCTGCATAATTTACGTTGATCAGAATTTTCAAACGTGGCCTTTTTCAAATTATAAGATGAAACGTGGCTCCTGTGATGATAATTCACATGGCTGAATATAGTGCTACTGATAATAATACTCAGCAGTGGGAAACTGTTGAATGCTTAGCCTCACAGTTTATCTATTATATTCTCCCATTAGCTGTTTTATTTTATTCCATCTAGAGTTTGCTTTAGTTTGTGCAGTATGTTTGGCACAAGCTACATTAAAAAAGTGCTATTGCCTTTACAAAATTATTTTTACTGTCTCAGAAAGCTAGCTTGCAAATACAAAACTGAAATTAAAACTCCTTTCCCCTCATATGTACATATAACTCCAGAATACACAGGGACCTGAGCATAACTGGATGAGCAAGAAAAATTTCAGTAGTCTTTCCTGCATGGTATGCAAAGACCAGCACTGCTGTATGGCCAATGCCTTGCTTACGGTGCTGGCCAATGTGTCTGCAGGGCCACTAGGTCCCGATGATTCCCTGTGTGAGGCACAGAAAAGGTGCGAGGGATGGATGTGTCTCTTTAGCTATGCTGTAGCTGACCCCAGTGTAGCAATTCAGCCCCCAGACCAAGCAGGTTAGGGTGGTCCAGCCCCCCACCCATGGCCAGCCTCCCCTCAGGCAGGCTGGCTGCATCCGTACCGCACAGCCCTCATCCCAGGCTCCTGGGCGCTCCCACGGTACCCTGGAGCTGCAATGCGCAGATCAGTTTGGAGCTGCAATGCACAGATCAGTTTGCATGAAAGGTGGGGTTTTTTTCCCTCAAAGACCATGATAAAGATTTTGTAGCCCCCTGGAGCATACGGCAGGAAAGTGGGGTCTTTTGTGGTGATAGGCATGCAGGGATAGTACTGGAGTACCGTGTAGGGCTGGTGCCATCTTGTCCATCATCAAGGACAAAACTATGGTGTTTCCATACGGAAATGGGTTTAAAAACACACACAGGCCTGCAGTGAAGAGGAACTTCACTCCAAGAAGTGAAGCCCAGAAGTGAGCTATCACTTAAGCAACAGAGATACCAGGGCCCAAGAGTGAATTGGTGAACTAAGTTATTTGGCAGTGCTGATATACCTTTTAAATCCCAAAGATGTGCTGAAGGGGTATACAGTTTATTTACCTGTGTTTTTTTTACCACTGATCAGGCCGAACTTGCTCATATCCAGAAGCCATCTCAGGCTGTAATTTTTTAAATCCCCACAGAGACCTTGCTGCAGCAGTGTCCTTGGGAGAAAGGCGGGTTCTCTGCATGGCCCAAAGCAGGTGGAGCATTCACATGTCATATTGCAAATTGGATGCTTAATTCCTTTGGGAGCACTTCCTTTGTGTGAGGCAAATTAAATCTCTGGCTTGTCTGAGGACAAGGAAAGAAGACTGTTTTGAGGACAAAGGGGAATTTCAACCCTCTCTTGAAACATAGCTTAATTCATTTTAAGTGTTTGCTTCTGTGCCTTTACCTATTTTATCTCTTTTCTCTTTTGATAAGAAACATAGCATGGAATTAAAGCATTCTTTCAACACCATTCTGTGTTTGGCTTCACTCATATATTTCTACAGCCTAAATTGTTTTTCTACTTTTTAGTTCAGTTGTATTCAAAAAAATGGCGAAAGTCCCTTTAGTCTTAATGATAGAAGACCAGGTCTTACTGGAGGAACATCTTCATAGAATCATAGAATGGTTTGAGTTGGAAGGGACCTTAAAGATCATCTAGTTCCAACCCCCCTGCCA